>NC_047089.1:245308709-245608709 GCF_902459505.1 Geotrypetes seraphini
CTGCGGGGGGCAGTCAATTCCAGTGGCCTAGTATGAAGTCAGAGTAGGAGCGTCGTTGCAGTTGAAGGGTAGGAAGGGGGGCGTTTTGAGGCATATTTCATCCTTGGAGCAGAGGGACCTGTTCGGCACATACGGAGGAAGCTTTGCCATCACATAGTTTGGTGCCATGTCATGCAAGGACTTGAATGCTAGCATCAGGCCCTTGAAGACACAATCTTCCTGATGCAGAGCTGTAAGAGAAAACAAGAAGAAAGGTCTGTCTCTCTGTAGCTGTTGCTCCCGCCTCCCCCTGCAGTCTATTGGTCAGATATTCCTTAGCCAGCCAGTAGGCTGCAGGGGAACAGCAGGATACGGAGGGTTGGTGTCTGTTAAGGTATTGATCCCGCCTCCCCCTGCAGCCTATTGGTTGGCTAAGGAATATCTGAGCAATGGGCTAATAATAGGGAGCAGTGGTAGGGTTACAAGACGTCTGGGAAAACCTGGACATGTCCTTATTTGAGAGGACTGTTCGTGTGCCCGGAGGGATTTCCAAAACCCGGCAGTTTGACCCGGAAGTCTGGAGGCTCTCTGTGCATGGACATCGACGCAATGACATCACATGCATGTCATTGCATTGACGTCCGCGCAGGTACAGAGACCTTTCAGATGCGGTCCCCGGGCTCGGGAGAGGTTCATGTGGAGGCGGAGCTGGAGGTTAAACAGGACCGGGTCAGGCATCCTCTTTTTTTTAAAGGGAAAATCTGGCAACCCTAAGCAGAGGAGAGTAGCAATGTACTCGTAGGTCAAGTTTCAAGTTTTATTAAGTTTTAATATACCGATCATCAACAGGTATCTAGCTGGTTTACAAGATAAAATAGAATAATATTGATGCTAATAAAAATAATATTTAGAGTGGGGACGTGAACATTGAGACTGACTGGACATACTAGATAGTGGTGGTTAGAAAAGAAGGGAAAGGGAAAAAGTTACATTATTAGAAGTAAAAAAAAAAAGGAAAGGAAATGAAGGGGAAAAGAATAAAACATTAGAGATGGGATCGCTTCTTGAAAGCGGTTGGCATGTTTAAGAATAAGTGATATTCAAGAGCAGAAGAACGCATCTTGAAATAAGAATGTTTTTAATTTAGTCTTAAATTTATCGATTGATTTTTCGTGGCGGATTTGAGATGGCAGTGCGTTCCATAAAGTAGGAGCAACTACAGAGAAATTGGTTTTCCTAGTATAGAAAAATCCCTCAATAGAAGGAACGGAAAGCGAGTTCTGATCAGCCGATCTAAGAGTCCGTGAGGGGCAAAAAGGGATAAGAAGTTTATCTAGAAAAGGAGGTTGATGGGAAAGTTTGATTTTGAAGACATAGAAACATAGAAACAAAGGAAAAGCGGCAGAAAAGGGCTATAGCCCACCAAGTCTGCCCATTCCAAGTATCCCCCCCCCTGAATTTACTCCCTTAAAGATCCCACGTGAGTATCCCATTTTTTCTTAAAATCTGTCACACTGCTGGCCTTTATCACCTGGGGTGGGAGTCTGTTCCAATGATCCACCACTCTTTCAGTGAAGAAGTACTTCCTGGGATCGCCATGAAACTTCCCTCCCCTGATTTTCAGCGGATGCCCTCTGGTGGTCGAGGGTCCCATGAGCCAGAAGATATCATCTTCTGACTCAATGCGTCCCGTGATGTACTTATACGTTTCAATCATATCTCCCCGTTCTCTTCTTTCCTCAAGTGAGTAAAGCCGCAACTTCTTTAGTCTTTCTTCATACGTGAGATCCTTGAGCCCCATGACCATCCTGGTGGCCGTTCGCTGAACCGACTCGATCCTCAGCACGTCCTTTCGGTAGTGTGGTCTCCAAAACTGAACACAGTACTCTAAGTGACGCCTCACCATGGCTCTGTACAACGGCATCATAACTTCAGGTCTCCTGCTGACGAAACCCCTACGGATACACCCCATCATTTGTCTTGCCCTGGAGGAAGCCTTCTCCACTTGATTGGCAACCTTCATGTCCTCGCTAATGATCACTCCTAGATCGCGTTCCGCCATGGTCCTAACCAAGGTCTCACCATTTAGTACATAAGTTCTACGTGGGTTTCTCCTGCCCAAGTGCATTATCTTGCATTTTTTAGCATTGAAGCCTAGCTGCCAAGTTTTTGACCATTGTTCCAGCAGCAGTAGGTCGTGTGTCATATTATCAGGTAATAAGCCACTGCCTACTATGTTGCAAAGTTTGGCGTCGTCGGCAAACAGTGATACCCTTCCTCTAAGTCTTTGTGTCATATCTCTTATGAATAAGTTGAATAGAATCGGGCCCAGGACCGATCCCTGCGGCACTCCACTGATCACGTCCGATGCTTCGGATGGGGTACCGTTTACCACCACCTTCTGAAGTCTACCGCTCAGCCAATCCCCAACCCATGTAGTTAGAATGTCTCCTAATCCCATTGATTTCAGCTTGTTCAGTAATCTTCGATGAGGGACACTATCAAATGCTTTACTGAAGTCCAAATATACCACGTCCAGTGACTCTCCGGCGTCCAGTTGTCTAGTAACCCAGTCAAAAAAGCTAATCAGATTAGATTGGCAGGATCTACCCCGGGTGAACCCGTGTTGGTGTGGATCACGCAGTTTTTCTTTGTCTAGGATTGTGTCAATATTCTGTTTGATCAGTGTTTCCATGAGTTTACACACTATAGACGTGAGACTCACTGGTCTGTAGTTTGCTGTCTCTGTCCTGCAGCCCTTTTTGTGGAGTGGGATTACGTTGGCTGTTTTCCAGTCTAGGGGGACCCTTCCTGTGTTTAGGGAAAGATTGAAAAGAACAGATAATGGTTCTGCCAGGACTTCCCTTAACTCCCTGAGCATTCTGGGGTGTAGGTTATCCGGCCCCATGGCTTTGTTTACTTTGAGTCTTGAAAGTTTGCTGTAGACACTACTGGGCGTAAATTCGAAATCTTGAAACGGGTCTCTTCGGTTATCTCCCGTCTGCAGCTGTGGACCAGCTCCCGGCGCTTCGCGGGTGAACACTGAACAGAAGTATTGGTTTAGTAATTCTGCCTTCTCGGAGTCTGATTCTGCAAAGTTACCATCCGATTGCTTCAGGCGTACTATCCCATCTTTGTTTCTTTTCCTGTCACTAATATAGCTGAAGAAAGATTTATCCCCTTTCTTAATTTTCCGTGCTAGCTCTTCCTCCATTCGGAGTTTGGCCTCTCTGACTGCTGTTTTGACAGCTTTGGATATGTCTAGATAGTCCTCTTTTGCTCCCTCTCTGCCTAAATGTTTGCAGGCGATAAAAGCGTCTTTTTTCTGTTTAACTAGGTCTGAAATTTCTTTACTGAACCATTGGGGTCTTTTGTTTCTCCTGCGTTTACTTACTGTCTTTATGTATCGGTCTGTTGCTACATGTAGTATGGACTTCAGAGACGACCACATATCCTCTACATTGTCAGTTTTTGCTTGTTTATGTAGCTCCTGATGGACGAAATCTCCCATGCGATTGAAGTCTGTGCCTCTAAAGTTGAGAACCCTTGTTGCTGTGTTTGTTTTTGGGAAACCTTTCTTGAGGTTGAGCCATACCATATTATGGTCGCTGGAGGCCAGTGTGTCTCCTACTGAGACTTCCGTGATGCTATCTCCGTTGGTGAGAACCAAGTCTAGTAACGCCTGGTCCCTGGTGGGCTCCAATACCAATTGCTTGAGACGTGCACCCTTTATGGAGTTTAATATTCTTCTGGTGCTACCCGTAGTCGCGGAGAGCGTGTTCCAATCTGCATCTGGCATGTTGAAGTCTCCTAGCATTACTGAGTCCCCGCGCAGTGTGATGTTCTCTATGTCCTCGATTAATTCCATTTCTTTGTCCTCCTGTTGCCTGGGAGGTCTATATATCACACCAGGGTATAGGCATTTTTCATTCCCTCTGGCCAGGTTCACCCAGAGGGATTCCCCAGTGTATCTAACATCTGTGATTCTGGTGGTTTTGATGCTTTCCTTAGTGTATAGCGCTACTCCTCCCCCCAATTTACCCACTCGGTAAATTTACAAGGTATTGTTTGAGTTAGCTCCAGTTTACCTCACATCTCAGTTTGAATTGCATAAGCTGAATAAGAACGCACACAAAGCCTATTGGTTTGCATTTCCATCACCAAAATCCTGTCGCTACGAAAGATTTCTGGATCAAACTAACCTCTACAATCCTACTCCTGCCGTCAATCGGGAGTTTCAGGGGGTGGGAGGGGTGGCGTTCCGGCGGGAGGGGTTGGGCACCCTCCTGCCGGCGATCGGGAGTTTCGGAGGGGGGTGTGTGGCGTCTGTAACATGGCATCTGTAACATGGACGCCGGTTACAGAATCGGGGTTAGTGTAGGCCCGATTCTGTATAGGACACCCTTCCTGGGCGTCCTATACAGAATCAGGGCCTATGTGTCTAATCCTCATTAGATCTTAAATACATTAGCTTAAATTTCGTGGTCTCTGGCTAAGGATATCAGTGCCGACATGTTTCGCAAACAGCTTTTTCAAGACTTGATCTCTAACTGTTGCTGGCTAAGTATTTGCTTAACTATAAATGATAGGTAAAATAAGAATGAAAAGTAAAATATAAATTAAGCTCATAAATAAGTTTAAAAGAGAACTTTTAAATACAGATCCAATGAGGATTAGACACTTAAAGCTTGGGACAATGAGTCTTATTGAGTCCTGAGTGGTGTCGCTGAGGATCGTACAAGGGCTGTTACAATAGCTAAAAAATTTTTTTTAGCTATTTTGGTGGACATTCACTAATAGCAACATTAGCATATGGCTATTAATAGGAAAAACAGAAAATCAACCATTTTTCAGCTGTAGTAAAAACGTCTTTATGATAACCTAATAGCCTCCAAAGCAGCTAAACTGGACAGACAAATCACCACTCTGTTATCTTCGACTACAGACTACAAAGCCTTCAGGAGAGACATTAAAACCATACTCTTCAAAAAAACACATAAAACCTATCCAGCACAACCAATCCCAACCCAATATCCAACACTCTATTTACCCTTAGATCTCTCTAATACTCTTTTATCTACCAAACATTATCTAAAACCCATAATTTCACCCTATTCTTATCTCCTAAAGACCTCCACTTCCCTTTGGTAACTCTTTACCCAACATATATTACCTTAAAAATTCTATGTCATCGCTTATTTTATTCCTTCAAATTTTGAATGTAATTTTTGTTTTAGTTTGGATGTAATCCGCCTTGAACTGCAAGGTAATGGCGGAATAGAAATCACTAATGTAATGTAATGTAATGTCTTTAGTGAGTGTGAAAGACTCACCTAAGAGTGCGCTAAGGCCACTTTTTACCACAGCTTAGTAACAGGACCTCTTTTCACAAGGAAAATTCAACTGCTTTAGTTGCAGTCTAGAATACCACAAAAATTACAGATTGTACTTAGATGCCTCTAAGAAGGTACCAGTAGTGTAGCCAGGTGACAGATTTTGGTTGGGCCCACAGTAGGGTTCCGGAAAATCTGGACCCCCAGGCCCACCAAGTTCCACCCATCCCTGCCCCATTATGCCCTAGTCCTGCCCCAACCCGTGCCTCCCACTGCCTGCTCCTGCCCAACAGTGATTTGTTTCAAGCTTTTCAAAACCCGGACAAAGCACCAGGTTTTGAAAAGCCATCCAGACCCCCGGACATGTCCTCAAAAGGGGGGCATATCCTGGGAAATCCGGACGCCTGATAACCCTAGCCCACAGAAAAAGTGGGTGAGCACAAAATATCCTCTTTGCCACTCCCAACCCTTCCCTGCTCCTCCTGGGGAGCCTCCTCCTCCCTACTTGAAAAGATACAGGGCTCCTTTTACAAAGCCGTGGCCCCTGTGGCAAATGCACCAAAGTCCTTTCAATTCCTAAGGGCTTCAGTGCATTTGCCATAGGAGAATCGCTGCCGTGGCTTGGTAAAAGGGGCCCATAATTACCTAAACTGGCAGGAATCTCCCAAGCTCTGCAAGTTGAAGACCTCACCTGAAACTCAGCTTGGCAGTTCCCAACTCCATGAGCTGCCGAAACCAGTTAGCCACGCATGCCTCAGTTTTACGGCACACGCATATTACCATCAGCGGCTTATGGAGCTGCTGCCAACTGCCAAGCTGGGCTGCAAAATTCTGGGCACCGTCAGAAGAGGTGTTCAGCTAGCAGACTCTGGGGAGCCCCTCCAGCTACTTCTAAGATGCGCCACAGCTGGGTGGGCCTGAGTTCAAAGTGGGTGGGCCCTTGTCCACCTAGGCCCAGACAGGACTATGTCACTGCTTTTCCCTGAACATCCTGTGCAGAAAGAATATTACTGTACCTTGCAAAGTGGGAGAGTGCGTTGTGGGTTCAAATCCCACACTGCTCCTGGTGACCCTGGGCAAGTCACTTAATCCCACGCATTGCTCCAGGTACATTAGATAGATTGTGAGCCCACTGGGACAGACAAGGAAAAATGCTTGAGTACCTGAATGTAAACCACTTAGACTATAAGTGGTATATATAAATACTAAGAATTCTTAAGCGCAAAACCGTGCCAAGTGACTAAAATTAGTATACAGGTCCCCTGAATCTAGTACAGGAGAAGTGGAAATACTGCTCAGTGAAATCAAATGAAGCTGCAACTATGTTCTTAAGTATGAGTCGTTCTTAAGTCAGGAGTCTGTAACTTGGGGCCTGTAATGTGTGGGATGCAAATGTTGGAAACATTGCATTACAAACTGGTAGCAATGGCCCAATAATCCTTTGTCACCTATTGCTGACTGGAAAATCTTTACTTCCTTAGCAGTGTAAGGAAATTTTCTTTTGCTGGACCCACTTGCTACTCTGCACTGAAACTAGTGATAGGGCTGGATCTGCCGTATTTACACTTTGCTCATCAGAGTTAATTTTTAGTCATAAGTGGCAGTGATCGTTCTTCAGTCTTTAAAGCTATTAATTTATCACGCATAAACGTCAATGCTCAGCATCACTTTGGCTGTTAATTAACTTTTAGCTGGATTCTGCTGATTTCTTATCTTGGAATCTTTTTTTCTAGCTCTTGGAAACGAAGGCTTTAAAAACAGTAAAGGCAATAATCCATGACTTCATCAGTTTTTCATAGCAGACAACAGCGAGGCACTTCCTTTTATCAGGCAGAACTACATAGCTAGTCCATAGAGGTGTTTATAATTCGGTCTCCAGGTTTGCCCAGGATTTCCTATAAAAGATCACTTGGGGCAATTAAAGAGCCTTATTTAGCCAATATGTTATTTCATTCCCTATTTGACTTTGAGCAAGATTGAGTTATCTAGTTATAGATTTAAAACCTCTTATTTCGTGATGTACGCTATATTCGTGAATTAAATTGTATTCTATTTTGAATGATATGCAGCATTTTTAATTGAGATTGCATTGCTGGGCCAAGGAGCGACTCTCAATTGTATTATTCTACCCGCTTTCCTGAATTTATTGTAGTTCTTCTCCTTTCCCCTCATTTTCATGTCTGTCAAATTTGTTTTTAATGTACAGCAATTATTACTGTATATACTTGAATATAAGTCGATCTGAATATAAGTCGAGACCCCCATTTTTCCTCCCAAAAAGGAGGAAAAATGGTTGACTCAAATTTAAGATGGGGGCTTAATATTCAAGTTCCCTGCTCTACCAGGATGTGCACCCAGCGCCCACTCCCTCCCCTGCCAGGCTCTGCACCCAGCCCCCCTCACTCCCTGCCAGACTCTGCACCCTGTCCTCCCTCCCTCACTGCCCTTTACCATCTCCCTCTCTCCTGATGCCTTGCAGGCCTCAACCAGGCCTGCCGTAGGACCCGGTGGTCCAGGATATAAGGGATCCCCTGTCTTCCATCACAGCCGAATCCATCTCCTCCCCCATGTACCCCCTCCCGAACTCCTCGGTAACCTCGCGGTGGGTAGGACAGGAGGAATCCCTTTTGCCTCCTGTGCCTGCCGAAATTGAACATCCACACCTCTTTCCCACCTCCCTCACGTACCTTTCGGGTCCCAAGTAACCAGCTGGTGCACGGAGCAGGAGCAGTCTTCCTGTCCTCCTGCTCTGTTCAAGGCCGCTGGCTTATTCCACCTCACCCGCATTCCTTTCGGGTCCTACGTGGCCAGCCGGTGCAGTGTGCATGGAGCAGGAGCGATCTTCAGGCTCTCCCACTTCGTTCGAGGCCGCTGGCTGATTAGTTCTCGGCTTATAGTCAAATATATACGGTATTAGATTGTAAGCCATCTAGAATGATTCCCAGTGGGTGGGGTGGTAAATAAATGATAAACTTGAAACTTCTTTTGGTGTAGCGCTGGTCACTCACCAATTGTCCTGGGTACCAGCTAAGCTTCTCCCGTAGAATACCCTGACCAGGATCTACAAAACAAGAGTATTTTTTTATAGGGACACCATATTTGTGAAAACAAAAAAAGAGAATACATGACTCCGCCTCTGGCCTCTCCCACACTCTACCCCGGCCTCTCCCACATCCCACCCCACCATGTCCTGCCCCACCTTTCACTCATTTCCTTAGTCCCACTTTCCATCCCCTGTATCCTTTTAGCTCCATCCCTAACTATCCTTCCTTCCCTTGCCTGCAAGGCCATTTTTCTATCCCTATCCCCATATTCTGCCCCGTCCAGCTTCTCTTTCTTCTATACTAGGGCTATCAGATTTTCCATAACAGTTCAATCCAGTTTCGGTATAATCTGCTAGAGTGTCAGGAAACAGCATGTGATAATCTCCATCCCGCTCCCTTACATTCCAGAGTCTTCCCATTCCACAGTCCTAATGTTTTTGTCCCATCCTGGAATGGGGGGTCATTTGCTGACACAATAAACATCCTGTCAGAAGTGAGGCTGTGCTGCTCCCACTTCTCCTACCTGGGATGTCTTTTTCCCCAGGCACTTCTGTTCTCTCCCAAGCTGGAAACCCTCTTGCAGGCACCCTCTGCTATGTGGCAGATGCTTCAGGCACCATGCACAGAAAACCTCTCCTGCCTTGGCTCCAGTGGCATAGTAAAGGGGAGGCATGGGGGGGGCAGACCGCCCCGGGCGCTATGTCAGTTGGGAGCACTGCCCCCCCCCCCATGCCTCCCCTTTACTATGCCACTGGAGCCAAGGCAGGAGAGGTTTTCTGTGCATGGTGCCTGAAGCATCTGCCACATAGCAGAGGGTGCCTGCAAGAGGGTTTCCAGCTTGGGAGAGAACAGAAGTGCCTGGGGAAAAAGACACCCCAGGTAGGAGAAGTGGGAGCAGCACAGCCTCACTTCTGACAGGATGTTTATTGTGTCAGCAAATGACCCCCCATTCCAGGATGGGACAGAAACATTAGGACTGTGGAATGGGAAGACTCTGGAATGCTCGCACCATCCCTCTCCCACTCCATACTTCTTCGCTAGCGTGAGCAACTTCTTCTGCCTGTTGCTTGCGCCAGCCTGGTTCCCCTCTGAATAGCTTCCAGGTCATTGGGGTCAGGAAGTAATGTCAGAGGGAAATCCAATGCTAGTGTGAGGAGCATGCTGGAGAAGCCATTCGCACTGGTGAATATTTAGAAGTACGGGGGGGGGGAGAGAGGGAGTGCAAGTGGGAAGTGGGAAGCAGGAAAGAGCGGAGGGGGTTATGGAAGGAGCAGAGAGAAGAGTGTGGGGAGGCGTGGGGGAGCGCCACCGCCCCAGGCACCTTCCACCCTTACTACAGCACTGCTTGGCTCCCAGTGGGAGTGGACAACCAAAAACCTTTATTTCATAGATCGCAATCCCTTTTATGACTTCCTGGCCCTGCCCATGTGGACCAGCCCTTCCCAAAACCACCAACTGGGCTGACATGCCTCTATCCTTTATTTTGGTTTAATTTGCTGTATTTTGATGGTAATCAACAGAAAAAGTAGACTATGAAGAAAATGCTGTTTTTATTCTCTAGCTCCAGGTTTATACGAACTCAACTGACACGGCTATGTTTTGCCAAAATGGCTGCTCCATAGGCGAATGAATACCAGCTTGTCTCAGTGCAGAGATGGTTTTTACCAGATTGGTGAAGTTTGGATTTTACACCAGCTGAGGCAACCATTATGGCAAAACATGGCCATGCAGGGTGTGTTTATATAAACCTGTGAGCTACAGCAGTGAATAAAAACTGCATCTTTTACAAAGTCTGCTCGTTTTTCCCACGTACTTACCATATTGGAGCTTTCAAACCGTTTGCCTTGCTGTTAACGTGATTTATTTTGAGCCAGTGAAAAATATCTTGGCCTTCAATATACCCTTTTGTTGATGTCCAAAACAGCAGTGCCAAAAGAAATGCGCTAAGTATATACTGTCACATGTATTGATAGCAAAAGCAAAGAACTTTATATTTCATATTTCAAAGGTTAAACTCTAATGCTTCTAATTAATACCACATCAGCTTAAGTACATCTGTTTACAGTATTTGCTGTGTTGCACTAAATGATACAAATTGCTTTGTTTAACTTGTTAGGTGGGAACTAGTCTTTTACTGAGTTCTTTAGTTAAATAAGAACATAAGAATAGCCTTACTGGATCAGACCAATGGTTTACATGAATTTAGTCAGGTACTGAAGCATTTTTCTCTGTCTGTCCTGGTAGATTCACAGTCTATCTGTCTAATGTACCTGGGGCAATGGGGGGGGCGATTAAGTGACTTACCCAGGGTCACAAGGAGCAATGTGGGTTTGAACTCATAACCTCAGGGTGCTGAGACTGTAGCTTTAACCACTGAACCACTCTAGAAATCAAAATGTAGTCTAGGACAATGAAGCCATTGTGACATCACTGATGAGGTTGGCTCTTATTGGTGGAATGAGGCATTGTGACATCACAGTATCAGTTCTGGTTACCAGAGACAAAAACTTTTCATACTATTTATTCATTTTTCTCTACTGTTCTTCCAGGGGAGCTCAGAAGGGTTTACATTAATTTATTCAGGTACTCAAGCATTTACCTTATCTGTCCCAGTGGGCTCAGGTATCTAATGTACCTGAGGCAATGGGGGGGGGATTAAGTGACTTGCCCAGAGTCACAAGGAGCAGTGTGGGTTTGAGCCCACAGCCTCAGGGTGCTGAGGCTGTAGCTTTGACCATTGTGCCACAGTCTTCCCCCCCCCCCCCCCTCATTGAGATAACCTCCCACTGAGGCAAATACTCTAGGACTGAGTGGGAGATTTAAAAAAAAAAAATACAGACTAAGATTGGCTGAGTACTGTATTAGGGATTTGGGGATTGCGCAGAGTGGAGCTTGGGGATTAAGTAGAGGGATAGTGGGGGACTAGAACTGAGCAAAGATTAGGGAAGAAAGTGGGGTTAAACTGATTGGGTGAGGGTATGAATAAAGCTGTCCTACAGCAGTGTTTTTCAACCTTTTTACACCTATGGACCGGCAAAAATAAAAGAATTATCCTGTGGACTGGCGGTTGAAGAACACGAGGCTAAGTTGTGGGCCAGACCCCACCCATCTCTACCCAATCTCCACCCCAGACCCCGCCCCCATAATAGTACTAATTGCACCTTGCACGTCCCGTGCCTCATCTGGAAGCCTTCCCTCTGACGTTACAACGTCAGAGAAAAGGCTTCCGGGTCAGGCGCAGGATGCCTGTAGGAGCCACTGCCCATGGCTTTGTGCACTGAATCAGTTAAGAAGAGGGAGCTGGCTCGAAGATAACGCCGCATCGATCGCACCGTAGACCGGCGGTTGAAGAACATTGTTTTGGGCCTGATGCAAGTGCTGGCCCTGTGCTACAGTGCAGAAAAATGGAGAGGGGGAAAGAGTTTGAAGGACCTGGAGGGGTTAGGAGGCAGCTGAAAGGGACAGAAAGAGTGAGGGACAAAGGTAGCTGGTCTTTAAAGGAAGTAAAAGAGGGTAGAAATGGGGGAGGTAAAAGGGAAGAAAGGTAGTCTGGTTGGGGGGGGGTAAAACATAAGAAAGGGACTGGAGGTGGAAAGGGAATGGGTGACCAGGAAGTAGCTGGGGCTGGTAAGGGAAAGATATGAGGTTGGGGAGTGTGAAAACCGTAGAAAAAAAGATGAAGAGAGATTGTCCTTGTTGTTGGGTGCTATCGACAATCAGTTTTGTGCTAGTCCAGAGAGGTCCTCCACCTTCATCCCCATGTAGGGTAACCAGACATCCGGATTTCCCCGGACATGCACTTTGTCTGGGTTTTGAAAATCTGGTGAGATTGGGACAGGGGCTGGACCGAAGAGACGATGTTTGTGTGAGGTTGAGTTTGGGGGGGGGGGTGGAATGGGGCAGACCCGGGGGCAGAACGAGGCGGTCCTAGGGCAGAACAGGGCAATGAAGGGTTAAGTGACTAGCCCAGAGCCACAAGGGGCTTCAGTGGGAATTGAATTCGGTTCTCAAGCCACTGCATAAACCACTAAGCTTTTACTTCCATTTCTTTCAATGAAAGTAAAATCCAAATGCCTCTATGTGTTCTTTTCTTGTTCTGGATCCGTATGGTAACCCTAAGCCACTCCTCCAGTGAAGGCAGGAGAAGGGCAAAGAGAAATGAAATATAGCTACAAGTGGATAAAAGACAATCAAGAGAAATGGAGAAAAATATGAAACAAAGGATCAGTGTCAGCGATCGATACAGGGGAGAAAAGGAAGAAGACAGAGAGCATGAAAAAAGAAAATGGAAATGAGATCCGGAAAAGTGCTTAGGAGAAAATCTGCAAGAGAGCAGGCTAGGGCGGAGCTAGGATGCGTGGTTGTGGGCGAGGCTGGGGCATAATGGGGTGGGGATTGGTAGAACTGGGTGGGCCTGAGGAGGGCGGGGCTAGGGGGTCCAGATTTTACTGAAGTAAAATCTGGTAACCCTATTCATACTGAAACAGTACAACACTGACCCCAACATGGGTACTTAAAGCAAAGGTTGGTTTAGGGTACTCACTACCTCTTGGGTCAGCCATGCTCAGCAAAGTTCATAGGCCCAAAAGTAAAAAGAAAAAAAGCTAAGCACCTAATTTAAGATTCTAAGGCCCCCTTTTATCAAGCATCGGAGCTTTTCCCGCAGTGGCCGGTGATTTAGAAAAAACCCTAACGCAGCTTGATGAAAGGGGGCCTAAGTTAGGTACCCCCTATTTTGCAGCAAAACATAGGAACCTGAGATGTCATATCTGTCTGTCCAAATTAGATTGTAAGCTCTTCAGAGCAGGGACCGTCTACTGAATGTTAACTGTACAGCACTGCGTACGCCTTTCAGTGCTATAGAAATGATAAATAGTAGTTTTTTCAAGTTTTTAATAAAAATTTGATCATCGCTTATCACTACTACTAAACGTTCTGCTGAATATTCACTGAAATTTAGACCTGTTAGTCATTTGCCTAAGTTCCCGAGTACTTTCTCCATCCTAAATCCACCTTTGCAGCCCTTTTCTGTTTAGTCTCCTAAATTTAGAGCATATAGGCTCTCTTTTACTAAGCTGCGGTAGAGGAATTCTATGAGCATCGGAGCATTTAGTGCTCTGGGCTGTGGTAGAAACCTCTACCACAGCTCATAAAAGGGAGAGAGGAATATTTTGGGCATCAAACCTAGGAGAGTGTGTGGTGCAGTGGTTAGAGCTCCAGCACCCTGGGGTTGTGGGTTCAAATCCCACGCTGCTCCTTGTGACCCTGGACAAGCCATGTAATCCCCCCATTGGCCCAGGTACATTAGATAGATTGTGAGCCCACCAGGACAGGCAGGGAAAAATGCTTGAGTACCTGAATAATTTGTGGAATACAAATAAATAAATCAAATAGAAAATTTGGAAACAGGGCAATTCAGGAACCTAAGCTCAAAGTTAAGAGCATACACCCTTTAAAGATTAGATTCTTTGTTTTGAATGCTTAATTAACAGTTAGTGTATCTATATTGCTAGAGTTTACTGAGTCATTTATTTGCTGTACTTTGCAATTGATCACAATCAGAGCAGAGCTGCTTTGTGTTTGAACACCATATGCCATAAATTATTTATTTGTTGTTTTATTACAATAATTTATCTCACACATACACATTATAAACGACAAAGAAACAATAAACCCCAATGGTTCACCGCGGAGATCTCGCACCTCATTAAGGAGAAGAAAAAAGCGTTTCTCTCCTACAAGGGCACGGAGAAAAGAGAGGCAAAGGTAGAATATAGGACCAGGTCTACAGCGGTCAAAATGGCAGTTAGGGAGGCAAAACTTCGAGTGGAAGAAATTCTGGCAAAAAACATTAAAAAGGGGGACAAATCCTTCTTCAGGTATATTAGTGACAGAAAAAGGAACACAGGTGGGATAGTACGCCTTAGAAGACCGGACTGAAGTTACGTGGAAGCAGATTCCGATAAAGCCGAACTACTGAATGAATACTTCTGCTCAGTCTTCACCTGTGAGGCACCGGGACACGGTCCGCAGTTGAAGGCAACACAAAGCACAGAAGACCCGTTTCAGAATTTTGAGTTCACACCAGGTGAAGTTTACAGTGAACTGGCAAGACTCAAGGTGAACAAAGCCATGGGACCAGACAATTTGCACCCAAGAGTGCTCAGAGAATTGAGCGATGTCCTGGCGAAACCGTTGGCTGAGCTATTCAATCTCTCCCTAAGTAAGGGGAAAATTCCCCTGGACTGGAAATTAGCTAATGTTGTTCCTCTGCATAAAAAGGGTTGCAGGGCAGAGGCTGCGAATTATAGACCGGTGAGTCTCACATCAATAGTGTGCACACTCATGGAAACACTAATTGAAAGCAAATTGGACACGATCTTGAATGAAGGGAATCTTCGGGATCCCAGTCAGCATGGATTCACCAAGGGTAGGTCCTGCCAATCCAATCTCATCAGCTTCTTTGACTGGGTAACAAGAAAGTTGGACTTGGGAGAATCTTTGGACGTCGTGTACCTGGACTTCAGTAAAGCTTTTGACAGTGTCCCACACCGCAGGCTGCTAAGCAAGATGGAATCGATGGGGTTAGGAGAGACACTAACTGCATGGGTCAATGATTGGCTGAGAGGCAGACTTCAGAGGGTGGTGGTTAATGGTACCCTCTCTAAAACATCGGAGGTGACCAGTGGAGTGCCGCAGGGCTCGGTCCTGGGTCCACTCCTTTTCAACATATTCATAGGGGATCTGACTCAAGGGCTTCAAAGTAAAATAACACTATTCGCCGATGACGCCAAACTATGTAATATAGTAAGTGAATGCAGTTTACAGAATTATATGGCGCAGGATCTGCTTACATTGGAAAGTTGGTCCTCAACCTGGCAGCTAGGCTTCAATGCTAAGAAATGTAAGGTCATGCACCTCGGAAGCGGAAATCCATGCAGGACGTACTTCTTGAACGGAGAAACTTTAACTAGGACTTCAGCAAAACGAGATTTAGGAGTAATCATCAGTGCAGACATGAAAACTGCCAATCAAGTGGAGAAGGCTTCATCTAAGGCAAGGCAGATATTGGGTTGTATCAACAGAAGTTTCGTCAGCCGAAAGCCTGAAGTCATAATGCCGTTGTACAGGGCCATGGTGAGACCTCATCTGGAATACTGTGTGCAATTCTGGAGGCCACATTACACTAAAGATGTGCGCAGAATTGAATCGGTTCAGCGGAAGGCCACCAGGATGATCTTGGGGCTCAAGGGTCTCTCGTACGAAGAGAGACTGAACAAATTGCAGCTCTACACTCTCGAGGAACGTAGGGAGAGGGGAGACATGATCGAAACATTTAAGTACCTCACGGGACGTGTCGAAGTGGAAGATGATATTTTCTTTCTCAAGGGACCCTCGGCCACAAGAGGGCACCCGCTCAAACTCAGGGGCGGAAAATTTCATGGCAACACCAGAAAGTATTTCTTCACAGAGAGAGTGGTTGATCATTGGAACAAGCTTCCAGTGCAGGTGATCGAGGCAGACAGCGTGCCAGACTTTAAGAATAAATGGGATACCCATGTGGGATCCCTACGAGGGTCAAGATAAGGAAATTGGGTCATTAGAGCATAGACAGGGGGTGGGTAAGCAGAGTGGGCAGACTTGATGGGCTGTAGCCCTTTTCTGCTGTCATCTTCTATGTTTCTATGTTTCTATACTTATCGCAATGTAGAATGCAGAATTACTGTATTTCCATGTCTAAACTCCTGGAAGATATATCCGTCTCTCGTATACGTATTATTCCAGAGTTCTATGGCATCCCCTCATGTGAGCACTCCTAAGAGATATAGGCTAGAGAATGACATGGACTCAAAGTTTGTCCCCGTCCCCATAGGTCCATTCCCAACCCCATTCTATCCCCACATGATATGTTCTTGAAAGCAAATGGCTAGAGAATAGCACAGGGACAACATTTTCCCCTTCTTGTCCCATCCCGAGTCCTTTCCCCGTTCCTACCCCATTCCTGCAAGCTCCGTCCTCATCTGCACAAGCCTCAAACAGTTTAAAATCATAAGTAGCAACATTCTAGAGCTCAGACTGTGATGTCATAATGCCTCATTCCACCAATGCCTAAGCTCCGTCCTCATCTACACAAGCCTCAAACACTTTCAAATCATAAATAGCAACATTCTAGAGCTCAGACTGTGATGTCATAATGCCTCATTCCACCAATGCCTAAGCTTCGTCCTCACCTGCACAAGCCTCAAACGCTTTAAAATCCTAAGTGTTCAAGGCTTCTGTGGTTAAGGCAGAGCTTGCAGCAATGGGGCAGGAGCAGGGAAAGCAACAAAACCTGCAGGGACGGGACAGGGAAATTGAGTTCCTGCAGGGACGGGAACAAATTTGTCTCCGTGTCATTCTCTACTAATGGCAAGTAATTTTTTTTTTATGTAGTAGCTAGCCTAACTTGAGCAACAAAGCAATCAGGACATTGTTGCCATTTGGATCTTCTTATCTTTGCGAGCTTAGATTTTCAGCTTGACAGAAATTACATTTTTAAAAAAGAGAACGACTACAGATGGTGGACGATGAAATGCGTGTTTACTTGCCGAATATCGAACCGCGTGTTGAGTTAATTTGCACTCAAAAATAAACGCATCCATCGCATTGATTAGCAATTCTATTCTGTCTACTTTAGTTTCACCGTCATTACAATTATCCATGCATAGCTTAAAGAACTTTAAATAAATAACTCTAAAATTTAATTTTTTGTTGGTTTTGCAGTTTTAAAATTTCAATTATAATGTGCCGCAAAACACATTTGCTCCATTTAGTGTGCCACAGCTAAAAAAGTTTGAGAGACCCTGCTTTAGGCCTAAAGGCTGACCAGATGGAAAAGAACTGGTGCTGGTCTCACTTGTTTCACTGGGGTGTTAAATAGAGATTTCCATTCCTGTGACGAGTATCTATAGCAGACTCTAGTATCATGGTATGAACTGACTTTTGGTCTTATCCAATATTTAGCCTTTGATGAAGAATACCAACCATTCAAGGCAGCATGTGAGAAGGCCCAACCTTGGTAAGACACGGATCACTTTCCTCTTTTAAAAAAAGAGGTTCACCTGCCCCCACATGAACATCGTGTCCCCTTCCCCGAGTTTGTGACCGCGTCTGGAGGACTTCAGCACAAGCGTAGAGGTCGATGCAATAACATCACGCACATGTGGGCATATGTGTGACATCATCATGTCAACGTCCATGCATGTGCAGAGGCCCTCCAGTCGCAGCCCCAAGCTTGGGACTTTCCAAAATCCGAACAAACTGATGGGTTTTTTTTGGGGGGTGACCATGTATCCGGATTTTCCTTCGGGGAAAATCTGGTAACCCTAACCATTTATAGAATCATGCCTAATGGCGTCTTAAGTGGAATTAGGTGTTGGTAGGCATCAAAGCCTAAGGGGCCCCTATTTATGTCAGGGTTTTCTTGGCCTAAATGCTGGCTCAATTTAGATGGCCTAAATAAGTTCAGTTTAGATGCCTATGTGCAAAACACGCCCATGATCTGTCCTTAACCATGTCCACTTTCTGGGAGGTGCCTTGGACTAAGCGCCTAGCTGAAAGTGATAGATGTCTACTGAGTTATATGTCTAGAAAGCAATTAATTTTAATTGAAGCCAATTAAGCTTCTTATTGGCACTGATAAAGCTTTTAAAATAAGTTAAGTGCTTAGATCAGTTAGGCGTGCCAATATAGGTGCCTAGCTTTAAGGGTCTTTTATAGAATCTAGGCCCTGGTGCTCCCACACCTAGCTGGGCCCACCCAGTTATAGAATTGCTTCCTAGATGGCCAAGGAGTTAAAAGGGCATTTATAGAGAATGAGGTCAAGGATGAAAAACTACATTAATTCTATGTAATTGAAAGCAATATTGGTTAACAGAGCAGCCCAGTGACTTATTTCCAAGATTGAGACTATTTGGCCAGACCTAGTTTTGAATTTACATCCCAAAGCATTGTGTTGCATCTGTTTGCTGAGCACTTTAAAATGTATTCATTTTAACTTTGCTACTGTTTTGTCTAGTTTAAGAGGCATAAAGAGGAATTATCTGAAGTTGCAATCTAGAGGTAAGGCTGTGCCCATAGTGAGGGCCCCGGTGGGATAGGGGTTGCCTTAGAGATGCTGGATGGGGTGGGGGGGGGGAGACAAAAGGACCTTAAGGAGGGGAGGAGGAAAGCAGCTTTGAGCCAAAAGGGAGGGAGAAGACAGATCCTGGGCTAGTAGAGTGGTTAGAGAGGGGAAACACCCCGAACCGAGGAAAGAGAGGTGCCAGGCTCTGGGGAGGGGGAAGAGAGACAAAGACCTTGACCAAAGGTGGGAGGACTCAAAATGTTAGCAGAAGGAAGATAGAAAGAAGAAGAAACCTGAAACAAAGGGGAGGCAGAAGAGAGAGGGGCAGATGTTGGGATATGGAAGGTGCAGACAGAGGAGGAGAGACCCTGAGGAAGAACAGAGAGATGCGTGATCATAACAGAGGAGAGGGAGACATGTTGCCAATAGGGGTGGAGGAGAGAGGAAGAAAAGTTGGAGTCCCGGAGGGACAGAGAGAGGTGTTGGTTAGGGAATGGAACGAGGTCTGGAGGACAGAAGAGGTGCACTCGGTATATATAGGGGTATGGCGGTATATAAGAATAAAATTATTATTATTATAATAAATAAATATGGGGGGGGGTCTTTTACTAAGGCGCGCTAAATGCTAATGCGTCCAAAAGAATATAATGGGCGCATTAGCACTTAGCACTCGTTAAATCGGCTAGCGTGCCTTAGTAAAAGAGGGAGTATATGTTTAGTGATTTTATTGTTGGAGATCATTTTGACTTGGTCATTTTAAAAGTAGCTCGCAAGCCCAAAAAGTGTGGGCCCCCCTGGCATAGTGGCATCAGGATTGGTTGTCAGAAATTCAGAACTAGAGTACGGTAAACCGAATCGAGCTCCTATTATTAGGAGATATTTCGGTAGATAAAATTAAGAATTAGATTAGACTAGGTTAAAATCTCAGTCCTGAAAGTAAGTAATTTAGCAGCTTAGCTTAAGTTTGGGGTTTTTTGTCTGGGTTGAGTAGAAACTAAAATATGAATTATAAAGTATTTGGAAGGGTCAAGGACACCAGTAAAAAACAGAAGTACAATATTGCCAATTCCACCGTCAGTAATGTAAGGAATGTGTGATGAATTCATTGAAAAACGTTAATTCGTTCCACTGGCAAAATTGGACAGGGGCAGTACTTAAAATGCAGTCCTTTACTTTCCGATCTCCTTAACTACAAAGATCTAACTTGTTTCCATGGAAGGTAATCCCATAAAACTCTAGGTGTCCCAGTTTCAGCTTTGCTGCTTATTTTCACTCAGAAACAGAAACACGATGGCAGATAAAGGCCAAATGGCCCATCCAGTCTGCCCATCTACAGTATCCACTTTCTTCTCCTTTCCCTATTGGCTAAGGCTCTTTATACCTGCATTGTGAGGTCATAGAGCTTTATGGTTATAGAAACATAGAAACATGATGGCAGATAAAGGCTCTGTTTTCTATATTTGCAAAATTGTCTATTTCTTCAATTAAAGATGGAAGGTTTCAAATATCTTCAGTTCTGAAGAGGTGCTCGAATCAACACTTTACAAAGGCCAGAAAGAAGAGTGAAAGGTTTTCTTCCTTGAAAGCAGCCGTTGCTTAGCTGTTTACTCATCATCCATTGGATGGCTGAGGACAGGCCTCCATAATATTCAACTCCCATTTAAACTAGGTTGAGCAGGGGGGTGTGGTCAGGGCCTTCAGGCCAGTCTTTAGTAGTGGTATAGGAGATTCCAATAAACAGAAACATTCACCCCACCCTCTAGGGGTCCTGAGGGTCCTGTTCTGAATTTGATTGGTTGAACAGACAATAATAATAATAACTTTATTCTTATATACCGCCACAATCTTGCGACTTCTAGGCGGTTTACAATGAAGAGAAACTGTACAGACAGCGAATTACAGAGTATAGCATTGAACATCTAGTGATAGATACAGGAGAGTTACAGGGTCTGTGTATTACATGGTTTCACAATGAGTAGCATTATACATTCGACGATATTCAGAGCATAAGTAGGAGAAGAGAAAGGAGGTTGCGCTTTGAGTTACAAAGGTGCAAGACTGCGAAGGTGAAAAAGATAACATAAGATGTTGATGAGAAGTAAGTTGTTAACTTGGTACATTTGAATGAAGGACGGGCACCAGTGGGAAAAACTGGTAACAATTAAAGATAGAAATTTTGGCAGAAGAGGGTAGACGGACTCCTTGGGATGGGAGGAGGCTCCGATTTTAGGGGAGAAGTCTGGTTAGGTTATAAATTTCTTAAACAATGTGGTTTTTAGTTCTTTCCTAAAGATACTATATGATTCTCTGGCGGCATTAGTGAAGTAGCCTGTCCAAGTTTGCAGTCTACCTGCTTGGAATTTGAATGTTCTATCAAAGAAGGTGCGATATCTACAGCCTATGATATTTGGGTAGGTAAAGAGGTTACGGTTTCTGGTAGGCCTAATAGAGGAGTGGAATTTGAAGTGAGGTAGTAAGTAGCTGGGGGCCAGTTCCCAGATTAGTTTATAGCAGAGGCAGGAGAATTTGAATAGAATTCGTGCTTCAATTGGTAACCAATGAAGGAGTTGGTAGAATGGACTAACATGATCGCTCTTCTTTAGTCCGAATATTAGACGGATGGCCGTATTTTGAATTATTCTCAGTTTTCTCACATTTTTTTTAGGTATTCCCAAGTAGACAATGTTACAGTAGTCCAGGGTGGATAAAATCAGTGATTGTACCAATATTCTGAAGGATAGCGGGTCGAAGTATTTTTTTATGGTTTTCAGTTTCCAAAGGATGAAGAAGCATTTTTTAGTCACCGAGTTTATGTGCTCGGTCAGGGTCAGGTGGGTATCCAGGGTGACTCCCAGTATTTTTATGGTTTTTAGTATTGGGTGATCATGGCCGTTTACATATATTGTAGCTGCGGAGATTTTCTCGTTTGGGCTAGCAAGGAAAATCTTTGTCTTTTCTGAGTTTAATTTCAGCCAGTCAGATTCAGGTCAGTACTGTCAAGGCCTTCAGGGGGTTCGGATAATCCCCAGCCCCAGAGGCCTGCTTTTTATTTCCTTTCTTTGTTTCCTTTTTGTTTAATGCAGTTTGATTTGTTGAGTACACAGCTAACCAAAAGTAAACAAAAAAAATGTAAAAAGCAGAGCTGTAGAGCCAGGGATTCACTGAATCCCCTGAAAGCCTCACCGCATGCCACAGGGATCTAGCAAGGGTTTTGTTTGATTGGGATCCTGCCTATAAGACTGAGAAAACTACAAAAGATATGTAAGGTGTGCAAACAGATTTTGATGTTTGCAAAAGGAGTTTCACTCGATTTCAAGAGAAGTTTTAATAACTTTTCTAAAATTCCCTGCTAAGTAGGGAAGGGGTAAATTACTGACAGAAGATGGCTACTAAGATCTAATGGTTAATAATTAGACAATTCCAGTAGCTGTTCTGCTGATGTGCTAATCCGAGGTCGCAGAGAGTTTAAGACGGCTTTACACTGGCATTTTGGGTCTTTATTGCATCGGTTTCCCAGTCTACAAGGATGTTAGGAAGGATTCTGTTGCTAGCTTTCACCCTGGCTACCCAGGCTCATTCGGAGCTTTGTTCATCAAGTAAGTTATCTGGATGGGCGCCTGCTCTTCACGTGGAGATGCGTGAAGACCCTGTGTGTCTCTTCAAGAGACGGATTTATTGTACAACGCTTTCAAAACATTTTCCTCCCTTGAATTTTTCCCGATCCAGGATAAATGCGTCTCGGTGTGTGAAGTCAGACAAGCCAGTGTGTTTTGAGTATTCCCGGAGCCCGTGATGGCATGTTCGTACAATTGCCCCAAAGCGTGTACGAGCTAGGCTGTCGAAATGGAAAGTTTGGGAAAGCAGTTTCCTCTCTGCGTCAATGGTGAATGTAACTTAGATTCTCATATTGTGATTTTTTTTTTCCTGTCATTTGCTTTCATTTTCCCAGATATATCAACAAATGCTATCAAAGTGCGGATTAGTCTCAAAACAGCTCTGGGAAGTGAAGCAGTAAGTTTTCTTACTCTTTTCTCTGCATGTCTCATCTAATACCACAAGATCTAATACCGCAAGATCTAAAAGTAAAGAGCGTTAATGTCTAGACATCTCAGTTGTTGAGCAGCCATTTGACTACCAAAATGTTCCTTAAAAGTCTGGGTGTAAGTATGTTTAGAAATATGTTATATTTTCTTTGTATTTCATGGTAAAAGCATGAAGCAAAGTTGGTGTTACTTTCATTCCCTGCGTGTGATGAGATTTGAAAACTAAAGGATCCTTTTATTATTATTATTATTTTATTTCTTATATACCGCCAAAGCCGTAGTAGTTCAAGGTGGTTTACAATAAAGAAGGGCTGGACAATCAGCGAATAGTTACAAACAGTGAATACAGATACAGATATGCGAATAGATACTATTAGTGAATACAGATATAACAAGGAATCAGCGAATATGGTTTACAACAGAGAAGGGCAGGTCAATCAGCGAGATGTTACAGTCAGCGAATACAGATACAATAAATATGCGAGTGCGGGGGAATGTGCGAAATATGAGGGACAAAAGTGGATGGGCAGGGCGAAGGGTAGGGAACGAGAACCTAGGGAGCAGGGGAGGGAGGGAGGGAGGGCTAGGTTGTAGTTCGGTTGAATAGGCTAGTTTTTAATAATTTCCTGAAGTTTAGGTAGGATGAGGAGTGCGAAATAATTCTATGCCATGGTAAGCAATTCCAAATATTTACTACAGCTTAAAATGGCATTCGCGGGATGCAAGCGGGTATCCCGCGGTAACTGCCAAATCGGCGTGCACTAACCACATGCTAGCAAATACATCGATTTATTTTTCTTGGAGAAGGCATGTTGCGGGGCAGAGAGAGGATGTGTCTGCACTAATCAGTTACTGTATCTACATTACCACGCGCTAATTAGCACAGGATTACCGCATGAGCCCATGCCATCTACAAAATAGGTGTCAGTAAATGCTCATTTGGCAATGTTTGTTAATGGCTGCGTGCTAATGACAACATTAGCCCAATGCTATTAGTACAAAAAACTGAAATTTGGCCATTTTACTGCTACAGTAAAAATCCATGCAAGGGTGCGCTAAGACCACTTTTTACCTCAGCTTAGAAAAAGAACTCCCCCCCAAAAAAAATAATACAGTATAAGTGAATGGCATTCTCCACAAAGGGTCCTATTTATGTGTACATGATTTTTTTTATTATTATTATGGCTCAGTTTAATTACGTACACTCATTCTTTAAAGATAAGCCCAGAATTAAAAGGGACGCCAAACACTACCAGCCTCCTTTCATCCTCGGGGCAACTGACCACTGTCCCTTCCAGCCCTCTGTTTTCCATTATAGAAATTTCCTCCAGACACAGGAAGGGGGAAGGGGAAAGGGGGCATGAAGCTGGTGTCTCATTATATGAACTCCTTCCTAAATATGTCAAGGATCATTGCTTACATTCACTTCCTTTGCAGCATCTTTCACACTCAGATATACAGTATTGACATCATTGCTGACGATTCGCATGTTGGATATCAGGAATTTGGGGGAATATAAATGGATTGAAACAATAAAAATGCTTTCTTGCAGAGGATTGTGTTACTGTGCAGTCCGTTTTTGTCTGAAAAATTTAATGATACAGCCTGACGATCGCCAAGTGGTTATGACATTCAGGGCTGTGGAGTCGATAGATAAATGTTCCGACTCCGACTCCTCAGTTTTTTGTACTTCAGACTCTAACTCCAGGTACCTGAAATTTCCTCCGACTCCGACTCCTCAACTCCGACTCTGACTCAACAGCCCTGATGACATTCTCAGATTGCATGACCCCTGACACATACTCTTAACAGCCGAAACACAGGTCCTATTTTACAAAGCTGCACTAGCGGCTGCTGAGCGGTAACGGCCCCGAAGCCCAAAGAGATTTAAAGGGCTTCGGGGCTGTTGCCGCGCGGCTTTGTAAAACAGACTGACAGTGCCGTGTTAGGTTTTTATGTGGTTGTCTTGTGGAGACTTCAGTAAAGTTGCCATTTTTTGTTATGGAAGCTTCGGATGATCAGACCTTATTTCATTTTCGATGCATTTAGAATTTCGGTCCATTCCTTAGTTTTAAGTAGTCTAGAGACTATTGTAACCTGATATATTTAGCTACAAGTAAAAAAAAAAAAAAAACATCAAAAGGATGCAGATCATCCAAAATACAGCCGTCAGATTGATATTCAACTTAAATAAATTCGATCATGTTTCAGAATACTATCAAAGTTTACACTGGCTGCAGATAGAGTACTTTTTAAATTTGGTTGCACGCCTCTGCTGCTGCTGGAAAGGAAGGATGTGTATCATAGCTTGCGCAGAAAGCGAGAGTTTCTTCGGATTTGGGATTCTTATCTCTATTCCTTATCGCCAAGGGCTCGAAGTGACATTTTGAATTCCTTGTGAACCTCTCCATGGCCAGAGCTCTCTTTATTGTTCTCACTGGGGTGCCAGGGGTGCGTGGGAGTCCTTGTACCTTTGTTCCTTTGGGTTTTTGTTTGTTTTTTTTTGGGGGGAGGGGGTTTCCTCTTTCTTCAGTGTTGGAATTTTGCTTCTAGTCCTTGGCAGTGGGTTATCAGAGTCCAAGCCTACTGCTCTAAGATTTTTCCTTGCTTTTGGATCGGGAGGTTTGGAGTGGGGAAGGTTTGGGTGGGGGTGGTTGGATCTGCTGCTTTGTATTTGGATTTTCCTACTGTTCTCTATTGTTGGCATTTGTTGGTTGGATTTTTGTTGTTTGAAAATAAAAAATTGATTCAACCTAAATTTGGCTGCACGCATTATAAGAAAATAAATGATCTGGTTCTGATTTATCTTCCTGATCATTTTAAATTTGCAGGAACTTCACGGTCTATTACGGTATATGAATAAAATTTTATGTTATGTTATGTTATGTTACCTTGCACTCTGTACGAGGCTCTAGATTATCTGAATTTCCATCAGTAAAGGGTTGCCAATATAAAAGATTTTTGTATCAAATATTGGCTTATCAGGCGGCCTTTTGGGATCGTAATTTTGGCACATCGTTTCTAACATCTGACTCATATTTAAGCTTTAGAAAATCATTAAAGATTTACTAAATAAGCTGAATTGTATTTCACTGCAAATGTGCAGGATCTTGGAATTGTGAACCACACAGAACCGCAAGGAAGATGCGGTATATAAATTATTTATTATGTTATGTTATGATTTAATCTTCTGTTTCTCCTCTGGTCTTCATTGCAAGTCCATTGCTCCAACCTACTCTTTTATCGTTCTGCCTATCTTCAGGTAGTTCCCAACCAGCTCTAATGCCCATTCCATTGTATCACAAACTGTGTGCCATAGCATATTCCAGGTGTGTCATGAGATGTTGGCGAGCAGGAGAGATGCCATCACTGGCCGACTGCTTATAGGATATGCTTCTCATGGCGACAGGCACATCAGTAGTCAGTCAGCTGGCGCCTGTGCTTCTCCTCCTTGCCGGCGCCTCTGCTCCATTTCCTCACCTTTCCGTCTGCAGCACCTCCCCCCCCCCCTTCCACCTGCAATAATAGGAGGCTCAGGGTAGTGCTGCACTGCTGTCCGATTCGCCAATTCGAATCGATTCACTTTAAAAAAAAAAAATCAGACTCACCAATTCAGTGAGTCCCGACTCCAGACATATACCGCCAGGCCTCTTAAGTAGCAGAAGCAGCGGTGGTGGTGACTGGCTTGGCAGACGCAGCGCGGTGAAAAGGCTTTGCCTGGCCTACCCCGCCGGGGTCTTCCCTTTGCCACATCACTGATGATCAAGTTTCAAGTTTATTAAAAAAAATTTTATTCCAATTTCTAGGCGGTGTACAGCAATAATAAAAAAGATGTCATTAAAAGAACAAGATAAATTAGAATTAAAATATTATACAAACCAATGTTGGATTAGTAGACATTTACAAAACACGTATACCAACTGCACACAATTGGGGAAAAAGGACTGAACTACAATATTTGAAGAAAGCACACTTAAGGGTAAAACAATAGGTAAGGGTAGGGACAATAGTTGATTTAGTCCTAAAAAGGACAGTTTTATCCAAAAGCATCTTCAAATAAAAATGTTTTGAGTTTTGCTTTAAATTGCTTTATCGACGATTCCATTCATAAGTGATTAGGCAGCGAATTCCAAAGGGAAGGTTCAGTGACGGCGAAATTATTGAATCTCAATGATGCCACTGATGACGTGGCAGGCAGGCTGCAAGAAGCCTGTTCAGCATGCTGCCTTTGTAAAGATGGTCACCGCCACCATTGCTGCTACTTTAGGAGGCCCGAAGGGGGGTGGGAGGTCAGTCGGGAGGTGCTGTACAGGGAAATAGGAGGGATGGAAAGCTGCTGCACAGGGGGATGGGAGGGGGGGATGAAAAGCTGCTGCACAGAGGGACAGGAAAGAGGAAAGTTGCTGGGGGGAGGAGGGGAGAGAGGAAGAATTGGTGGAGATAGAATGGAGGAGAGGAAGGGATAGAAAGGGGTGAGAGGGAGATGGTGGAGGATAGTGAGACATGCTTGGAGAAGAGAGAGGGAGAAATGTTGGACATAGGGTAGAGGGCAGGGAGAGATGATACATGGGGAGAAAGAAATGGTGCACATGATAATGGAGGGGAGGAAGGGAGAGATGATACATGGAGGGGAACAGAGAGGTTTGATCCAGGGCACAAGGCAGGGAGAGAGAGAGATGTAGACGGTGGGAAACAGAAATGTTGGATATGGCAGTGGAAGGGATGGTACAGAGATGGAAAATGGATGGTGAGCAAGGAGAAAGAAGAAAATGTCAAATGAGCAGGAGACCCTGGTGAGTGAGTTAACAGAAGACAGACAGAAACCAGAGCCTGGGACCAACACGATTTGAATAATAAAATGACCAGACAACAAAAGGTAGAAAAATCATTTTATTTTCTTTTTTTCTGATTACAATATATCAGATTTGAAATGTGTATGCTGCCAGAGCTGGTGTTAGACAGTGAGCGTGAGCTAGGACCTAACAGAGAGAGGAAAAGTCTTTTTTGCTTATTTTGTTTACACTACAGTGCCGGTGTGGGGCTGGAGAAGGGAAAGGGGGTTGTGGTGGGTGAAGAGGCTACAAAATAAACCCACCAGGACATTTGAACAAAAGAAAAAGCCCTGTTGGGCAGGAAAAGTGAATTGAATTGAATCAAAAAATCAATTCAATAGGCCAAATCGAATTGAAACCAAAATATTTTTCCTAAACCGGGCAGCACTAGCTCAGGGCTGCGGCTGGAGGACATCCGCGCATGTGTGGAAGTTGGTGAGATGACATCACGCACGTGTGTGATGTCATTGTGTTGACATCCACGCATTTTTGGAGTGCCTCCAGCCATAGCACTTAATACCACACAAACGACTTAAAACCGCTCGCTCCTTCCCACTTCCCAATACCATTTGCCAATACTTTCCCGATTCCCCAAAGCAACCTCATCTACTCCTTATCTCCTCTAGAAATTACCAGATATCTTCTTCTTGTAATACGTTTTTTGTAATTCTTTTGTAATCCGCCTTGAACCGCAAGGCAATGGCGGAATAGAAATCTCTAATGTAATGTAATGGCTTAAAAAATTTTCAAACTAAATGTATCAAGGGATACAATCGTATATAATAGCAATAATATAATCCAAAACGTATTGTAAATTATATTTAGTAGAAGGGCTTCACTCATACCACATAGAAAAAAATACAGACATAACACAATCTTATGTGAAAAAATAAATACAAAAAACGGAGAAAAACAAAACTCAATTGCAAGCAGCTGGGACTACACAAGTACCCTAAGCCACTTGCATCATTACTGGATTGTGAAAAAACTCCGTACAATTATAAATCATTCATGTGCAATATTTTCATTCATGTGCAACAAAGCTTATATTCTTAGTGTTCCGTTGATCTTCAAATATCCAAAATGGTGAAAGAGAGCCCAATCTATCTAAAATATAGGAGAAAGCAACAACTCCAATTCACACTTTTAACAGGTTCTAACGGCGTGGAATCAGAAGTACTAGTGTCAGATCTAGAAAGGTATCACTTATCTAAAGATGTTCTAAACCAAAATCTTCTCATTTTTTTTCTATGTGGTATGAATGAAGCCCTTCTACTAAATATAATTTACAATACGTTTTGGATTATATTAAAAAATTTGCGACACTGTCCTACACGTTGATTGAACAATGGCCTAATTAGAAATTGACAGTACGGTTACTGCGCTAGTTCACTTAAAATTGTAGCAATAAAGGATAAACAACTCAAAAGAAGAATATAATATGATAGCATTCTATTGGACTTCTTTAGTAGACATATAAGTTGGGAATTGATAAATGTGATTCAAAGCTAGAGCGTGCTGTATCGAGGTGGAAGAGGATCTCTTTTTCCTTAAAGGACCCACGGTAACAAGAGGGCATCCATTGAAAATCAGGGGTGGGAAATTTCATGGCGACACCAGAAAATATTTCTTCACCGAAAGGGTGGTTGACCGCTGGAATAATCTTCCACAACAGGTAATTGAGGCCAGCAGCGTGCCAGATTTTAAGAAAAGATGGGATTGGCATGTGGGATCTCTTCATGGAGGTAGTTAGGGGGTGGGCCATTAGTGTGGGCAGACTAGATGGGCCGTGGCCCTTTTCTGCTGTCATTTTCTATGTTTCTATTGTCCTCATGCTTTCTTTACAGTATACCTGGAATACGAATGAAGAATATCTCTTTAAGTCTATGATAGCCTTCGCCCTGAGGAGCGTGGAGTCACAAAGTCAATATCAGTGAGTAAACCTTAACGTATACCGGTAGACACTGTATTCACCAGGTACGTAAAGACCCAGTTCTATAATTGTGGTACCTTTGTTTGGTTTCACTTTCTTTCTTTCTTTACCCCCCCCCCCACCCACCTCTTTCCTTTACTAAACCGCGATAGTGGTTTTTAGCGTAGGGAGCCACGCCGAATGCTGCGCACTGCTCCCGACGCTCATAGGAAGAGTGAAAGGTTAATTAACCTATTTATTGTCTTCTCTATCCTTCCATTCTAAACAGATTACCCCCCCCCCCCCAAAAAAAAAAAAAAAAAAAAATTCAAACATGCATAATTTAAATGACAAATAAAACAATATCAAAAGGGTGTAGATGGGCTGGAGTAGGTTTTGACGGAGATTTCGGCAGTTGGAACCCAAGCACAGTACCGGGTAGAGCTTTGGATTCTTGCCCAGAAATAGCTAAGAAGGAAAAAAATTTAGACTGAATCAGGTTGGGCAGACTGGATGGACCATTCGGGTCTTTGTCTGCCGTCATCTACTATGTTACTATGTAAAAGCCACAAAAATATAAAAAGTAAGATAAAAAGGCAGTGTGATTTATTTTTCTTTTCAATGTTTCAAACAATACAAAGGAAAAAAAGCAACCCCACGGGCAAACTATAGAAACAAGAAACTGGTCAGACCACTGTGTGAACAAATACGTTTATGTCAAAGATATGTAGGTCCTTTTATTAAGGTGCGCTAGCAGGAAATTACTGCGCGCTACACCAATGCTGGCTCAATGCTGGCATTAAGGTCTAGCGTGCGCAGCAATTCAGCACGCGCTATTCCATGCGTTAAAGCCCTAATGCACTTTTGTAAAAGGAGCCCTAAGGTGCGCTAACCGATTTAGCGCGCGCAAACTGATTTAGCACATGCTAACGCATGCATATTAGTTTATGGCCACGTTAGCGTTTAGCGTACGCTAATTCGATTAGCGCGTGCTAAATCTGTTAGCACACCTTAGTAAAAGGGGATAATTTTCAGTTAAAATTTGCACAGGCATACATATACACTTCTCCCTCTGTATTCGCGGTTTCAGCACTTGTGGTTTCGATTATTCACGGTGTTTAGCTTGCTGGCTCCTCCCCCCAAATTACATCAGCTTGCATTGAGAAATCGCTGATTCCAAGCGTTTACAGAGAAAATTGCCGATTCCCAGCATTTTCTTCGCCGTGTTTTGCCTCTCTTTCAGGAACAGTCCAGGTCTCCCACCATGTTATTTGCAGTTTCACCATATTCATGATGGTTTTTTAATAGAAAACAGCGAATAGCATTTGAAAAAGTTATTCACGGTTTTTCTGTATTTGCGGTTCTGTTAATCCCCCATCACAGCGAATACGGAGGGAGAAGTGTAGACAAAACAAAACGTGGCAGGCATGTAAAAGTCCCTTGTAATAGAGCATATACTGGACCCCAATATGGTCCGTGTTTCAGCCACAGGGGCCTTCCTCAGGGGCGTAAAAGTAGCCCATTAGATGGCGCCAAATGAGTTTACTTGCAGAAAAGCACACAGAGGTGCCTGCCGCCTAGTGCAATGTGGAAAATGCCAACGCGATGCCAGGAAAATGCTGTGATAATCTCGAACCACTGCTAATAGGCGGTTCAAGATTATTGCAAATTTTAACTGAAAATTATATCTTTTAAATAAACGTGTTTGTTCACACAGTGGTCTGATCAGTGTCCCTTCCCCACTTCCTTTTCTTGGTCCTTATTTTGCTTTTCACCATATGTTATCTTAGATTCCTGTGTTATTTTATATTTTTATGGGCTTGAATGTTGTGTCTTTTGATGGTATGTTAGTGTTTATTGTATGCTTTATTGTATTATGTATGTAAGATTGGAACCCGCTTAGTATTGTTGGATGCGCGGGATATAAATATTTTAAATAAATAAATAAAAATGCCTGCATAAATAAGTGAGCCTTAAGTTGTTTCTTAAACCGTGTTATCGAGCTATTGCGTCGTCGTTCAAAAGACAGAGTGTTCCAAGTTTCAAGTTTATTAGGATTTTATATACCGCCTATCAAGGTTATCTAAGCGGTTTTTACAATCAGGTACTCAAGCATTTTCCCTCTCTGTCCCGGTGGGCTCACAATCTATCTAACGTACCTGGGGCAATCGAGCATCTCCTGCCTCATACATTGCGGAATGCTAAACATTGTCCCTTGCGTACCTCATTGCGCATTTGCCTGTCAAAGTGCAAGCAGGGTGTGTAAGCGCTATTCTGTAATGGCGCCTAACTTACATACGGCCAGATTCTACAAAAGCTGCCGAAGTTAGGTGGCGGTAGCTGCCCTACAGCTGCTTAATTTAATTGGATTTAAGTGGCACAATAATTGGTTGTGCCATTATAACCCAATTAAACCCTTGTTTAAAAAAAAAAAGCCACTGCAACGCAGCCTTCGGGATGATGCCTAAGTCCCTGGTGGCTAGTAGCTCATAATGATGCAGAAGCCCAGAAGTGGGCTTTTTCTAGCCAGTGAATTGTAGTTCCTTTCTTCCTAATTTTTAGCCTGTACATCGCATGGTTCTGACGTCAGCCATAGCGATTTAGCAAATACAAATAAAGGAAACAGAATTAAAATGTTGTTCCCTGCTTTGAACCTGATTGATTAGGGATTTGGTATGATACAAATCCTTTACATGGGATGAACACAGAGGATCTAGAATCAGAAAATAATAGTAAATAGTGAAGAACTAAGGCCAGGACTGGGCAGACTTGCACGGTCTGTGTCCGTACATGGCCGTTTGGTGGAGGATGGGCTGGGGAGGGCTTCAGTGACTGGGAGGGTGTAGATGGACTGGAGTTTGCTTTGATGGAGACTTCAGTGATTGGAACCTAAGAACAGGACTGGGCAGAGCTTTGGATTCTTGCCCAGAAATAGCTAAGAAGAAGAAGAAAATTTTTTTAAAAATTTTTTAATTGAATCAGTTTGGGTAGACTGGATGGACCATTCGGGTCTTTATCTGCCGTCATGTACTATGTTACTATAACATGATAAAAACAAAAGGAATTGACCCCAAAATATCCAGAAAGAAGAAAATCCAGAGAAAACCAAAAAAACTCTGTGGAGTGACGATGTTCCTAAATGGACTTTATTTGAAAGTATCAAAGTTCCAAAGGTACACTGAAATCATCCACATAAAAGTAAATCATCCACATAAAAGCCAAGTCCGCTAGGGATACAGGACCCAACACGGGTCCGCGTTTCGACAAAAAGTCTTCTTCAGGGGTCCCTGGGGGTCCTATAAAGGTGAGTACGTGGGAAACAATTGTGTGGTGAGCCGGAAGTGCCCCTTTCTATTGCAAATGCAAGCAGTGTCTCACTTCTGGCTCACCACACAATTGTTTCCCATGTACTCACCTTTATAGGACCCCCAGGGACCCCTGAATAAGACTTTTTGTCGAAACGCGGACCGTGGTGGGTCCTGTATCCCTAGCGGACTAGGTCCTTTAAGGCTGTTATGTGGATGATTTATTTTTATGTGGATGGAATTATTTTTTTGTGGATGATTTCAGTGTACCTTTGGAACTTTGACACTTTCAAATAAAGTCCATTTAGGAACATCGTCACTCCACAGAGATTTTTGGTTTTCACTATAACATGATAAGTCATAGTAGTACATGGATATAGTTGTCTGATTTTAGGGCACATCTATCTCTGGTTTTACTCTTTTGAATGGTGGCAGGGTGACACTTGTCCATTGTGGGGGGAGGGGTCAAAGATCAAAGCAGGTGCTGATATTTACATGCTAGCCATGTTCTCAAATGTTTTGAATGCTAGCATATATGCTGCTGAACCGCTGTTAGGTAATTACTCACATATTTTCGATGACCTTTAGCTTGCAGGTGAGCCCAAATAGCATCTGTAGCAAGGGTGAGGCAAACAAGTAACTTACAGAATAGTATAAGACAGCATTTCCCAAATCTTTTGCACACATGGACTGGCAAATTGGCTCTTAGACTCTTTGTGGACGGCTCCCTCCTTCCGTTGTCCACACCCTCCCTATTCAACTTATGAAAAATATCAGATCTGATGGGGATCCCAAGACCAGCCAGCTGAAGACCTCTCCCTGATGGGGCTGAAAATGCTGCTTTCTACCTCAGCAGTTTGCATCAGCTCCCTGAGCTGCCACATTGGTACCTCGGCATGCTCCATTTTCAGCACATACGAAAAAGCTAAGCAAGTGCTAATGTTGGCACTTCAGTGAGCTCTTGCAGACCGCTGAGGTAGACGGCAGCATTTTCAGTGCCGTTGGAGGGAGGCAGGGCTTGCGATCCCCACCAGCAAACACTAACACATATATTACCATACTATTACGCATACAACATGCACTTCATATGCATTTTTACAAACTGTGCACATCCCCTGAGTGCTATATGCGTGGGTGTTCTTTACCTAAGGTTACCAGATTTTCCGGAACGAAAATGTGGACCCACGGCCCTGCCCCCAGGCCCACCCAGTCCCGCCCGGCACCATTCTGCCCGAGTCACGCCCTGTTCCGCCCGCCAGCCCCACCTTCTCAACCTATTCGCTTGTTGGGAGGGCATCTGCGCATGCGCTGGTGTGACGCGATGACATCACATGCACGCGTGCATGCATGTGACATCACCGCGAGTGCATCTGCGCATTCACAGGTGCCCTCCCGACGTCGCTGCTAGCTGGAAGCTTTTCAAAACCTGGGCAAAGTGCCGTGTTGTGAAAAGCCGTCCTTCTCCCAGCCATGTCCTCGAAAAGGAGGACATGTCCGGAGAAATCCGGACATCTGGTAACCCTGTCTTTACCAGTATATTGCAAAATTAGCGCATTGGTTTATAAGGCTTTATATCGTTTTCTGTTTAGTTGGGGTTTTTTTGCAGGTTTTCTTCACTAATAATGTCTGCAAGAACCCTGAAAAGCCCTTAAAAACAAATGTGTTAGTTTGGCAACTAGCACTTCTTAGAAAAAAAAAATTGGTATAGCATGGGCATGTCATACCGGTTTGTTTTTCAATAGACCCGCAATTTGAATGTGTTTTATACATGGGCGCATTATATGCGTAAAAATACGGTAGCTTATTTTCCACAGACTGGCAAAGCATTTTGCAGATCTTAATCAAAAAATGCTGCAAAATAGCAAAAATATGTAATAATAAAAATAACAAATATTTAAATACTAGTCTTTAAGCCCGTTACATTAAAGGGTGCTAGAATAGATGTGTCTGTCTTTCTTTCTTTCTTTCTGTCTCTCTGTCTCCTTGGCTGCTGTCTGTTTTTCTTTCTGTCTCTCTCTCTCCTTGGCCGCTGTCTGTCTGTCTTTTTTTCTATGTCTCTCTCTCTTTGGCCGCTGGCTGTCTGTCTATCTCTCTCTCTCTTTGGCCGCTGTATGTCTGTGTGTCCTTTTCTGCTGTCTGTCTCCTTGGACGCTGTCTATCTGTCTTTCTTTCTTTCTGTCTATCTGTCTTTCTTTCTTTCTGTCTCTCTGTCTCCTTGGACGTTGTCTGTCTGTCTTTCTTTCTTTCTGTCTCTCTGTCTCCTTGGCTGCTGTCTGTCTTTCTTTCTGTCTCTCTCTCTCCTTGGTCGCTATCTGTCTGTCTTATTTTCTATGTCTCTCTCCTTGGCCGCTGTATGTCTGTCTGTCCTTTTCTGCTGTCTGTCTCCTTGGATGCTGTCTGTCTGTCTTTCTTTCTTTCTGTCTCTCTGTCTCCTTGGCCGCTGTCTGTCTGTCTTTTTTTCTATGTCTCTCTCTCTTTGGCCGCTGGCTGTCTGTCTGTCTTTCTGTCTGTCTCTCTGGCCCCCAGTCTGTCTGTAATTCTTTCTGTCTGTGTCTCTCCCTGGCCCCCTGTCTGTCTGTCTTTCTTTCTTTCTCGCTCCTTGGCCGCTGTCTGTCTGTCCCCCTGTCTGTTTGTCATTCTTTCTGTCTGTGTCTCTCCCTGACCCCCTGCTTATCTCTCTCTGGCTCCCCGAGCAAACCAAGATTGCTGCCTGCCCCCCAGCACACTCCTTCCCCCCAAAGCAGCCCTTTTTCCCTCTCCCCCTCCACTTCCCTGTGCAACAGTAGCAGCTGTACGTCTCGCAGCACCCGTACCCTGTCCGCTTCGTCCAGGCCAAAGGATACCCTCCTGCTGTTGCTCTCGCCACTGCTCCAACCGCTGCACATGCCACAAGCTGCCACACGCCGCATGCACCACAAGCCGCCGTACGGGGGGGGGGGAGAGGAGAAGGAAATGGCTATGCAGAAGGCTGATTTGCAGACTCATTCCCTGTATTTTCTGACTGGAAGAGGAAGTCAGAAAATACCGTGAATAACTGAGTCTGCGAATCGCGAATTCGCGGGGGAACACTGTACTGCAATGGTGCAAAAACCAGCCCAGTGAATGATAGTAAATAAAGGCAGTCACTTATCTAAATGCTGGGAACTGTCACATGATGATTCCAAAAAGCAAATGCACTGCTCTATTATCTCAATAGGTCTCTCAAGCCTCATGCGAGGCTAAGGTGCATGATTATAGTGTAAAATGCCATAAAAAAGTAGGGGGGAGAGGTTTGCATTGAAATTGATTCTGGGATTTTTTTTAGGTAGTTTCTTGTGGGTATTTATTTTCTTGATTACTAGGTGGGAGGGTGGGGGAAAATAATTGCTTATTAATATCTGTAAGTTTATTGTGCTTTTCTTGTAATATTATATGTACATGAATTATTTGCATGCATAATTGTAGTTTGAAAATTTAATAAAGATTTAAAAAAAAAAAAAAAGTGAAAAAGAAAACCCTCTCAAAAAAAAAATCAAAAATAATAAAGTACAACGCTGCAGTCTCATTCGAATTAACCACTCCTCAACTCTGTCCGAGTTTCAAACATGATGTCTTCTTCAGGAGCGATGATGAAAAGGCATCTGATACTTCTTTTGAGATGATTCCCCTCCTAATGGTTTTACCCCCCCCCCCTTTACCGTCCTTTTTTATTAATTTTACTTCGATGCATTTTAAACAAACTTTCCCTCCCCTACTTTCCTCCCGCTTCATGTACGGTAATCCGAATTCGTCTAGTATTTTTTAATATTTGATAAAATATTGCTTTTATTTACCTATTTTAATTGTCCCTTATAATCTTTTTATATTGTACACCGTCTAGACATTTGTTTTGATAGACGGTATATCAAAAATAAAGAAACTTGAAACTTGACCAACTGCCGCTCTCGGCATAAATGAGGCAGCTTAACGCACAGGTCTTCAATCGGAAACCGGCACCAAAGCCGATAAATCAATGGCGGCCAGCAAAAACACTGAGCACCCTTGTACTTTTGACAGTTGAGGGCAAGGGATAGTAACCCCATCGGAACGTATAGGGGGCGTGGCACTATAAAACGAACATATACAACAAAAAATCGTGGCTTACATCATTTGAATTACTTAATCACCTCTGTAGTGCGCTTATTTATTTTGAATGTGTTATAGAGCCAACACACAGTATGGGAAGTTTATGGGATATATTTATAGTTGTTCATGGGAAGTTTATAGTTGTTCATGGGATAAAAAAAAAAGCCTCAGAATTTGGAGCTGTTTTTTTTTTTGTTTTGCTTTTTAAAGTTCAAAGCTTTATTGATTTTATAATATTAGAAATAGCAAAACATTACAAGTGTATATGCTCCGAAAAGCAAAAAATATACACCGGAAGAAAAAAAACACAGCACTCAACTGGCATATCAAATCGCATGGTAAGAAAAGAATTATGCATTTCAGAGAAGGAAGAATAAAAGTAAATACTGTGTTTTAAACGTGATAGATTGAGCACATAAGTAGGAATTTATCCATTCACTTATGCGGTAATTGGATGGTGAGTCCTTCAGTGGGGATTACATCCCTAGAAGGGCTCTGGGTCTCCGAGTATATGTAAATCCCATTACACTGAGTATATAACGTTTTCTAAGGATGTTGAAAATTCCATATATCAATGAAGGATCACTAGTTTACACTCAACATCTAGGTGTAAGCGTTTGCACAAGCCACAGGGCTGGTGTAAGCGTGTTTTCAGCCACTTGTCCTCGTGTTCGTGTCTACATTTCTTTATAGAATAGGCAACACACGTAACCATCGTCTTGATGAGGTCCTCTGCTATAGAACTACCCGCCACACGCCCCTCGAAGGCTTTTCTGCTGATCTAGCAACAGGTGAAGATCTTACAGAAGGCTCCAGTTGTCACATGCCTGAAATCTGGAACTTTAAAAGATTTTGTGGCAAGGCAGCCCAGAAGCGGTCGGCTGGTAGATCGAAAGAGTCCCCGATGAGTTCTTTCTTTTGAATCTTCAGGGCCTCTGACGTGGTGATCTGTAATAACACGGAGCGGGTCTCCTTTTCATTTACGGTGAAAAACCAGGATGGCTCCATCGTTCAGAGCCGTGAGATCGAATTGGCAGTAAGGTAAGTTTCCACTTATTGTACCAGTATTCAGCTGACAGTGGTCTGTGTTTTTATGTTTAACACCGGCTATATGCCTAGATATTCAGTGCTGGGCCATGCCTGGGGAAGTGGCGCCCCTCCCTCCCTCTTCTCCATCCCCTCCTGCCATGTGCACATGCGTGGCCCCTCCCTCTACTTCTTTAATACCTGCTGCTCGCACCGGCGTCGACTCTTTCTCTGATGTCACTTCCTAGGTGCGGGTCCAGGAAGTGATGTCAGAGGAAGAGCCGACACTGGCACGAGCATCAGGTTGGGGGTTGCTGCTCGTGATCCGAACGCTAAAGAGGTACAAGGAAAGGGTAGGGGTGTGCGCGGTAGTGGGGGGCAGAGAAGAAGCAGGGGTGGAGAGGACAGGAGCCGGCGCCCCTACCGAGATGAAGCCTGGGGGAGAATCCCCCCCTTACTACGTCACTCGAGCTATGTCTGAGGCACACCATCAATAGCGCGCAGAACAATTGCGCCTCGACAATTCCGCTCTGACAAATGCATGCACCGACAAGTGCGCGCGTGAAGGGAGCAGGATATTTGGGGCGCAATTGTCAGTATAGTGGGGGGAGGGGGTTCGCGGCAATGTTAAAATTGAACCGCGTCGGCATCCCCCGAACAAGAGTGAGATTCTAGTGGGGGGTTCCCCTCCACACCCCCCCTCAGAGCAGAAGAGTCGGGCTTCGAAAGGAGTGCGGGACTTTTAAGTGTACTGGGGGGTTCCCCACACATACACCTCCTCAGAGCGCAAACAGGAAGGCAACAGAGTGTTGAGAGAGGCGGCGCGCATTTGACCTGCATGCAAATGTTGGGGTATGATTGTCGGCACGCCAATGTCCGGCGCGCTTTTGACGGGTCACCATGTCTGGATACTGGCATTGAATATCTGGTTATATGTTGGCTACTAAAACTTATGCGGTTAAGTGTAACATTCAACCCTTAATAGTCCAAACAAAGGCCTCGTAGATCCGCAACCACGTAGACGCAAAGAGCAGATTCCAAATACTGCTGATCATACTCTTCCTGGTGGCATGTATGGACTGTGGCATGTATGTAGAGTGTGGCGCAGTGGTTAAAGCTACAGCCTCAGCACCCTGAGGTTGTGGGTTCAAACCCACGCTGCTCCTTGTGACCTTGGGAAAGTCACTTAATCCCCCCATTGTCCCAGGTACATTAGATAGATTGTGAGCCCACCAGGACAGACAAAAGTACCTGAATAAATTCATGTAAAACCATTCTGAGCTCCCCTGGGAGAACAGTATAGAAAATTGAATAAAGCTTCTGTCTCGGGTAACCAAAGCTGAGACTGTGATGTCACAATGCCTCATTCCACCAATAAGAGCCAACCTCATCAGTGATGTCACAATGGCTGGATTGTCCTTTACTTGGCTCACTTTTGCTATATTTTGATTTCTAGAGTGGTGCAGTGGGTTAAAGCTACAGCCTCAGCACCCTGAGGTTCAAACCCACACTCCTCTTTGTGACCCTGGGCAAAGTCACTTAACCCCCCCCCCATTGCCCCAGATGCGTTAGATAGATTGTGAGCCCACCAGGGCAGACAGGGAAAAATACTTGAGTACTTGAATAAATGCATGTAAACCGTTCTGAGCTCTCCTGGGAGAACGGCATAGAAAAATAAATAAATATAGATCTTTTTATGCACATTCTTTTAATCATATAGATCACACCATTCGGATTGCTTGTTTCATTTTAGGTGTACTTTTATGTATAACAAAGGAGTCGTGAGGATGAGATGTCAATAATTCAGCCACGGGTACAAAGTTCAAAGTTCACTTTATTCATAGTAGCTCTGCGAGGACTCGATGTGCTACTTTGAATAAAGTAATAGATTAGTACACAATTTGGTTCAGAATGCTTTTTTCTTGGTTTTCCTCCTCTAAACCTAGGTGTGTCTTATGCTCAGGTGCATCTTATAGTGTAAAAAATACAGTAAATGCTGCAGCCAACATTTTTTAAAATGCTGAACATGGCATTTGAATATTGGCCCAACTAGAATCAGGTAATAATACCACAACGGTTTTCACAGATGGTTTAGCAGTATAAATATTTTCCAGTTATATATTTATTTTTTTTTGGGGGGGGGTCATTTATCTGTCCAGGAATACAAGAAAGTGAATCTTTGGCTACTAATTTGCATAATGTCCATATTGTGTCAGCTGTCTGCATCCTCCAGTGTCAGCTCAGCCTAGTAGATGATTGACCAGTGCTAATGCTTCATTCTCTAAAGTTACTTGATATCCCTGCTGATTAACTGCAAAGAACTTCCTGTACCATATGCAGGGCAGACTGTCTTTTTAGGTGGTGGTGGTGGGGTGCTTTCTCTGATAGGCTACTGATGTAAACAAACTGTGATAGTGCGTAACCTTAAAATCTGTCCTCCTAAGGCACAGGGATTCGTCGTGCGTATCCTCAAAATCTGTCCTCTTAATGCACAGGGATTCCTAGTGCGTAACCTCAAAATCTGTCCTCTTAAGGCACAGGGATTCGTCGTGTGTAATGTCAAAATCTGTCCTCTTAATACACAGGGATTCCTAGTGCGTAACCTCAAAATCTGTCCTCTTAAAGCACAGGGATTCGTCATGCGTAACCTCAAAATCTGTCCTTTTAAACCACAGGGATTCGTCGTGCGTAACCTCAAAATCTGTCCTCTTAAGGCACAGGGATTCGTCATGTGTAACCTCAAAATCTGTCCTCTTAAGGCACAAGGATTCATCGTACGTAACCTCAAAATCTGTCCTCTTAAGGCACAGGGATTCATCTTGCGTAACCTCAAAATCTGCCCTCTTAAGGCACAGGGATTTGTCATGCGTAACCTCAAAATCTGTCCTCTTAAGGCACAGGGATTCGTCTTGCGTAACCTCAAAATCTGTCTTCTTAAGGCACAGGGATTCGTCTTGCGTAACCTCAAAATCTGTCCTCTTAAGGCACAGGGATTTGTAGGCTAAAAGTAAAAGAATGGAGTGAAGGAGTAACTTAGTAATTAGAGCAGCAGACTAGGACCTAGAAGGCTCAGCTTCAAATCCCCAGAGCAACCCCTTGTTGCCTTGAGCAAGTCACTTAACCCTTCATTGTCTTGGATTCAATGAGGGACAGGTTCTGGTAGCAGCGTCAGCCCAGGTCATGCCCCCTATGTTGGGCAGCAGTATGGTGGTACCTCACATATGCAAGAGAAAGGGATTGGGACTTGGATATTGTACCTGGGGCAGTGGAGGATTAAGTGACTTGTCCAGGGTCACAGGGATCAGCACAGGATTTGAACCCACAACCTCAGGGTTCTGAGGCTGTAGCTCTAACCACTACGCCACAAAGAAATGGTATCATGCCAAGGGGTGGGAGGGGATGTTCCTCACTGGTCATCAGGAATGAGTTTGAATCAAGGACACATCTGGATCATATAAATAGCTAAGGGACCAAATAAAAGAAGAGAAGGCCTTGAAATACTATGGAACAGTAGCAAGAAGAGACACTGGAGACGTCACAACCAATGTAGGGAATCAAGCCTTTATTGAAGTAAAATCATAAAATGAGTAAAATCCCTACATTGGTTGTGACGTCTCCAGTTGTGACGTCTCCTCTTCTTGGTACTGTTTCATATAAATAGCTGACAGTCTATGAACCCCTGTACCTTTAAGAAAGAAGATTTGGTGGGGGTGGGGTGGGGGGGATGAGAAGAGGGAGACATACTGCAGCACATGGTTATTGAATGATAAGGCTGTGGCATGGAGATGGAGCAGCAGAGAATGCGACATCAAGGTTCAGTAGAGAGGAGGGCCAGAGACAGGATTCTTAAACCGCTGAGTTTTGGCCACAGTTGATTAAATTACTGTGTACAAAATTTAAGACAGGCCATTGATCCTCAGCACCTTACTGGAGGACACTAAATCGTGTCTCTGAACTTGAACACCTAAAGGCCTGATTCACTAAGCTTTCTTTTTAATCCAATGGACAGAGAATGGGAAGAAAGCTATTTAGGTCGGAAGAGATTGTTAATTGCAAAATCTTTCTTAACAAAGGAATGAGGGGAACCTCTGATGACTGGCAGCATTGTATTTCCATGTGCTGGTTCGGGCTATTTTCATTTCACGCCTTAGTAAAAAATGCGTTAACAATGATGAATGAATCTGGGTCTTGAGTCAAATCTCGAGTGCAAAGAAAAATTTTGAAAGTGCTTTTCTAAAAAAAAATGGAAGATTTCGTAGGACAGGATGGTACTGAACGGATGATTTTTGCTCCCTTTCCTCTCACCCACGCTCATTATTTTCAGGAGGAACCGGAACAGAATAAACGGTGCCTTTCTGCTGAACGACAAGACGCTGGAGTTTCTGGAAATCCCCCCAACGCTGTCCCCAACCACTGAATCTCCCAGCTCTTCTTGGCTTATCGTATTTGGAGTTGTCTTTGGCCTCGCTGTGTTTGGAATTATTTTCCTAATTGTGTCAGGGGTCCGGCAACGCCGAAGGTAGGGGGTGCAACAAAGTTCGTTCCTTGTGAGATATTCATGAAAAAATATGCAGCTTTGCCTAACATTTTATGTCCTTGATCCTCTCTCGTTCTTCCCCCGCATCCCCCCCCAATAAAACTCAGAATTATATTGCAAAGTAAACATTTGCTTAATTTTGAAATATGTTCAATGGAAATGTACAGTAATCATCATGTGTGCCCCGTCTGAACGGTACACTGCCGAAAGCACGCAGGACATTGGCGTGCCGACATCTGTGCCCAGGACCAATGCACACCGCCGCTTTCATGCCTTGCCGTTAACATTTTGAGAAGGGTGGGGGGAACCTCCCAGGACATTTAGAACTGGTCGTGCTCCTGGGGGGAGGGAGTTAGGAGGGGGAACCCTTCCAGTACACTGAAAACTTCCATTCTCTCGCTGTTCAGGAATTTTCAGTGTAGTGGGGGTTCCCTCCCACACACACCGTCAGCAGGAGTGCGAGCAGTTATAAGTGTAGTGGGAGGGGTTCCCCCCAACCCCCTCAGAACGCTAACAGTAAGGCATGAAAGCGGTGTTCCTGTGCCCAGATGTCGGTGCGATATTACCGGTGCACTAATGTCCGACATGCTTTGATGTGCCACCGTCTGAGCTAAGTGGTTGATTATCTGGAGACCAGTAACATTTTCAAACCAACTTTTTATAGGAATTTTCATACTTTTGAAAATTGAGGCCTTTCTGGATGGTTTAGGGTAGGGGTGGGCAAACCTTTTGACTTGTGGGCCACAATGAGTTCTTAAATTTGACAGAGGGGCCGGACCAAGAGCATTTTTCTATCCCTCCATCCCTTCCATCCCCCTGTGCAGCAGAACCCTTGCCCAGCTTCTATCCTTCCCTTCCTCCCTCCCATCCCTCGTGCAGCAGAACCCTTGCCCAGCTTCCCTCCTTCCCTCCCTCCCATCCCTCGTGCAGCAGAACCCTTGAGCACCTGCCCCCGCCGTGCAGCTGAACCCCTGCTGACCCTCCATCCTTTCCTCCCATCCGAACTCCGCAGACCGCAAGCCCTACATACCTCCCTCCAGAACAGTGTCGGGTTGGCAACACTCTAAGCAGGCTGCTTTGCGGCCTTCTCTCTCGGGGAATTCCCTCTGCCGCATCACTGATGATGTCATCAGTAACATGGCATATGGAAGGCCCCAATGAGAGAAGGCCAGGAAGCAGCCTGCTTAGAGTGCTGCTGGCCCGACGCTGCTCTGGAGGGAGGTATGTAGGGTTCGCGGTCGGTGGGATTCAGATGGTCGGCGGGCCGGATTCAAAACCAAAAGACCATAGTTTGCCCATGTTTGGTTTAGGGTTGTAAAATCTGGACCCATGACCCCACCCCCAGTTCCACCCAGCCCCACCCTATTCCGCCCAAGTCATGCCTCGTTCCACCCCAGCCCCCCCCAACCTCTTCTCATGCTCAGATCCGCGTCGGGAGGGCATCTGTGCATGCACAGATGTGATGCAATGACATCACACACATGCACACATGCGTGTGACATCACCGTTTTGCATCCGCGTATGTGCAGATGCCCTCCCGATGCGATCCCAAGCAGGAAGCTTTTCAAAACACGAACACAAAGTGCCAGGTTTTGAAAAGCCTGTACGCCCGGACAGTCCTCTAAAAAGAGAACAGGTCCGTGTAAATCCGGACGTCTAGTAACCCTAGAATGGTTGCCGAGTGCAATGATTTCAAGAAAAGATGGGAAACGCAGAAGTGTCAAGTCTCGGCCATTAAGTGTGTGTCACACTCATTAGAAACTCTCTCGCATTCTTTGAGCCTTGTTTCTCACTGATCTTCATGAGAGGCAAGCCTTAGAGAGGTAAACCAAGTGGCCGCTACTGGTCAAGCTCCACAATATTTGACTGATTCATTTGCCTTTTCAACGCAGAAAAATCCACGCTTTGTTTTCCCTTCAGTTAGCACAGGGGTAGGGCACTCCGGTCCTCGAGAGCCGTATTCCAGTCGGGTTTTCAGGATTTCCCCAATGAATATGCATGAGATCTAAGTGCATGCACTGCTTTCAATGCATACTCATTGGGGAAATCCTGAAAACCCAACTGGATTGCGGCCCTCCAGGAGGGACTTTGAGATCCCTGCACTACAGCCTCTTCCATAGGTTGTTCTAGGTCAGGGGTAGGGTGCTCCGGTCCTCGAGAGCCGTATTCCAGTCGGGTTTTCAGGATTTCCCCAATGAATATGCATGAGATCTAAGTGCATGCACTGCTTTCAATGCATACTCATTGGGGAAATCCTGAAAACCCAACTGGATTGCGGCCCTCCAGGAGGGACTTTGAGATCCCTGCACTACAGCCTCTTCCATAGGTTGTTCTAGGTCAGGGGTAGGGTGCTCCGGTCCTCGAGAGCCGTATTCCAGTCGGGTTTTCAGGATTTCCCCAATGAATATGCAGGAGATCTATTTGCATGCACTGCTTTCAATGCATATTTGTTGGGGAAATTCTGAAAACCCGACTGGAATACGGCTCTCGAGGACCGGAGTTCCCTACCCCTGAGTTAGTGGATGCAAGTACAAAAAAATTTCATGAGCAACAACTTTATTCTCAAGATGCATTGCATGATAGTGACTTTAAGAATCTGTTCCTAACCTCTTACTCTTCTCTCCAACTCATCTTTTTTTTAAAAAAAATTCATAGGCAGCTAATTCTCTAACTATTTCATCCTGTACGTATTACCAATCTTTTGTAAACCGCATTGAACTACCTGCGGTCTAGAAACTGATTTATTCTATTGTATTGATGTATTGTTCAAACCATTTGGAAGAAATCTAAGCTCGCCTTCCTTCCTGCCGCTTCCCCTTGCCCTGTCCCCTTTCCCTTTATTTCAAGTACATGTGCTCTGAAACCGATGTGCCTACTTTTAATAACCGGTGGAAGACAATTTTCAGCTCAAAAAATTTATCCAAATTGCTTCTCCCCTTTTGTCTGTATTCTTTGAGAGGCTCCAAAGAAGAGCTGATATCATTTAATGCTGCCTTGATTTATCTTCAAAGCAACACTACACATAAATCATTCTAGAGCAGTGGTTCCCAAACCTGTCCTGGGGGACCCCCAGCCAGTCAGGTTTTCAAGATATCCCTAATGAATATGCATGAGAGAGATTTGCATATAATGGAAGTGACAGGTGTGCAAATCTCTCTCATGCATATTCATTAGGGATATCATGCATATTCATTAGGGTTTGGGAACCACTGTTCTAGAGTTATACTTTGGATGCACCGTCTGAAAAATCTCACTCTCTAGGGTTAACAGATGTCCGGATTTACCCAGGCATGTCCTCTAGGTTTTCAAAACCAGGTTTTGGAAAAGCGTTGAGCTCGGGGCCACGTCTGGAAGGCCTCTGGGCATGTGCCGATGACATCACATGCATGCACACATGTGCGACATCATCACGTCACCTCCAGACGTGGCCCTGAAGGGACCAGGTTTGTGTAGGGCCGGGGTCGGGGACAGAGCATGTCAGGGCTGTGGGTGGAATGGGGTGAACAGAACAGGGTAGGGCCATGCGTCCTCTTTTTTTATTTTAAGAAAAATTCTGGTAATCCTATCACTCTCTGGTCTTCAGTCTCTCTCTTGGCATGGTAAATCTTGCTTCTTTGGGATGGTTCACCCTCAGCATCTATGAAAATTTTTTACCACCCTCAATCATATAGAGAAAATATTATCTAAAAAAAAAAAAAAAGACTGATATTCTTCAGAGCACTAACTGATTAAAGACAAGGTATTAGGTTAGCCTTAACTGGATATTCTATAAAGGGTGCTCTTGGCTGAGAGTTTAATTATTAAACAACAAAAGTTTGGAACTCTCTTCCCACAATGATCTGAACTATTACTAAATATCAAAACTATATCAGTACAGGCTGAATATCTTAAATGAATATGTCCACACCAAAATATTCATCCACTCATTAATAACATATCTGTTCCTGAAATATCTAGACAGTTGACCCGTACATCTCTTTCCCCTCAATAACGGTTCCCTTGACCTCTTAACCACTTTCTCTCACCTCCTTTAAGCTCAATCAACTTGTACCTTCTTTTAATCTTATGTAAACCGCATAGAACTTCACGGTCCTGCGGTATATAAACTGTTATTATTATTATCATATGTGCCACCTTTCTTTAAACGGAGAAAAGACCTCAGTGTTTCTCAGGAGTATACCTGGGAAAGAGCCCAGGAGATTGAAATCCTTACAACTTCTAGTAGTCTCTAAATTGTGCACACAATCTGAATGTACATTTTGGTGCCATGTCATAGAATGAAGGGGTAGGAGAGCTATTCTATGAAGTGGTGCCAGTCATCGGTATTTCCATAGCCTGGACCTATCCACTTTTGGCTGAGACCCATCCATCAGCGATGCAACTTTGGTGTAACTGGCAGGAATTCCAAAGCCCTGATAGTTGAAGACATCCACCGTCTACCATAACTTTGTCAATAGGCCGAGACAGTCAGTGGCATCGCTCCAAGTTGCTGACAACGTCATCCCAGGCATGCTCAATTCTCACACATGATGAGTTCATGTTGCAGTTTTCTGACAGGATTAGGCGGGTGGCTGATGTCTTTAGATGACAGAGTTTGGGGATCCCCACCAGCTAAGGTATTTTAAGAGGGAGTGGGTGAGCAAATGAGTGGAGAGGGTAGGGGTTAGAGTGCCTCAAGAAATGCCTTTTTTGGCTCTTCCACTGTTTTCCGATTCCCTTCGTCATCTTTTATCCTCCTGATGAGAATATAAGACTTGAGATGGGAGAGTTAGGAGTAAGACTTAAAAAGAAAGCAAGAGAGAAATAAGTGTTGCTGCTTGTGGACTTCCAGGGGTAGAAGGTTTCCTGCAGTTGATAAGTTTATTGACCGCTAATAAAAGAAGGGGGCAGGAATGGTTATAAAAGAGCGATAACAGAATGCAAATGAGATCATACCAAACATACAACTCCTAGGTAGGTGGAGAAACATTTTAAAGTTTTATTATTGTAAGTAATAGGAACAAAAACAACCACTCGGGCTATTAAGAAATCCAAGATTAGATGTCAGCTGAGTTCTGAATTTCCTTTCAAACCCTCTTTGCTGAATATTGACTTGATATGGCAAGCTATAAAAATAGAGCCATTTTAGACTGAGTCAACGAATCTGAAGGTCGATAAGGAACTGAAAAATTCATCTGGGTGGCTACCAATGAGCGTTCCAAGTGCTAAATATTTCCTAATGCTTTGCGATCCTTCTGTGGTCTGCTAGGCAACCAGAGCTAACATAGTAACATAGTAGATGACGGCAGATAAAGACCCGAATGGTCCATCCAGTCTGCCCAACCTGATTCAATTTAAATTTTTTCTTCTTAGCTGTTTCTGGGCAAGAATCCAAAGCTCTAACCAGTACTGTGCTTGGGTTCCTACTGCCGAAATCTCCGTTAAAACCTACTCCAGCCCATCTACACCCTCCCGGCCATTGAAGCCATCCCCAGCCCATCCTCCACCAAATGGCCATATACAGACACAGACTGTGCAAGTCTGCCCAGTACTGGCCTTAATTCAATTTTTAATATTATTTTCTGATTCTAGATCCTCTGAGGGGCATAATCAAAAAAAAGTCTAAGTCCCCTTGTGGCCTAAGGCCTTAAACGTTGAAAGCAGAAGCAGGGAAAATGTCCATTATCAAAAAAAACGTCCATAAGGAGGTTTTTTTTGATAATGGCCTGCCTCTACATTCAGCTGTTTAAACGCCCAAACCACCACTACGTCTAAACTTATACCCTATAATCAACCTAAAAAAAAGCCTAAGCCCCAAACGTCCAAAACAAGGGCTTTTAGGTGAAGGAGGAGCCAGTCCTTCGCCTAAAAGCTGGATTCTGTAACCGGTGTCTGTCAAAAACAACGCCAGTTACAGTATCCACCCCCCCCCCCTACAACGATCGGGCCAGGAGAGAGCCCAAGCCCTCCTGGCCCCGCCGACAATGATCGGGGCAAGAGGGAGCCCAAGCCCTCTTACCCCATGATCCCCAATTCCCCCCAGAGTCTGATGGGGCCAGGAGGGAGCCCAAGCCCTCCTGGCCCTGCGGCTTTCTAACCCCCCTTCCCCCCCCCCCCACTATCCAGTCAGGAGGGAGCTCAAGCCCTCCTGGCCATGCGACCCCCACCCCCTACAAGATCGGGCAGGAGGGAGCCCAACCCCTCCTGCCCAGGTGAACCCCCCACCCCACTAAAATACGGGCAGGAGGGAACCCAAGGTCCTCCTGCCCTTGAATTGACTCCCCCCATGATCACCCCCCGATCAGCCCCCCTGCCGACACGCGACCCCCCAGGCCGACCCCACAACTCTCCCCCAATCCCACCCCCCATACCTTGAAAACATTGGCCGGACGAACGGGTGTCAAGCCTGCCCATCTGGCAGGCCAGCTGGCTCCAGAATAGGGCTGGATTGGTCCAGGCGGTTCAAACCCCACCCACAGGTGAGGCCTGAGCCTGGGCCAACCAGAATAGGCCCGGGATGAAGATCTTTGAAGCAGAAGCTCGTTATTCAAATAAATTCCCCTGATGCAGCTTGACCTCGAAACAGGGCCTGTCGAGAATACTAAGATTACTTCCAGTGCAATGTTATATTGAAAGAAATTGGCACTGGTAGTTTTTTCACTGCGCTGCGGTGATCTTGCCTACACCAGAGGATACATAAGACAAGTGCGTGTTTTGATTCTATTTAAATTATTTTGAAAACTTTGAAAATTTTGATGTCTATGAATTATATATATTGAACTTAAATGGAGTTTTTCTTGGACCGAGGATGTGTGATCTATGACAACCTTGCATTTGTCATAGTAGTTTCCGGAGTTTGTTCTCAGGGAACACTGAGGTCTTTTCTCCGTATTTTTGATACCTATTTAAGTCTCTGGGAAGGGGCTATAACTTAAGAATATCTGTTGGTGGCTATACTTTATAGAAACTTTGTAACATGATGGCATATAAAGGCTAAATGGCCCATCCAGTCTGCCCATCCACAGTAACCATTATCTCTTTCTCTCTCTGAGAGATCCCATGTGCCTATCCCAGGCATCAGCAATCAATAATTGTCATTAATTGCCAGCATGTCCTTATTTCTCATTAATGACTATGTTCCTGGGTAAATGTTTTTTGGAAAACATCTTCCCAGTTTAGTATGAGAGTTTAATTTTTTAAGAAGTGCCATCCAGGGCAATGGTTCTCAACCTAGTCTCAGTCCTGATGATACTCTTAGCCAGTAGGATAGGCATGACTTAGATTTTGTGTATGGATATCCCGAAAGCCTGACAAGCTGGCTGTGTTCTGAGGACTATAACACACTCAGTAACCCTGTAAATGATGGCATGTAATGATAAAGACTTACTTGGCCCATCCAGTCTGCCCAGCAAGGCAGCCAGAGCTGGGCCTGCCGCTCTATGTGGGCCCCAGCCACCTGTGCTTAAATGTTGGTTGACAAGTCTACCATGCCAACCATGCCAGGGAGTGCTGAAGAGCTCTCAGCCCAACCAAGAAGAGAATAGTGTGGATATAATTCAACCAATGATCTGAAACAATGTGAAGAAAACATTGGTGCTTAACGAAATAAGATCATACTTTTTTCAGCTCCAGTGGCAAAATAACACTCCGAATTTAGGAAGCTGGTTGGGCTGAGAACTTTTCAGTACCCCCTCATATATGCAGCCATCATATGAGTCTTGATTATAACCATACATCATCCCCAAGTATTGCTGACAGTATTCAACTTACCAGTCAAGATGTCTTACCCTGCTCCCCACAACACTCTCTGTCTCAGTACATGACAATAAGGTCATCTAGAACACTGGAGTTGTTGAAGCTTCACCTGCCTTTTGCCATTCGTGGAATACAGACCATAAAAGTCTGTCTGGCAATGGTCCCCAACCCTCCCTCCCTCCTTCCCATCATGCTGTTTCTCCAACCCACCTCCATGCTGTTTCTCCAGGCCCCTCCCTCCTCCGTTGCTGCTTCCCCTCATGACATCTCTAGCAACCGACCCTCCCACTTCCTTCCTCCCCGGGTCCGACACTGTAATTGAATCTTCGGGCAGCCAACAGCAGCAGCGAGGTAAGCCTGCTGCCATCGGCTGCCCCAGAAGCCACCTTTCTGCAAGTCCTGCCTACACAGGAACAGGAAGTCGCTGCAGAGAGAGAGGCGGCCTCCGGAGCAGACCGGCAGCAATAGGCTTACCTCATTGCTGCTGCCAGCTGCCTGAAGATTCAATTACAACGGCCAGACCCGGGGAGGAAGTAGGTGGGGGGAGTCAGGAGAAGACATGTCTGGGGCTTCCCAGATGTCTGGTAACCCTATCTCAGATTGGCCTTCTTGTGGTGGGGTCCCGGGGAGGGCCTTCTTGTGGGGGGAGGGTTTTAGAAAAGGGATCCAATCATATTGGGGAGGGGGGTTGGGAGTGGGTTAGCCCTTGGAGGGGTGGGAGAGAGGAAAGGGGGAATACTTTTGGGGGGGTTTTCAGCCCGCTACCCGTTTAGCTGACCAATTAGCAGGTTGAGTATTGCACTTACCTATCTGCCTGTCTGTGGGCATAGACTGGCCAGAGACCAGATATTCAGAGCAGGTATCTAATTCAATCCTTGGCGGTCACTATTTAAAAAAATACTGAATGCAACTGACCGAATGTTGATTAGCCAGCGTCCTTTGTATCCTCAGTTGATGCCTTCATGTGGTTTCTTACTGTCAGTATGCTGATTATGGAACTTTATTCTTTCAGAAAAACTCGACAACCTGAAATAACAGAAGAGTACGAAGTCAGAATGGAAACGGTGACGACAATGGAGAATGGAATCGCCTGCGACACTTTCTATTCCAAAGGAGGCCAGACTAATGAGGCATATGTCCAAGATAAAGACACGCTGACGCCTTTGTGAAAATGCCCGCATCACTTCTCTGCAAGAATTTTGTGGCCACCAATCACTGGGCTCCATCTCCTGAGCACCAACCTGCTGGACAAGCCAGTCAAAAAGAATGGGATTAGCTTTCATTAGTTTTATTTTTTAATAATTGGAAAGACTAATCCCTAATATAATATCTAAAACAAGTAACCTGCACAATACGTCTTATCAGACAGAAATGTGGCTACTGTCAGAAGACCCAGAGCTCCAAAAACAGATATAAGTAGCATTTAACAAGGTAAAATGGCTCCTGTGACTCAGCAAACTGTGGCATCAATCCACTCTGTGACTCAGCAAACTATGGCATCAACCCATTTGTTAACCAGATATATTCTTCTTGCTTCTTGATATTGTTCACAAGCTCAGAAGCAGAGTTACACCTGTTAAGCACTCATATTCTCCCACTATTTGCTCTGGACTCAGGACCGGCATTAGGAGGGTCAAAGAGGGCAGCTACCCTGGGTCCTACAGCTCCAGGAGACCCAAGTGGGCCAGAATGTCCTTCTTTTTTCCCCACCCCCTTTTCAAGCCCCCCTCACCTTTTAAAATGCAAAGGGGTTGCTGGTGTGGCAGTGATTCTGTAGTGCTACTCGTGGCTTCCTCAGCGCTGTTCCACTGCTGCGCTTTGCCCAAAGAAAAACAGGAAGTTGCATCAGATGGGGGGGGATGACGGCGGAGGAACAGCACAGACGAAGCCACAAGCAGCGCTACAGAATTGCTGCCCTGCCAGCAACCCCTTTACATTTTAAAAGGTGAGCTTTGGAAGGGGGGTAGGAAGAAGGCAAGGATATCCTGACCCACAGGGGCCCCCTGGAGATACTGATTTTAAAATGAAGGAAGAGATGCTGGATGGGAGGGCATGTGGTAGACCTGCATTTGAGGGGGAGGGAGGGAAGGAGGAGGAAAGGAGAAATTCTGGATGGAAGGACATTTGGTGGGTGAGGAAATGAAGGGAGAGGGCAAGGAGGAGAGGAATTGAAAGCCCCCTCCTTAATTTCTGCCCTGGGCCCCAGCATGTCTATCACCAGACGTAAACAAGGGTGTCTTGAAGAGTTTCTGGGAAAGGTTAAGGCATGTGGAACGCACTACCAGGGGCTAAAGCTGAACTTTGCTGATCTTATCATGGAATGTATGTTAGGCCACCAGTGCACATGGCTAATGGGCCCCACACAATCATGACTTACAAGATAATGCACATGTGGGGACAGAAATCCTTTGATATTACCAGGGCCATCTCTGAGAATCAGGGCAACTGCTCCAGGTACTGTAACTGAGTGGTCTCTGGCATGTCTTTATGAGGACATGTCCGGGGGGAGGGGGGGTGTCTGGATGGCTTTTCAAAACCCAGCACTTTGTCCGGGTTTTGTAAAGCCTCAAATGGCGTCCGGCAGGGAGGAAGTCCACGCATGCTCAAAAGGAGGACATGACCTGGGAAATCTGGTATGCATGAAATACATTTGCATATAACGGAGGCAATGTATGCAAATCAAGTTTATGCAAATTCAGTATGGATATCCTGAAAACCTGACTGGCAAGGGGGGACTCCAGGACCGAGTGGAGAAACACTGCCCTAACTGGCAAGATGACCACTGGAGGGATGAAAATATGACCCCACACACACACACATACTCACCCAGTGGTCTCTGACCCCTTCCCCCCCAAAAAAATATCTGCATGAAACAGTACACTAGGCGAATAGTGAGATCAATGCAAGACAATAAACTGGTCCTTCCCTCAACCAATAAGGCAAAGGGGGAATCAACAAGAAATAAGGCCTCATGATATTAGAAATTTACCTCATGATATTAGATTGGAGGTAACCATGCAAGCATTTAAAACTAGACTAAAATCTTTTTATTTCGGTGAAGCGTTTGGTAAAGACCTTTCCATATCGGAGATCTCTCATATTTATTTAGGGGAATGGATCTTGCAATGTGAATCCTGAGATTGCAATGGTTAGAGGACATTCAAGGTTATTTTAGGTTATATGGATGAATGTGATGTAATTCTTGTTTGTATGTTAATTTGGAGGTCTGTCCTATTATAAATTGGAATTCTTTCTATATCAAGTTTCAAGTTTTTATTAAAATTTGATTCATTCGCTTATTTCATTTACTAAGCAAGATACAATTAAATAAAATTGGGTACTATACAAATAAAAATACAATGACATTATTACAAATTACAGACGAACTGGAATGAAACGATGAACGGGGTGGAAATACATTATTTAAAGGATAGGAACATCCTCAGGCAAAAACAATATGGTAGGGTAAAAGGTATAGAGAAGTGGGATTGCTTTTGTGTGTTTAAAGATTGAAAGCATCTTTGAATAAGAACCGCTTGGACCTGTCGTATGAACAAGCGGTATAACAAGTTTTAATAAAACATTTATGTCTGTCTCTATATGGTAGCTGCAAATACTATGTCCAGTCTTAGTAATGCTGCATGTGGGTCTCTGGAGTAGCCCGGTGGGCATCTCAGTGGACTGCAGAGAAGGGGACCCAGGCTCATTTCAAGTTTCAAGTTTATTAAAAAAATTTTAGACCACCCGAGAGAGGTGGTGGAGAGTAAAACTGTGACTGAGTTCAATGAAGCGTGGGATGAACACAGAGGATCTAGAATCAGAAAATAATATTAAATATTGAACTAAGGCCAGTACTGGGCAGACTTGCACGGTCTGTGTCTGTGTATGGCCGTTTGGTGGGGGATGGGCTGGAGAGGGCTTCAATGGCTGGGAGGGTGTAGATGGGTTGGAGTAGGTTTTGACAGAGATTTCGGCAGTTGGAACCCAAGCACAGTACCAGGTAGAGCTTTGGATTCTTGCCCAGAAGAAGCTAAGAAAAAAATTAAAAAATTTAAATTGAATCAGGTTGGGCAGACTGGATGGACCATTCGGGTCTTTATCTGCCATCATCTACTATGTCACTTTATCAAATTTCTAGGCGGTGTACAATCTAAAAAAGTCCATAAAAACAAATTAAAATTAGACGTACTAAACAAGACCAGGGTAGGTTAATAAAACACATAACAAAACATATGGACTAACTTCACACAGTTGGGGAAAAATAATAAGTACGGGTAAAAAGCTATAAAGCTAGTTTTGGTCCTTAAAAGGACAGTTATTGTCCAAAAGCATCCTGGAACAAGAATGTTTTTAATTTTGATCTGAATTGATTTAATACGGATTCGATGTGTAAATGATTAGGCAGCGAATTCCAAAGAGAAGGTGCGGTGACAGCGAAATTGTTGGATCTCAACGTGTTGATTGATTTTAATGATGGTACGACAAGAAGATTCTGTGACCTTGAACGAAGCGATTTTGAAGGACTGTAAGGAATTAAGAGTCTATCAGTAAACTCTGGTAGATTGTTTGAACGTGTTGTAAAAGTTAAAAGTAAGATTTTGTAACTAATTCTATGTTCAACGGGCAGCCAGTGTGCGTTGAACAGGATAGGTGAAACATGATCATATTTCTTAGCACCGTAAATAATCTTAATAGCTGCATTATGGGGCAAAGATCTGGAACAATTGCTCACATCTACTACTTATGGGGAATTTAGGAAACACCTAAAAACATATCTGTTCCTGAAGTATTTAGGCAACTAACCTGTACAATCCTACTCCACAATAACTGATCTCTAGCGCTGTTAATAACTAGCTTCTAACCTTGTTAATTCTACTTAATTTGTAACATCTTTTACCATTGTAAACCGCATAGAACTTCACGGTCCTGCGGTATATAAACTGTTATTATTATTCTGCACTATCTGAAGACGTCTTATTTCCTTTTTAGTATAGAACATAGAAACATAGTAACATAGTAAATGACGGCAGATAAAGACCCGAATGGTCCATCCAGTCTGCCCAACCTGATTCAATTTAAATTATTATTATTTTTTTTTCTTCTTCTTAGCTATTTCTGGGCGAGAATCCAAAGCTCTACCCGGTACTGTGCTTGGGTTCCAACTGCCGAAATCTCTGTTAAGACTTACTCCAGCCCATCTACACCCTCCCAGCCATTGAAGCCCTCCCCTGCCCATCCTCCTCCAAACGGCCATGCACAGACACAGACCGTACAAGTCTGCCCAGTAACTGGCCTAGTTCAATATTTAATATTATTTTCTGATTCTAAATCTTCTGTGTTCATCCCACGCTTCTTTGAACTCAGTCACAGTTTTACTCTCCACCACCTCTCTCGGGAGCGCATTCCAGGCATCCACCACCCTCTCCGTAAAGTAGAATTTCCTAACATTGCCCCTGAATCTACCACCCCTCAACCTCAAATTATGTCCTCTGGTTTTACCATTTTCCTTTCTCTGGAAAATATTTTGTTCTACGTTAATACCCTTTAAGTATTTGAACGTCTGAATCATATCTCCCCTGTCTCTCCTTTCCTCTAGGGTATACATATTCAGGGCTTCCAGTCTCTCCTCATACGTCTTCTGGCGCAAGCCTCCTATCATTTTCGTCGCCCTCCTCTGGACCGCCTCAAGTCTTCTTACGTCTTTCGCCAGATACGGTCTCCAAAACTGAACACAATACTCCAAGTGGGGCCTCACCAATGACCTGTACAGGGGCATCAACACCTTCTTCCTTCTACTGACTACGCCTCTCTTTATACAGCCCAGAATCCTTCTGGCAGCAGCCACTGCCTTGTCACACTGTTTTTTCGCCTTTAGATCTTCGGACACTATCACCCCAAGGTCCCTCTCCCCGTCCGTGCATATCAGCTTCTCTCCTCCCAGCATATACAGTTCCTTCCTATTATTAATCCCCAAATGCATTACTCTGCATTTCTTTGCATTGAATTTTAGTTGCCAGGCATTAGACCATTCCTCTAACTTTTGCAGATCCTTTTTCATATTTTCCACTCCCTCTTCGGTGTCTACTCTGTTACAAATCTTGGTATCATCTGCAAAAAGGCACACTTTTCCTTCTAACCCTTCAGCAATGTCACTTACATACATATTGAACAGGATTGGCCCTAGCACCGAACCCTGAGGGACTCCACTAGTCACCTTTCCTTCCTTCGAGCGACTTCCATTAACCACCACCCTCTGGCGTCTGTCCGACAGCCAGTTTCTGATCCAGTTCACCACTTTGGGTCCTAACTTCAGCCCTTCAAGTTTGTTCAACAGCCTCTTATGAGGAACTGTATCAAAGGCTTTGCTGAAATCCAAGTAAATTACATCTAGCATATGTCCTCGATCCAGCTCTCTGGTCACCCAATCAAAAAATTCAATCAGGTTCGTTTGGCACGATTTACCTTTTGTAAAGCCATGTTGCCTCGGATCCTGTAACCCATTAGATTCAAGGAAATACACTATCCTTTCTTTCAGCAACACTTCCATTATTTTTCCAACAACTGAAGTGAGGCTCACCGGCCTGTAGTTTCCTGCTTCATCCCTGTGACCACTTTTATGAATAGGGACCACATCCGCTCTCCTCCAATCCCCAGGAATCACTCCCATCTCCAGAGATTTGTTGAACAAGTCTTTAATAGGACTCGCCAGAACCTCTCTGAGTTCCCTTAGTATCCTGGGATGGATCCCGTCTGGTCCCATCGCTTTGTCCACCTTCAGTTTTTCAAGTTGCTCATAAACACCCTCCTCCGTGAACGGCGCAGAATCTACTCCATTTTCTCGTGTAACTTTGCCAGACAATCTCGGTCCTTCTCCAGGATTTTCTTCTGTGAACACCAGAACAGAAGTATTTGTTTAGCACATTTGCTTTCTCCTCATCACTCTCCACATATTTGTTCCCAGCATCTTTCATCCTAGCAATTCCATTTTTTATCTTCCTCCTTTCACTAATATATCTGAAAAAATTTTTATCTCCCTTTTTTACATTTTTAGCCATTTGTTCTTCCGCCTGTGCCTTCGCCAAACGTATCTCTCTCTTGGCTTCTTTCAGTTTCACCCTGTAGTCCTTTCTGCTCTCCTCTTCTTGGGTTTTTTTATATTTCATGAACGCCAACTCTTTCGCCTTTATTTTCTCAGCCACTAGGTTGGAGAACCATATCGGCTTCTTAACATTTGCATCTCCTCTTCCTATAGGCTAAGGCTCTTTACACCTGCATTTTGATGTCATAGAACTTTCTGATTATAGAAACATAGAAACATGATGGCAGATAAAGGCCAAATGACCCATCATAGAAACATAGAAGATGACGGCAGAAAAGGGCTACAGCCCATCAAGTCTGCCCACTCTGCTTACCCACCCCCTGTCTATGCCCTAATGACCCAATTTCCTTATCTTGACCCTCGTAGGGATCCCACATGGGTATCCCATTTATTCTTAAAGTCTGGCACGATGTCTGCCTCGATCACCTGCACTGGAAGCTTGTTCCAATGATCAACCACTCTCTCTATGAAGAAATACTTTCTGGTGTCTGCAGCAGCCACTCTCTCCTCCTCTCCCTATTGGCTAAGGCTCTTAACATTTGCATCTCCTCTTCCTATAGGCTAAGGCTCTTTACACCTGCATTGTGATGTCATAGAACTTTCTGATTATAGAAACATAGAAACATGATGGCAGATAAAGGCCAAATGACCCATCATAGAAACATAGAAGATGACGGCAGAAAAGGGCTACAGCCCATCAAGTCTGCCCACTCTGCTTACCCACCCCCTGTCTATGCCCTAATGACCCAATTTCCTTATCTTGACCCTCGTAGGGATCCCACATGGGTATCCCATTTATTCTTTGGCACGCTGTCTGCCTCGATCACCTGCACTGGAAGCTTGTTCCAATGATCAACCACTCTCTCTGTGAAGAAATACTTTCTGGTGTCTGCAGCAGCCACTCTCTCCTCCTCTACCTATTGGCTAAGGCTCTTAACATTTGCATCTCCTCTTCCTATAGGCTAAGGCTCTTTACACCTGCATTGTGATGTCATAGAACTTTCTGATTATAGAAACATAGAAACATGATGGCAGATAAAGGCCAAATGACCCATCATAGAAACATAGAAGATGACGGCAGAAAAGGGCTACAGCCCATCAAGTCTGCCCACTCTGCTTACCCACCCCCTGTCTATGCCCTAATGACCCAATTTCCTTATCTTGACCCTCGTAGGGATCCCACATGGGTATCCCATTTATTCTTTGGCACGCTGTCTGCCTCGATCACCTGCACTGGAAGCTTGTTCCAATGATCAACCACTCTCTCTGTGAAGAAATACTTTCTGGTGTCGCCATGAAATTTTCCGCCCCTGAGTTTGAGCGGGTGCCCTCTTGTGGCCGAGGGTCCCTTGAGAAAGAAAATATCATCTTCCACTTCGACACGTCCCGTGAGGTACTTAAATGTTTCGATCATGTCTCCCCTCTCCCTACATTCCTCAAGAGTGTAGAGCTGCAATTTGTTCAGTCTCTCTTCATACGAGAGATCCTTGAGCCCCGAGATCATCCTGGTGGCCGTCCGTTGAACCGATTCAATTCTGCGCACATCTTTACTGTAATGTGGCCTCCAGAATTGCACACAGTACTCCAGATGAGGTCTCACCATGGCCCTGTACAATGGCATTATGACTTCAGGCTTTCGGCTGACGAAACTTCTATTGATACAACCCAATATCTGCCTTGCCTTAGATGAAGCCTTCTCCACTTGATTGGCAGTTTTCATGTCTGCACTGATGATTACTCCTAAATCTCGTTCTGCTGAAGTCCTAGTTAAAGTTTCTCCGTTCAAGAAGTACATCCTGCATGGATTTCCGCTTCCGAGGTGCATGACCTTACATTTCTTAGCAATGAAGCCTAGCTGCCAGGTTGAGGACCAACTTTCCAATGTAAGCAGGTCCTGCGCCATATAATTCTGTAAACTGCATTCACTTACTATATTACATAGTTTGGCGTCATCGGCGAATAGTGTTATTTTACCTTGAAGCCCTTGAGTCAGATCCCCTATGAATATGTTGAAAAGGAGTGGACCCAGGACCGAGCCCTGCGGCACTCCAATGGTCACCTCCGATGTTTTAGAGAGGGTACCATTAACCACCACCCTCTGAAGTCTGCCACTCAGCCAATCATTGACCCATGCAGTTAGTGTCTCTCCTAACCCCATCGATTCCATCTTGCTTAGCAGCCTGCGGTGTGGGACACTGTCAAAAGCTTTACTGAAGTCCAGGTACACGAGGTCCAAAGACTCTCCCAAATCCAACTTTCTTGTTACCCAGTCAAAGAAGCTGATGAGATTGGATTGGCAGAACCTACCCTTGGTAAATCCATGCTGACTGGGATCCCGAAGATTCCCTTCATTCAAGATCGTGTCCAATTTGCTTTTAATTAGTGTTTCCATGAGTTTGCACACTATTGATGTGAGACTCACCGGTCTATAATTCGCAGCCTCTGCCCTGCAACTCTTTTTATGCAGAGGAACGACATTAGCTAATTTCCAGTCCAGGGGAACTTTCCCCTTACTTAGGGAGAGATTGAATAGCTCAGCCAACGGTTTCGCCAGGACATCGCTCAATTCTCTGAGCACTCTTGGGTGCAAATTGTCTGGTCCCATGGCTTTGTTCACCTTGAGTCTTGCCAGTTCACTGTAAACTTCACCTGGTGTGAACTCAAAATTCTGAAACGGGACTTCTGTGCTTTGTGTTGCCTTCAACTGCGGACCGTGTCCCGGTGCGTCACAGGTGAAGACTGAGCAGAAGTATTCATTCAGTAGTTCGGCTTTATCGGAATCTGCTTCCACGTAACTTCTGTCCGGTCTTCTAAGGCGTACTATCCCGCCTGTGTTCCTTTTTCTGTCACTAATATACCTGAAGAAGGATTTGTCCCCCTTTTTAATGTTTTTTGCCAGAATTTCTTCCACTCGAAGTTTTGCCTCCCTAACTGCCATTTTGACCGCTGTAGACCTGGTCCTATATTCTACTTTTGCCTCTCTTTTCTCCGTGCACTTGTAGGAGAGAAACGCTTTTTTCTTCTCCTTAATGAGGTGCGAGATCTCCGCGGTGAACCATTGGGGTTTATTGTTTCTTTATCGTTTATTTACTGATTTTATGAAGCGGCTAGTTGCTTCATGTATGGTTGATTTCAGTGTTAACCACTTAGCTTCTACATCATCGGTCTCCGCTTGGTCCTGCAGCATTTAATGGACGAAATCTCCCATGCGTGCGAAGTCTGTGCCCCGGAAATTGAGTACCTTTGTTTTCGTGTTTGATCTAGGGAAGCCTTTCCTAAGGTTGAACCATACTATGTTGTGGTCGCTGGGGGCTAGCGTATCTCCTACTGAGACCTCTGAGACGCTTTCCCCGTTGGTGAGTACTAGGTCAAGGATCGCCTGGGCCCTAGTGGGCTCCGTTACCATTTGTTTGAGACGTGCTCCCTTTATGGAGGTTAAGAGCCTCCTGCTACCGCTGGTTGTCGCTGAAAATGAGTTCCAGTCTGCATCAGGCATATTGAAGTCCCCTAGCAGTACAGCTTCTCCTCGTAGAGTGATATTCTCTATGTCTTCAATTAATTCTGCGTCCATGTCTTCCAGTTGTCTTGGGGGTCTGTATACCACACCTAGATACAGGCATTTTTCTCTGCCTCTTGCCAGGTTTACCCAGAGGGACTCCCCGGTGTACTTGACATCTGTGATCCTGGTGGTTTTGATGTCCTCTTTAATGTATAGAGCTACCCCCCCCTCCTAACCTGCCCTCTCTGTCCTGACGAAGTAGATTGTAGCCCGGTATAGCCATATCCCACCCATGTAAGTCCGTGAACCAAGTTTCAGATATTGCCACCACATCTAGGTTGGCATTCCTTATTTCAGCCTCCAATTCTAGAATTTTGTTACCTAAACTGTGTGCATTGACATACATGGCCCTCCATATCTTGTGTTTGCTAAGTCCCTGTGAGGCGTATCCTACCCGAGACGGTGTGACTCCCAAAGAACTGTTTACTTACCTTGGACATGGAAGCGGAGTTTCGACTCACCTCATCAGGATAATTCCTTTCTGCACTAATATGTGAATGGGTACCCTCCCCCGACTTACCTAGTTTAAAGCCCTGTGAAGCAGGCGGATTAGTCGGTGTCCAAAGACGTTCTTACCCCTACTGGTCAGATGGAGTCCGTCTGGTCCCTGAATTCCTTGTAGCGCTTCCCCATGGTTTAGGAATCCGAAGTTCATATCCCGGCACCATCCCTGTAGCCACTCGTTCGTCCTCAGGATACGTTCATCTCTGGCTCTTCCCTTGCCTCTAACTGGGAGGATCGATGAGAAAACCACCTGCGCTCCTGTCCGCTTCAGCCTCTCACCCAGTGCTCCAAAGTCTCTGGCGATGGTCTCCGGTGTGTTCCTGGCAGTGTCGTTGGTTCATATGTGGACAAGAAGCATAGGAAAGTGGTCTCGGGGCGTGAGTAGTCTATCCAGACTGGCGGTGACATCTCGTATCCTGGCTCCAGGCAGACAGCAGACCTCCCTAGATTGCATATCCGGTCTGCAAATTGGTCCCTCGGTGCCCCTCAGCATGGAATCCCCGATGACTATTACTCTGCGCTTCTTTGGGGGGAGCCGGTCAGTTGTCCCTGGAGATGGAGCTGTGTGTTGGGCCTGCTCCTGTTCCTCATCGGCAGTTCCTTCCTGAAGAATCTGGAATCTGTTCCGCAGGGCAAGTTGAGGGGTTGATGTATAGCTGCCCTGTTTGAAAGAAGAAGGAGAAGATGAAGAGATTGAAAAAGGGGGGGGGGTCTCCTATGTTTGCCCGTGGAGGAGGTCACCAGCTGCCAGGAGTCAGTGCCGCTAGCCATTTCCTGTATCCCAATTGTTGGTTTCAAAGCTGATGATTTGTGTGTCTCGAGGATGGACGTCATGGGCCTGCTCGGTGATTTAGGACAGCTCCTGGACGACTCCGTCGATGTAGGCATTACAATAATCTATACAAGAAATTACCAGAGAGTGGATCAATGTATTCAAGGAAGCTGGTTCTAGTAATTTAGAGATGATGAAAACATTTCTGGACAATAATATGATTGTGGAAGGAAAATTTACTGTCAAAAGTGACTTCTAACAACTTTAAAGTGCGTACAACTTTGATTGGGAGAGATTCAAGTTTCAAGGGGGCCTGAAGAGTTATTCCATCTTTAAAGGGAAAGATCATTAGTTTTGATTTATTTGAATCTAACCACAATTTAATTTTTTCTAGTTTGCCACCCTAACTAGCACACTTGTGGTAGAAAGTGTGAGCCCACCAAAAATCCACTATACTGCCATATAGGTGACACCTTGTAGGCATAAGGGCTATTTGGGTGGTGAACAGATGAGTACAGTAGGTTTTGAGGGAGTTATGGATAGCTCACCATATAATGTACGGGGGTTATGGTGATATGTGTACCTGGCACCCTTAATGTGAAGTTCATAGCAGTGCCCCCTAGGGTGCCTCCCTGTTCTGCTGGCATGTCTGTGTGGCCAGTCCACTAAAAAATGCTGGCTCCTACATGCAAATAGCTTGTTTTGGATGTTTTTAATTATTTTTTAATTATTATAATGGCAATAAAAGTTAGACATCTAGTTGGACAAAATGTCTAGCTGGGACATTTTTGAAAACAAGAAACGGTTCAATGTCTTGCAGGGGAGATATGATGGAAGTCTACAAAATCCGGAGTGGAGTAGAACTGGTACAAGTGGATCGCTTTTTCACTCCGTCAAAAATTACAAAGACTAGGGGACACTCAATGAAGTTACAGGGAAATACTCTTAAAACCAATAGGAGGAAATATTTTTTTCACTCAGGGAATAGTTAAGCTCTGGAACATGTTGTGGTAAAAGCAGATAGCGTAGCTGGTTTTAAGAAGGGTTTGGATAAGTTCCTGGAGGAAAAGTCCACAGTCTGTTATTGAGCCACTGCTTGCCCTGTATTGGTAGCATGGAATATTGCTACTCCTTGGGTTTTGGCCAGGTACTAGTGACCTGGATTGGCCACTGTGAGAACGGGCTACTGGGCTTGATGGACCATTGGTCTGATCTAGATGTAGTCTGTTATTGAGACAGACATGGGGGAAGCCACTACTTGCCCTAGATTGGTAGCATGGAATGTTGCTACTATTTATGGTTCCAGAATCTTTTGTTACTCTTTGGGATTCCAGAATCTTGCTGTTCTTTAGGATTCTGAATGGAATGTTGCTACTCCTTGGGTTTTGGCCAGGTACTAGGGACCTGAATTGGCCACCGTGAAAACGGGTTACTGGGCTAGATGAACCATTGGTCTAACCCAGTAAGTCTATTCTTATGTTGATAAGAACATAAGAATTGCCGCTACTGGGTCAGACCAGTGGTCCATCCTGCCCAGCAGTTCGCTCACGCGGCGGCCCCTAGGTCAAAGATCACTGCTCTAAATGAATCCAGCCTCATCTGCGTACATTCCGGTTCATTCAAAAGAGAAAGCTTTATTGTTTTCACAAGTACAGCCAGAGAGATACAGTACAAAAGAATGAGAAATAATAGTGATTCCAAGAGAAACATTCCCCCCCCCAAACAACTGAATCTGATATGAAGAGGAGTTTTGAGTTTACAAAATAAGATGACAATTCATAAAATATACAGCCATTTCAAAAACCGTTTCCCAGGTGTTAAAATTACATAACATTAGTGACTTCTATTCCGCCATTACGTTGCGGTTCAAGGCGGATTACATAAGAATTGTGAAGGGAATAATAATAATCATAATCATAATAAACAAAGGTACGAGGGGCCACTGAAAATTTCTTGGCCCAACTAAGACGAGAATTATGTGGAGCCATGAAACTTACAAGTTATTCCACACTTTTTCTGACATTTTCATTTCATTTCATATTGAAACAAAGTGTCAAGAAAGGTGTGGAATAACTTGTAAGTTTCATGGCGCCACATTATAAGAACGTAAGAATAGCCCTACTGGCTCAGACCAATGGTCCATACAGCCCTGTAGCCCTTCTTCACAGTGGCTAATCCAGGTCACTAGTGCTTGGCCAGAACCCAAAGAGTAGCAACATTCCATACAGAATCCAAAGAATAGCAAGATTCCGGAATCCCAAAAAGCAAAAAGATTCTAGAACTCCAAAGAGTAGCAACATTCCATACAGAATCCAAAGAATAGCAAGATTCCGGAATCCCAGAGAGCAACAAGATTCTAGAAGTCCAAATAGTAGCAACATTCCATGCTACTGATCCAGGGCAAGCAGTGGCTTCCTCCCTGTCTGTCTCAATAACAGACTAAGGACTTTTTCTCCAGGAACTTATCCAAACCTTTCTTAAAACCAGTTCCATTAACCGCCCTTACCACAACCTCTGGCAATGCGTTCCACAGCTTAACTCTTTTCTAAGTGAAAAAATATTTCATCCTATTGGTTTTAAAAGTATTTTATTTCCTTGTAACTTCAACGAGTGTCCCCCCTAGTCTTTGAAAATTTTCATTCTCTTCTTGGTCAGGCTGAGAAATTTTCAGCGGCCAGTGATAAATGTCACGTGTCTGTAAGTGATTTGTTACTTTAACCCGCATTTTACAATCCCAGATGCAAATTACTGTCTCTCTGGTTAAATTGCAACCATTCTGACTTATCATTTGTTCAATAACTAAGCTTGATTACTTGACTTGGCTGCTCAGGAGTAACAGGCAATGGGAAAATCCATCTCATTAAGGTATATGCCAGAGAGAAAGGTGATGCATTAAGAAAACCAAGCAGGATGAAGCCTGGGCAACAGATGAATTTAGTGAGCTTACGTAAAAGCCATTTATTACCAAAATCAACACGAATGGAGAGTCTTCTGTTGCCAACTTCAGAAACAAAAAGCTTTATTTTATACAATAAAGCAGTGTGCCACAAACTTAATGAAGCTACGGCACACTAAACGCGGAGCCACAGCTGGAGGGCATCCGAAAATGCGCAGATGTCGACTAGATGATGTAATGTGCTTGTGTGATGTCATCACACATCATGCGCGGATGCCCTCCAGCTGCGGCCCTGAGCCTCCAATTACCACCAGTGTGTTTGTTTATGGGGGGGGGGGTGGGGGGTGCTGGAGGAGAGGCACCAGCGAGAGGCACGTCCTGTACGCAGTCAGCCATTGCTGGCACCTCTCCTCCTCACCGAAGTCTCGCGACACGCCCAGAATCTGCCGTGGCACGCATGTGTACCGCGGCACAGTTTGCGATACACTGTTATAAGGCGACAATTTTTTTTAACTTGAGCGCTTACAGTTTCCATAACATAAAAGTTTATTTATTTGCCACATAAAAGAAAAACTGTACAAACAGTGATATACACAAACTGGCAAAAATCTTTTAAACAAAAAAAGTCTTAAGGCACATATAGGGAGAAGATAGTAAGCAAACACAGAACACTCAAAGGATAGGCAAACGCGCCACACCAAAACCAATCAACCACAGAAGCCCAAGTTGGATAATCGCTGCAAAAAAAAAAACCCCTTTGTACTAAAGCTTATATATCAAAGCTTACATTTGGTAACACCATCACTGAAGCTCGGGTATCGTAGCATCATTATAGCAGCTCATAAATTGTAACATCATTATAGATGCTCATTAATTTTACCTCATGTAGAGTAACACCAAACCAGAGAAAATATTTCTTCAAACAAGGTGTAATTAAACTCTGGAATTCATTGCTGGAGAATGTGGTGAAAATCAGCTAGCTTAGCGGGGTTTGAAAAAGGTCTGGAGAATTTCCTTAAAGAGAAGTCCATAGGCCATTATAGAGATGGCTTGGGGAAATCCACTGCTTATTCCTAGGATAATCAGCATATAATCTGTTTTACTGCTTGAGATCTAGCTAGGTATTTGTGACCTGGGTGGGTCATTGTTGTAAACGGGATACTGGGCTTCATGGACCTTTGGTCTGTATTAGTAAGGCAATTCTTATGTGAGCCAAGTATAGGACACTCGAGCCATTGTGACATCACTGATGAGGTTGGCCCTTAGGCATTGGTGGATGAGGCATTATGACATCATAATGTCACCCCTGAAATGTTGCAACTCTTTGGGTTTCTGCCACTGTTGGAAACAGGATCCTGGGCTTGATGGACCTTTGGTCTGTCCCATTATAGCAATTCTTATATTCTTATAGCGCTGAAGGGTGTACGCAGCACTTTACATTAAATAGATAGTCCCTGCTCAGAAGAGCTTACAATCTAACTTGGGCAAACAGATATGATATAGAGGGATGGAGATGCAGAACCCAAGTTGAGAAGAATTGAAAGCAGTCTCAAAGAGGTGAGCTTTTAACGTGGACTTGAACGCGCATGCGCGTGCACACAAACATACTATACATATATTCTCTCTCTCTCTCTCATGAAGAGGGGTTGGCAAGGATTACACGATCCAAGCTTCAAAGCTTTTACCACTTGCTTAAAGCATGCTTCTAAGACTACATAGATAGAAAATAACATTTCAGATTTATGTTAGCCACGCCTGTCTGCTTATCAGGCCGGGGTGTCAATGTTCATAGGACCCATATTATCTAAAGGACACCAGCACAGATCTCCACCACACTTTAACCAGCCACACGTAATAAGAGCAGCCCAACCTTTGCTATCTAGTTCAAAGGCTGAAGATGACAGAGCTGATTAGAAACCAGAGTGAAGAGAATTACCCTTAGTTGACGGGACCGCAACTCAGCGGGAAGGATGTTTGTCCAGCTCTGGCTCCTGTGCAGCCTGGCAGCTGTAGCCAGGACCCAAGATGTCACAGAGGAAGCCAGAGTTTTCCTGGATCAATTCAATCCAAAAGGGGAAGACCTGTCTTACCAAAGTTCCTTGGCGTCATGGGCTTATAACACCAACATAACCGACGAGAATGCCAAGAAGATGGTGAGTATATTCAAGTGGTGGTGGACGGTTTGTAGCAATCGGCAGCAATATTCCTGGATATTCCTGGATATTATGTATTAGTGTTAGACCCCACATATGTATCTAGCTAGGAAAAAAACTTGTATCGGAAAATTGTACTGAAATTATGGCTAATGTACTCTAAATTGTAACCTGTTAACTATACCTGTAATCCGTTCTGAGCTTTTTGGGGACAACGGGATAGAAATCGAAATAAATAAATAAATATTCAGGGCCCGGCCATTTCTCGGCACTGGCTTTGAAAATCCTGGCTTATGCGGCCAGTTATCTCACATGCGGTTAGGTGGGATACTCAGCGTGTAATCGCATAATTGACTCCACATCATGAAAGGACTGACTTTTATGCCGTCCATTTGAACTGCTAAACTTAGGAGGTTAAGTGCTGAATATTGTCATTTAGCTGCATAAGTGCAGACCATGACCGCAAAATAGCCGACTTTGAGTATAGCGATGATATTCCACAGAAACTGGTTAAACTCTCCCCTTTTACTAATCCGCAGTAGGAAACCGGAGCGCTAAATGCTCTGACACTCACAGAATTCCTATGAGCGTTGGAGCATTTAGTACCCCGGGCCATGGTAGAAACCTCTACCGTGGCTTAGTAAAAGAGGGCATAAGTGCCATTGAATATCAGTGGATAACCCTAAACGAACATAAGAATAGTCTTACTGGGTCCATCAAGCCCAGTAGCCCGTTTTCACAGTGGCCAATCCAGGTCCCTAGTACCTGGCCAAAACCCAAAGAGTAGCAACATTCTATTCAGAACCCTAAAGAATAGCAAGATTCTGGAATCCCAAAGAGTAACAAAAGATTCCGGAACCCCAAAGAGTGTCAAGATTCCAGGCAGAATCTCAAAGAAAAACAAGAATCTGGTTACTCTCTGGGATTCCGGAATCATAAGAACATAAGAACATAGGAAGTTGCCTCCGCTGAGTCAGACCAGAGGTCCAACTCACGGGAGTGGACCGCTGGGCGAGATGGACCTCTGGTCTGACTCAGCGGAGGCAACTTCTTATGTTCTTAAGATTCCGGAATCCCAGAGAGTAACCAGATTCTAGAATCCCAAAGAGTAGCAACATTCTGTGCTACCGATCCAGGGCAAGCAGTGGCTTCCCCCGTGTCTTTCTCAATAACAGACTATGGAGCGATTTAACTGACCAGAAGCCGTTTCTGGCTAGTTAAATCACTATAAATATAGACCTCTTTGTGCGCATGCATTCATATGTTTTGCTTTGACTAGTTGTGCCCCTACCCAAGGGCTTAGGAATCGAAGAAGCAGTGTCTAAGCAAGGATGCAGCTCCAAATAAAGCCGCCTTGTGCAACTGGTAGGGTTTTGTCTCTTCAGTTTTAAGCAATTCCTATTATATTTTCTCAATTTGCTGCTTTGGTTCCTGAGGCCACTATTGTAATTGTCATTATTTTTGATTTTTTTTTTTTCCTTCTATAGTATTTCAGCTTTAATTCATAGATTCCTGTATTTTGGGACTTTTTCAAGTTCTCTCTCTTCCACTTGACTTTCTCCGGGTCTAGACGCCTCTATGAACCAACCACAGCTTTCTTCTCTTACTGTTATCTCTGGTGTATTGTATTCCAAATTATGGTCTGTCTGAATTTTAAAATCCTGTAGCATTTTCAATTTCTCTTTTTCTGACTTTTTCCTTGCTTGAATTCTCAACGCCGTAATTATTACACACTTGTAAGCGACATGTCTATGTTTTGCTTAAGTCCTGGTGTATTATTTGAACGAAGTCCTGGTGTATTATATGAACGAAATTGGTCACATCATGTTTCCTATACTCAGATTAAGCCAGCGGTATCAAACTCGCGGCCCACAGGCCGCATGCGGCCTGCCAGGTACTATTTTGAGGCCCTCGGTCTGTACACAATTGTCCACTCCACAAGTCGCTGTAACCTCACGTAAGCACTTTCCTGCGTCTGTACACGATTGTGAGGTGGAGATTATGCTGTATTTGGATTTTCAGAAGGCATTTGACAAAGTACCTCATGAAAGACTTCTGAGGAAATTAGAAGGCCTTGGGATAGGAGGTAATGTTCTTTTATGGACTGAGACCTGATTGAAAGACAGAAAACAGCGAATGAGTTTAAATGATCAATATTCTCAACGGAGAATGGTTAATAGTGGGGGTTTTCGCAAAATAACCTTTCTCACAAAAAAAAACTTTAAAGAAATCTTAAACAGAATCCCTCGGGAGTGTTGTTCTGCTGTGAGAAATTCCTAACAGCTTAATGTGTTTCATTAGTGTTAAAAGGGGAGGAGCCTCAGATCCCCGTGCGTTGCGAAACTGTAACAACCACACTAGAAAGGGAATTAACCTCACCGGCTCACCTGCCCCTCCTGCCCGCCCTGAAAACAGATCTTAAACAATGAATAGTCAATAAATGGTGCTGAAACAATCAAAAGACTTCACTTAAACTTCAGGGCAGGGTGGTTAAATGGTTCAAAGACAAAACCGCCGAAGACAAAGGCGCGCGCCGACAACTGAGCGCAAGACGGAAGCGCGCGCCGAAGAAAAAGAGTGTTTTTAGGGGCTCCGACGGGGTGTTTTGTTGGGGATCCCCCCCCACTTTACTTAATACAGATCGAGGCGGCGTTGTGGGGGGTTTGGGGGGTTGTAACCGCCCTCATTATGCTGGAAACTTAACAGTTTCCCTGTTTTTTAGGGAAAAAGTGAAGTTTTCAGTAAAATGTGGGGGGTTACAACCCCCCAAACCCCCCACAACGCCCCCACAATGCGGCGCGATCTGTATAAGGTAAAGTGGGGGGTTCCCCCCCACCCCCCCGTCAGAACCCTTTAAAACAGTCATTTTCTTTGGCGCGCACCTCCACGTTGCGCTCAGTTGCCTGCACGCACCTTTGTCCCGGCGCGCTTTTGACCTGACACCGGTTAAATAGTGGGGTTTCCCAGGGGGTCTGTGCTGAGACCGCTGCTTTTTAACATATATATTATTGATCTAGAGATGGGAATAACTAGTGAGATAATTAAACTTGTTGATGACACAAAGTTGTTAAATCGCAAGAAGGTTGTAAAAAATTGCAAGAGGACCTGGTGAGACTGGAAGGCTGGGCGTCAAAACGGCAGACGGCGTTTCAAGTGAGCAAGCGCAAAGTGACGCATGTGGGAAAGAGGAATCCGAACTATAGCTACGTGTTGCTGGGTTCTATGTTGGGAGTCATTCCCCGGGAAAAGGATCTGGGCGTCAGGGTTGAGGATACGTTGAAACCCTCAGCTCAATGTGCGGCGGCTGCTGAGAAAGCAAATAGAATATTAAGAATTATCAGGAAAGGAACCGAAAACAAAGAGGAAAATGTCATCATGCCCTTGGATCGCTCTATGGTACGGCCTGAACTTGAATACTGTGCGCAGTTCTGGTCGCCGTATCTCAAAAAAGATATAGCGGAATTAGAAAAAGTACAGAGGAGGACGACAAAAATGATAAAAGGTTTGGGACGCCATCCCTTTGAGAAAAGGCTAAAGTGGCTAGTTCTCTTCAGCTTGGGGATGAGACGGCTCAGGGATGATATGATAGAGGGGAGAGTGTGGCGCAGTGGTTAAAGCTACAACCTCAGCACCCTGAGCTTGTGGGTTCAAACCCACGCTGCTCTTTGTGACCCTGGGTAAGTCACTTAATCCCCCCATTGCCCCAGGGACATTAGATAGATTGTGAGAGGGAAAACTGCTTGAGTACCTGAATAAATTCATATAAACCCTTCTGAGCTCCCCTGGGAGAATGGTATAAAAAACTGAATAAATAGTGTGAAAAGTTTCTATCTCTGGTAACCAGAGCTGATAGTGTGATGTCACAATGCCTCATTCCACCAATAAGAACCAACCTCATCAGTGATGTCACAATGGCTTGATTGTCCTTTACTTGGCTCACTTTTACTACATTTTGATTTTTAGAGTGGTGCAGTGGTTAAAGCTACAGTCTCAGCACCCTGAGCTTGTGGGTTCAAACCCACACTGCTCCTTGTGACCCTGGGCAAGTAACATAATCCTCCCCCATTGCCCCAGGTACATTAGACAGATTGTGAGCCCAGGGAAAAATGCTTGAGTGCCTGAATAAAATCATGGAAACCATTCTGAGCTCCCTTGGGAGAACAGTATAGAAAATTAAATAAATAAAATACTGAGTGGAGTGCAAAGGGTGGATGTGAAACACTTGTTCACTCTTTCCCAAAATACTAGGACTAGGGGGCATGCGGATAAAGCTACTAAGTAGTAGATATAAAACAAAACAGAGAAAATATTTCTTCACACAAGGTGTGATTAAACTCTGGAGTTCATTGTTGGAGAATGTGGTGAATTCAGTTAGCTTAGCGGGGTTTAAACAAGTCTTAGCTAATTTCCTAAAAGAGAAGTCCATAGGCCATTATTGAGATGGCTTGGGGAAAATCCACTGCTTATTCCTAGGATAAGCAGCATATAATCTCTTTTACTACTTAGGATCTAGCTAGGTACTTGGGACCTGGGTTGGCCACTGTTGGAAACAGGATACTGTCTTGATGGACCTTTGGTCTGTCCCAGTATGGCAATTTTTACGTTTATGTTTATTGAGGGATTCTATACCCCTACTAATGACTGGGGAGTCAATTCAGAGCGGTTTGCATGAGCTTCTGTAGAGGTGTTGCAATGCATGAGCTCTATACTGAAATACACAGAGCTCTGTGGTGTTGTTATGCTATCCCACAGACTAAAATTAAATCCTGACAAAACCAAATTCTTCCTAGCTACCCCCAACGACAAAATCAAAGACACCACAATCCAAGTGAAAGGTATAGCCTTCCCCATCGAACAAACCTTAAAAGTATTGGGAGTCACCCTAGACAAACATCTATCCCTGGAAAAACATACTGATATTACGGTCAGGAAATGCATTTCAGTTCTTTGGAAACTACGCACCATAAAAAAATACTTTGACGACACCTCATTCCGCCTGTTGACTCAATCCTCCATTCTCAGCATCCTAGACTACTGCAACATCATTTATCTGGCCTCCACGAAGAAAACCATCAGGAGACTGAAACTTATCCAGAACACCGCCGTTCGCCTTATATTTGGCTTAAACAAATGGGACCACATCACCCCTTTTTACCACAAACTACATTGGCTACCCCTTGAATCTAGAATCCTATTCAAGTTCGCGTGCTTCTGTTACAAAACTGTCTTTGGGCTATCTCCGAGCTACCTCACCCCTCATTTCATCCTGAACTGCAACAAAAAGAACTCCCGCAGAATCAATCTTTTCGCCTTCCCCTCCCTAAAACTTTGTCACCTCAAAAGGTTCTTCGACAAAACCTTCGCCTTCCAGGCAGCCAAACAGAACACTTGGCTAGCCCAAATTCTGCTCAAGGCCCACTCCTACCTTGATTTCCGAAAAACACTCAAAACGCATTTATTCCACGCTCAATATCCCTAATCCCATCTCTTCCATTTCTCTCTCCCCTCCCTCAAACGACCCAACTCGCCCGGTCCCTTCCCCCCTCTTTTAGATCTCCCCCATCTCACTAACTCCAATGACCTACTCATTCCCCCCCCTCGCATGCCCATCTTTATCACCTCATTGCCTGTAATTATGATCAACTGTAACCATGATCAACTGTAATTTCTTGTTAATTTTGTTCCAATACCTTCTTTACTTGTAAAGATAGTTTATTGTAATTTTTTTTTAAGTTTTGTTTAATTGATGTGAACCGCCTAGAACTCCCTGGGTATGGCGGTATACAAATAAAGTTATTATTATAATATAGAGTTATTAATATCGGCATGATTATGCCATAATCATCCTACTTATGTTACTGGCACATTGATCATCATACTTATATGCACATGTTTATATCAAATCAATCATCCTAAAGGATCTCCCGTACGAAGAAAGACTGAGCAAATTGCAGCTCTACACTCCTGAAGAGCGTAGGGAGAGGGGAGACATGATTGAGACATTTAAGTACATCACGAGACGGATCGAGGTGGAAGATGATATCTTTCTTCTGAAGGGACCCTCGACCACAAGAGGTCATCCGCTCAAACTCAGGGGAGGGAAGTTTCGTGGAGACGCCAGGAAGTACTTCTTTACGGAGAGAGTGATTGAGCATTGGAACAAGCTTCCAGTGCAGGTGATTGAAGCACGCAGCATCTCAGATTTCAAGAATAAATGGGATACCTATGTGGGATCCCTACGAGGGTCATGCCAAGGGATAGGGTCACTAGGGTATAGACTTGAAAGAGCGGGTCAGTAGAGTGGCAGTATAATTACAATTATACTTAAGGGGGGTCATTAGACTTAATAGGGAGGGTCAATAGTGTGGGCAGACTTGATGGGCTGTAGCCCTTATCTGCCGTCATCTTTCTATGTTTCTATGTTTCTATATACATATAAACTAGGTTACTATTGCAGCTTAATCAACTATAATAAAAGACTAAGCGTGCATGCGCTGTTGAAAGATCGTGAATCTTGGCGTGCTTCTGTGCCAGTCCTCACGGTGCCTGCACTAGCTGGAGGCGAGCGAGTGTGCAGAACACGCCAGCGACTCCTCCCTCTCCGCTGCCGCTCCTCTTCAAAGCGGCCTGCTGAGGTTCGCCAGCCGCTGTAGTGAACCTCGCAGGCCGCTCTCCACCCTCCCGACGTGGTGCTGAAGAAGGAGCCGGGGTTTTGCCGCTGCCGCCACACTCGCAGTCTTCCTGCAGCCCCGCCCACCGCCATTAAGCAGGAGAACCTGCTCGGCGATCTGGGCCGAGAGGTGAACGATGCAGCCCCTGTCCTAGACCGACACCATCTCCAGTTGGAGGGATGGAGGGAGGGTAAGAATGGGAGGGGGGTGGAAACGGAAGGGGGCCACGGGGCAGGCAGGCATGGCACAACAGGGGACCAGGGGGAGAGGGAAAGGGGGCTGCTTTGGGGAGGGGGGCAGACAGCAATCATCAGAGGAGAACAGAAGGGGGTTTCGGAGCATGCAGACATGGCACAACAGGGGGAGAGAGAAAGGGGGCTGCTTTGGGGGGAGGGGTGTGCTGGGGTCAGACAGCAATCATCGGGGGGGAACAGAAGAGGGCCATGGAGCATGCAGACATGGCACAACAGGGGGAGAGGGAAAGGGGGCTGCTGGGGGGGAGGGGGGCAGACAGCAATCATCAGGGGTGAAAAGAAGGGGGCCACGGAGCACGCAGGCATGGCACAACAGGAGGAGAGGGAAAGGGGGCTGCTGTGGGGGGAGGGGTGTGCTAGGGGCAGACAGCAATCATCGGGGGGGGAACAGAAGAGGACCATGGAGCATGCAGGCATGGCACAACAGGGGGAGAGGGAAAGGGGGCTTCTGGGGGGAGGGGGTGTGCTGGGGGACAGAAAACAATAATGCTTTGCTCTGGGAGGAGGGGAGACAGAAGGGGGCCACGGAGAGACAGGCAACATGGCGCAACAGAGAAATACAGGTAGGCAGAGGTCCAGGGAGAGAGAGACAAAGAAAAAAACCCAGACAGACAGACATCTGTTCTAGCACCCGTTAATGTAACGGGCTTAAAGACTATATTTATACACCTTCTGAGGAGGTTGGCCATTTCAACTAGCTATAATCTCTTTACACGCATCCCTGAAAGTTCTATTTTCTTTTCCATGTTAACTTCATAATTTCAGTTGAAGTAGGCTGAGAAAAGGATAGCCTTTATTCCTTTCTTGAATTTTCCAGTGTCTTTTTCTAGCTTTAATTCCTTCCTTCGTTCTTGGAGCAACTGGTCCGGGAACTGACAAGAGGGGGAGCTATTTTAGACTTAGTCCTTAGTGGGATGCAAGGCATAGTACAGGAGTTAACTGTGTTGGATCCGCTTGGAAACAGTGATCATAACGTGATCAAATCTTAGCTGACACCTGGAGTGACATCGCAAAAGAAATCTGCTATAGAGGCATTTAATTTTTGAAAGAGAGACTATGATAAAATTAGGAAAATAGTTAAAAAGAAGTTAAAAGGATCAACTGCAAAGGTTTGGACTGTAAATCAGGCGTGGATGTTATTTATAAATACCATCATGGAAGCCCAGACCAGATGTATCCCACATATTAGCAAAGGTGGCAAGAAGAGGAAACGAGAGCCAGCATGGTTAAAAAGTGAAGTGGAAGAAGCTATTAGAGCCCCAAAAAAACATCCTTTAAAGAATGGATAAAGGATCTGAATGAAGAAAATAAGAAGAGAGACAAGCAATGGCATGTTAGATGCAAAGCATTGATGAAGAAAGCTAAGAAAGAATATGAAGAGAAACTTGCCAAAGAGACGAAAATTCATAACAGTTTCCTTAGGTACATCAGAAGCAGAAAACCAGTGAGGGAATCCATGGGATTGTTGGATCAAGGAGCAAAAGGGGCCCTCAGGGAGATTGAGGCCATAGCAGAAAGACTAAACGAATTCTTTGCTTTGGTCTTTACGGAAGAAGATGCAAGAGATCTACCTGAACCAGAAATGGGTTTCAAGGGTGATGATGGAGAGGAACTGAAAGAAATCTCAGTGAATCTGGAAGATGTACAAAGCCAAATCGACAAGTTAAAAAGTGATAAATCACCTGGATCGGATGGTATACATCACAAGGTACTAAAGGAACTCAAACAAGAAATTGCTGACCTGCTGTTAGTGATCTGTAACCTGTCGCTAAAATCTTCTGTATTATCTGAAGATTGGAGGGGGGGGGGTCAATATTATACCAATTTTTAAAAAGGGTTCCAGGGAAGATCTGGAAAAATACAGACCAGTAAGCCTGACTTCAGTACCAGGCAAAAAGGTAGAAACAATTATAAAAAATAATATTGTGGAACACATAGACAAACATGATTTAATGAGACAGAGTCAGCATGGGTTTAACCGAGGGAGATCTTGCCTCACCAATTTGCTGTTTGAATAAACATGTAGATAAAGGTGAGCCAGTTGATATACCCCCTCTTCTATGAAACCGCACTAGCGGTTTTTAGCGCAGAGAGCCATGCTGAATAGTCCATGCTGCTCTCGATGCTCAATGAGTTCCTAAAAGTGTCGGGAGTAGCATGGGCCGTTCAGCGCGGCTCTCTGCACTAAAAACCGCTAGCGCGGTTTTGTAGAAGAGGGGGATAGTGTATCTAGATTTTCAGAAAGCTATTGATAAAATTCCTCACAAGAGGCTCCTGAGAAAATTAAAGAGTCAAAGGATAGGAGGCAAAGTTCAGTTGTGGATTAGGAATTGGTTATTGGATAGAAAACAGAGGGTAGGGTTAAATGGTCATTTTTCTCAATGGAGGAGAGTAAATAGTGGAGTGCCAGAGGGGTCTGTACTGGGACCGGTGCTATTCAACTTATTTATAAATAATCTGGAAATTGGAACGACGAGTGAGGTGATTAAACTTGCAGATGACAATAAACTGTTTAAAGTTCTTAAAAAGCATGCGGATTGTGAAAAATTGCAGAAATTAGGAAATTGGCTGGGCGTCCAAGTGGCAGATGAAATTTAATATGGCCAAATGCAAAGTGATTCATATTGGGGAGAATAACCCAAATGACAGTTACTGGATGCTAGGGTCCACCTTGGGGGTTAGCGCCTAAGAAAGGGATCTGGGTGTCATTGTAGACAATACGATGAAATCTTCCACCCAATGTGTGGTGGTGGCCAAAAAAGCAAAGAAGATGCTAGGAATTATTTAAAAAAGGGATGGTTAACAAGACTAAAGATATTATAATGCTTCTGTATTGTCCACGGTACGACCTCACTTGGAGTATTGCGTTCAATTCTTGTCTCCTTATCTCAAGAAAGATACAGCGGCACTAGGAAAGGTTCAAAGAAGAGCGACCAAGATGATAAAGGGGATGGAACTCCTCTCGTATGAGGAAAGACTAAAGAGTTTAGGGCTCTTCAGCTTGGAAAAGAGACAGTAGAAGTCTACAAAATCCTGAGTGGTACAAGTGGATCGATTTTTTACTGCATCAAGATTTACAAAGACTAGGGGACACTGAATGAAGTTACAGAGTAATACCTTTAAAACCAATAGGAGGAAATATTTTTTCACTCAGAGAGTAGTTAAGCTCTGGAATGCTTTGCCAGAGGATATGGTAAGAGCGGATAGCGTAGCTGATTTTCAGAAAGGTATGGACAATTTCCTGGAGGAAAAGTCCATAGTCTGTTATGGGGGAAGCCACTGCTTGCCCTGGATAAGTAGAATGGAAAGTTGCTACTAATTGGAGTTCTAGAATCTTGTTGCTCTTTGGGATTCCAGAATCTTGCTATTCTTTGGATTCTGTATAGAATGTTGCTACTCTTTGGAGTTCTAGAATCTTGTTGCTCTTTGGGATTCCAGAATCTTGCTATTCTTTGGATTCTGTATAGAATGTTGCTACTCTTTGGAGTTCTAGAATCTTGTTGCTCTTTGGGATTCCAGAATCTTGCTATTCTTTGAATTCTGTATGGAATGTTGCTACTCTTTGGGTTGGATTGGCCACTGTGAGAATGGGCTACTGGGATAGGCTAGATGGACCACTGGTCTGACCCAGAAGGGCTATTCATGTGCTCTCTCTACAGGATCCCCAAGTCCCTTCTTTCCTCGAGCCAGAAAATGAACCTAGGTCCCCCTACATGGCAGGATGCAGATCTACCCTGGAGCCAGTAGGCTGTCCCTCTTACTTTTTATGAGAAAATATTAACTCTTAGTAGAGGCCTTTGAGGGGAAAAAAATCCATTAAAGTTAAAATAGTAACACCTATCTTCTCTCAAATGAATTATTAACATTTCAGGGTCCTTCTTCCTGATTTTTAAAAGAATCCACATACTAATGAAACGAGAGGAATGTTCAGTAGATTCTGACCTCTTTCTCTCACAAGCTAAGGTCAGGAGAGTCTTTATCAGTTAATGCAGAGCGGGAGCGGGAGAGAAAAGATGTTCCTCCAGCTTTGGCTGCTCTGTGGCTTGGCTTCGTTCACTATCGCCCAGAATATCACAGACGAAGCCTATAGATTTCTAAGTCATTTCAACAGGCAAGCAGAAGACTTATCGAATGAGCGCTCTCTTGCAGCTTGGGCTTATAGCACCAACATTACCAGAGAAAATTCCAGAAAGAAGGTATGTATTGTTGAGTATGGATCGTATAGACCAGTGATTCCCAACCCTGTCCTTGAGGAACACCAGGCCAATCGGGTTTTCAGGCTAGCCCTAATGAATATGCATGAGAGAGATTTGCATATGATGGAAGTGATAGGCATGCAAATTTGCTTCATGTATATTCATTAGGGCTAGCCTGAAAACCCAATTGGCCTGGTGTTCCTCCAGGACAGGGTTGGGAACCACTGGTATAGACAATATTCAAAATGATTTAGCAGGGCCGGCTCAAGGGACAGTGGTGCCTTGAAACTTTTGGATTTGTATCCCCACCAATCTAATTCCTCCCCATCCCCCACACCTATCAGCCAGTATCTCCCTCTCTCTCTCTCAAGTTCCCCCCCACCCCGCCCCCCACCTCCGCTGGACCAGCTGAGGCACTGATGATAAAGGCTGCCAAAATCTCAGTCCGGCATCTGTCCCTCGAGAAGTTTGATGGAAGACTGGCCTGGGAATTTGGTGCCCTTTATCACTGGCAGCCTGGGCCACTAGCTTGCTGCCCGCGTCGGCTTCGGCACTCCCTCTGACCTCACTTCCGGGACCTGCGCCTAGAAAGTGACATCAGAGAGCGCGCCGAAGTCGACGCGGGCAGCAAGTCGGTGGCTGCTTGCGGCACACTTAAAAAGGTACGGGGAAGGAGCACATGCGCGTGGTAGGGGGCGAGGGAGGTGCGCCAGTGTCCCTCGCTATGCCACTGGTTGCCCTTTTCTGAATCCGGCGTATAATGCCCAGTTAGCTCTCCAGGTATGGTACTGAATATTGGCTGAGCCCACTTTACTTCCAAACACCATCAGACACCTTGATATTCAGAACTGGATTCAGGATAGGTGACTGCTGTTCATTTAACCTGACAGCTTCTAGATAGTTGGGGGGGGGGGGTTTCTCTATTTCCATTGTAACTATAGCAAAGACCTCCTTTGCCTCATACGATAACATGACTTACCACACCACTGTTAGCACATCCTCTTCATATCTCCATGATCTACGCCAGAAGACGTATGAGGAGAGATTGGAAGCCCTGAATATGTCTACCCTAGAGGAAAGGAGGGACAGGGGAGATATGATTCAGACGTTCAAATACTTGAAGGGTATTAACGTAGAAAAAAATATTTTCCAGAGAAAGGAAAATGGAGGAAATTCTACTTTACGGAGAGGGTGGTGGATGCCTGGAATGCGCTCCCGAGAAAGGTGGTGGAGAGGAAAACGAGTTTGATGGAGTTCAAAGAAGCGTGGGATGAACACAATGGATCTGAATCAGAAAATAATATTAAATATTGAACTAAGGCCAGTACTGGGCAGACTTGCACGGTCTGTGTCTGTATATGGCCGTTTGGTGGAGGATGGGCTGGGAGGGTGTAGATGGGCTGGAGTAAGTCTTAACAGAGATTTCGGCAGTTGGAACCCAAGCACAGTACAGGGTAAAGCTTTGGATTCTTGCCCAGAAATAGCTAACAAGGAAAAATTTAAATTGAATCAGGTTGGGCAGACTGGATGGACCATTTGGGTCTTTATCTGCCGTCATCTACTATGTTATTATGAGTATGCTACATAATTTAGGAAGAAATAGGCCTTATTCCTAAGTACAGTAATGCATGTTTAATCTGAGAAACTACCTATGGGGTTTTATGACGATCAATTTGCTTTAATGCTTATGCCGGCCCATTAGTCCTCAGTCATTTATATCCTGGGCAAGATTAATCCCTTGGTGGGCCCTAATCAAACAAGTGCTTTGGGCCTTCCATCATAACCTGAATATTTTATTTATTTAAAAAAAATTTGTCAACCGCCTATTCCTAAGCGGCATTACAAAAGTAACATACATAAAGTCAAACAAGCACGATTTAAAATTCCCACAAACGGAGACTCATGTGGTTCTGACTGCAGAGAACTGTACCTTCCAAGAGGCGAAGGAATAAAGGACGTTACCAAAACAGATTGTAGTGGTTATTTTAAAAGCTCCTTTCAGAATCTGGATGTGCAGAAACCAGCATTCAGACGTGTATATCACATGCATGTTTAAATCCTGATTTGAGAAGGCTCAGATGTAGACACTCTAATTACAGAAATCAAGCTATCAGAAGAGGACCTGATACATGGGTATTCTGGGCCAATATTCTGGAATTCCTTACCACAACAATTAACACAGACTGAGGCAATTACTTCTTATCATAAGCAAGTAAAGGCTTTTCTTTTTCTACAAGCATATTCGCGATTATTGAATTGAAGGATGAGGATATTGTCCTTCGGCAAGACTGGTTATGAATGTATCCTGGATTGTATTACCATTATTGTGTGATGTTGTGAAAGCATGGATGTTATTTGTAAGCCACCCAAAATGGTATATGATGTTGGATAGAAGGTTTTGGTTTTGTTTTTTTTAAAGAAAGCAAGCAATATTTATTTCTTAAATACATTTATCTTTCCTGAGATCAGAATCGGGATTTAGACTTGCTCCGGGAGATGTCTAGGTTATATAAAAGTGTTTGTTTTAAGCAGTGCTCTACTGGAGAAATTAGGAAGGCTGCATCCTTAATCCCCCAATGCTCCCCCCCCCTCCCCAAATTGATACTGGCAAGACTTGGGACCTGGGTTGGCCACTGTTAGAAATAGTTCACTAGGCTTGATGGACCTTCAGTCGGTCCCTGTACGGCAGTTCTTATACTCTTATGTGAGCCAAGTCTAGGACAATTGAGCCATTGTGATATCACCGATGAGTTTGGCTCTTAGGCATTGGTGGAATGAGGCATTATGACATCACAATTTCAGCTCTGGAATGTTGCTACTCTTTGGGGTCCTGCCTGGTACTTGGGACCTGGGTTGGCCACTGTTGGAAACAGGATACTGGGCTAGAAGGACCTTCAGTTGTCCCAGTATGGCAATTCTTATGTTCTTAAGTGAGCCAAGTCTAGGACAATCAAGCCATTGTGACATCACTGATGAGTTTGGCTCTTAGGCATTGGTGGAATGAGGCATTATGACATCACCATTTCAGCTCTGGAATGTTGCTACTCTTTGGGGTCCTGCCTGGTACTTGGGACCTGGGTTGGCCACTGTTGGAAACAGAACACTGGGCTAGAAGGACCTTCAGTTGTCCCAGTATGGCAATTCTTATGTTCTTAGTTGCTTAAAATCAGATATTCAGTGCCAACATCTGGACATGGCCTGGCATTGAATATCCAAGCATAAAGCTGGCAGTGGTCAGCAAAATGCTGTCTACTGCCAGGTTAATATCCATCCAATAATTTTTTATTAATGCTATTTTAATTTTTTAATCTATAAATAAATCGGCCTACCTCTCTACGTACCACCAGTGCTTTAAGCCATGCAGAAAAATATGTTTTACTTTCCTACTATCTGTCAAACAAAACAACAGTGCTGAAAACTGTTGGCCTTTCTGGACCTTTTGAGGGTAATGAATATTCCTTGGGCTTTCTAAAGAAAACTCATCATAGAGGTTTCCAAAACTATCTTCAGTTCCCAGGAATGCATTAGTAATGGCACACAAATATCCTTGAATCAAGGATTCCTTGATAGCCATGACACTCAAAGAACAACCGTAAGGAATTTTCACTTAATCTTGTTTTACTACTCTTTTTTTTTCCTTCTATAGAATGAAGCTGGGGCCGTTTGGAACTCGTTTTATAAGGAAGCAAGTGATAATTCCAGCCGCTATCCCCTCAATGAAATAACAGACCCCGAAATTCAACTGCAGATTCGCTCCCTTGGCGACAAAGGTGCTTCTGTTTTAGCAAACGACAAATACAAGCGTGTAAGTCCCCACCAGATCACGGTTGCTTTATTAGGCACGTAATATTTATTCCACATTTTAAGAAAATCCAAAAACTTAAGATCTTTGAAATCAAAATGATAAAATATATTGATACCCACACTCCCACCCATTATTGGCAAAAGAAAACACACAAATTGCTCATTTGCCAGGTTTATCAATATGTAAATGATAAGCCATTCCTACATTCTTCTCTCCTATCTCTCTCCCCACACACATCCCTCATCTCCTAGAATTCATATTTCACCATCTTTTCAATATTGCTTCTATCATAAGTTCCTTTTCGCTTTCCCTCCTTCTCTCCTCACTAACCTCTTTCCCCTCAGCCTCTCTCTTCTCTTCTCTCCACTTTCATAAGCTGAAAGATTGGAGAAACTGGGGCTCTTTTCTCTAGAGAAGCGGAGACTTAGAGGGGATATGATAGAGACTTACAAGATCATGAAGGGCATAGAGAAAGTGGAGAGGGACAGATTCTTCAAACGTTCGAAAACTACAAGAACGAGAGGGCATTCAGAAAAATTAAAAGGGGACAGATTCAGAACCAATGCTAGGAAGTTCTTCTTCACCCAATGGGTGGTGGACACCTGGAACGCGCTTCAAGAGGGCGTGATAGGACAGAGTACGGTTTTGGGGTTCAAGAAGGGATTGGACAATTTCCTGAAGGAAAAGGGGATAGAAAGGTATAGATAGAGGATTACTATACAGGTCCTGGATCTGATGGGCCGCCATGTGAGCAGACTGCTGGGCATGATGGACCTCTGGTCTGACCCAGCAGAGGCATTACTTATGTTCTTACATTTCTTATCTTCTCTCTCCATATCCTTCATCCTTTCCCCCCACTGTACACTTTGCCTTTTCATCTCTCTCATTTCTCCTTCCATCATCTCTTACTTTCTGCATTTTTTTTTTCTCTCTCTCATCTTTCACTTCTCCTTTATCTTCACCATCTCTGTTCTTCTTCTTCTTCCTCACACCTGACCTCTCCCTAGTCATACTTTCCCCAATTTTCCATCTCTTATGTCTGCCTCAGCCTTTCTGCTCTTCTCACCCTTCCCCATGGCCACGGACAACCCAGGCTTTGGGGACTCCTGGCATGGGTAATGCTTCTGTCACCAGATCTCCTCTCCTGCTTCTGTCTCCGTGCTTCCACTCTGAAACAAAAAGGACCACGAAGGCTAACTGAGTTCCTGCGGCCTGCGGTAGGAAGCTTCTGACTGCTATCTGCTCTCCACCCCTCCCCTTCAAGGACTTCACTGGCTGCTCCTGGTCCGTGCAGACCCAAAAAGAAGCTGCGTGGACTGATCCAGCCCAGGAGTGGTTGGGGGGGGGGTGGAGGGAAGGAACTGCTCCAAACTCTGCCTCTATATAAGGCTGGCCTCCTGGCCTGGTGCTTTAGCTGAGTATCTTGTATAGAGCTGGATCAATTACCTGCTGATTGGCTGACTGACTCGATTTACTAATAGGCCGCCTCAGAGACTTTATGCAGGACTATTTCTCTAAGGGCTCCTTTAACTAAGCTGTGGTAGCGTTTTTAGCGCATGCAGAATTTCCATGTGCGCTAAACCTGCGCTACGCGGCTAGAACTAACACCAGCTCAATGCTGGCATTAGCGCCTAGCGCGTGCGCTAAAAACGCTAACACAGCTTAGTAAAAGGAGCCCTAAGATTATCTTATTTATTTTTATTTACTTTTTATTTATTTCAATTTTTTTCTTTTATTTCCCTTATCTTCTTTCTTTTATTTTCTCTTTTGAATTATTTTGCTTTTTTTTTTTAAATTTCTTTTGAAATGTAACATAACATACCTTTTGAAAAGGATTCAGGTCCCAATTCCTGCCCCATACTTTCTCTGTCTCTGTCATATGTAAGTCAGGTACCTGGGGACACATCTTAAAGACCAGAAACCATCTTTCTAATATGTCCGTCTTTTATTATGAGTTTCACATATTTATACGAATCAGGTTTGCCAGCATGTGATGGCATGTGACGTAAGGTCACATGAAACTTTAAACACATCAGCATTTTTCCTAGCTAGAGATTGAAGTCCACAGAGGGTCAGAAAAAGCCTTGACCAGCAGAGCTTCTTAACTAAAGCTGTCTGTAAATACGGCTTAACAAAACAATTGAATTCACTTCACATTATCTCTGTTTAAACATTACCTGTCTTCAAAGAAGGGAAAGATAAACAGGGCCTACCTTTGCATCTTTAAACAACATATGCCTAAGGACACTTACTAAAATTCTGATACGTGTCCCTTCAAATCCCCTCTTACGACATGTAAATGACGTCACAAATACACAGCATGAGCTGGAAGGGAGTGATACCTTAGGTATGTCTCTCAAGGAGGGGTCTTTTAGGAGCTGTAATACGAATAACACAGTACATGAGCAGTCAAGATAAGAGTGCAAATAATAAGAGATTATGCATTCAACTAAAGTGCTGATCCCAAGAATTAGATAAATCAGAGTTACATTTGAACTCAGCAAAGAGGTCTGCTAATTTCTGAATGTCCATAGGAGGACCTATATTGTCAGAAAGAAAAGTACAACAGCTTAAAATACTGAGGAGAATTTTTCAGCTAGAATCCTAGCTAGGGCCATACGATTTTGAGAACCATCTGAGAAGTGGAGCCTAATTAATCAGTAATACTTTGCAAGGCGTCCCTAGAATAGTTCACAAAGCGTTGCTGATTATAATAATTTTAACTAATCCAATCAACATTCTTATTAATAGTAATAAAGGGAATAAGGAACTCAAACCCAGCCTTAACCTGAGCTCGGGCCTTAAATTCATCTGGGACCCCTCTAGCATCTATGTATACATGTGATCAGATTTATATCAAGACAAATAAAAGGAAAAACCATGTGAATAGGAAGGATGCCTTTCAGAAAAATATGCAGGAGCATGGTAACCTTAACTAAAGTGCACTGGCCTATCCACTGGCTGGGTAGCTTAACAGGGAGCCAAAAGTCTCCATAAAGCCAGTAAATATCAAATCTGATGCAGCAACAATGGGGCATACCTATGAGCCAAGACAGAACAATAACCTGGGGGTCAATTACCTACAAAACTACCCTGTGTCAGATTAGAAACATGACATATGTAATTGCCCTTATAGATGATAACGGCAATATCAAGCTTTTGCTGTCCTGGCAACAAAGGGTATTTAGAACACTACAGTGCACAAAGAGGATAGGTAAAATTAGAGGAGATATTGGTAAATAACCCAAAAAGGCATGGTTGGATACCAGGAGGGAGGTCCAGAGGTACGGTTCCTAGATGGGGTCTAGCTTGAGCACATATGTAACAATTACTCTTATTATGTTGATCAGCAGTGAATTTCATCCATTCTAACCAAAGGTTACGTTCTGAAAACCCTACCTCAACAGCCACAATATCTTCAAAAGTGGGATTGGCAATAGCCATCATGTCAGTAAGTTTATTGAATGTAGGGGCCAGTGGGTTAGTATTTTTTGGGGCCCCCACAAAATGGCGGGAGAGGATGAGTGGAGGTAGATAGATCCCGTAAGAAAACTGATGATAGCTAGACCCACCCTTAAACCTCATGTCCATAATGTACATACCTTCATCAGTAGGTCTAGGGTTGTCAATAGTAAGAGAAAGCTTAATAATTTGTGCAGGAACACTTTTCCTATAACAGTGTCCAACCTTATGAAGGGTCATACAAGTAAGCAGTGATTTACCATTTTGGTCCACTGTTTTTCAGAGTATTTTCTAGTTTATAAGCCCAGTCAGTATAAATATTCCACCCTACCACTCCCCAGAATGCACACTTATCCCCCCAACGTAAGTCAGTAACATATACATATATGTCCTTAGTTTTAGGAATCTCTGAGGACCAATGGCACAGCCTTGGGATATCAATTGATGAACAGTCCACAATGTCACAATACTCAAAGGAGAAGGTGGCAACTTGCACACTGCTGGAATTATACCAAAGGGTAGCATACTATCGGTCTTTTCTGGATTCCAATTGAAGGACAGCCTTTGCGAGGGAGTAGTCCAGCTTGACGTCGTGTTCGCAAAGAGGTGTCGGGGGTGCTGTTTACAGCAGGAGTGTCATTTACAGATGGGTATGGGCAGAAAGTGTCGTGGACCCAGAACACATCATCCCTGTAGACCCAGTTAGAAATGATCCATACAGGGAGAAAAACTAGCAGCAGCGGTGCCAATAAGAGAATGATAAAGTTGGTAGAATGCTGCAATGAGATCATCATGTTGTTCCACTGGAGGAGGTGAAATCTGCGCAGGGAAGACTTGCTTCTGGGGTTTTAGGTTAACCCTCTTCAAGCGACTTGCGTGGATCCAAACAGGAAACTCCTCAGTGAGTGCAGCGGGCCTGGTCACAGCGATCACAGTAGTGGGAAGGCCAAAGGGGAAATCTGTCTGCTTCCGATCCTTGGAAAGCTGCTGGATAATCACCAGGCTGGAAAAAATGGGTAGGAATCTGTGGAGAGAAAGGAGAAGTGCAAGACACGTTTCTTTGAACAAGCCCTAATATTTCAATTAGCTTTTGGACATATTCCTCCTGTATCAAGGGAAAATCTACCCATGGGGCGGGGAAAGGTCATCCCGTGAGAACCTCAAAGGGAGAGCAGCCAGATGTCTGTGCATACAGAAAGAGATACTTGAAAAGAAATGCTTGAAAAGCATTCCAAATATCATTCAGCAGCTGTACTCCAATGTGATCCAAATAAGAGATAGAAAACAAGAGAAACCATGTTGCCTGTACTGAATGTGGCAACATGCAACAATACCAATTCATTCACTTAGCCATGGCAAAAGAGAGACAATACTCACTTACTTAAGGTTCTTAATTGAACAATCCAAAAAGATATGTTTTTTCGTGCTTCATATAACTATTATGCACTTCAGAGAGACCATACTGATGTACTGAATGTATTCAGAAATGTATATTGAATGGATCATATGTAGGGAACACCACGAAATAAATGCTGTATAAAATAAAGCTTTTTCTTATAACCCCTAACTAAACTATATTCAGAATATAAAAGCTAAAAGTAAAAGAACATTGCGCAGTTAGGCTAGTAAGAAGTGGAAAAAGAGCTCTAGAAATGGCCAATGTTATGTATCCTGGGGTACCCACTAAACTAAAACAAGTAGACATGACACAGACAAAACATAAAGTTTTAAGCGTGGAGCTATTACTCCATCTGTCAAGTGTGCAGGGCTGAATTTAACTCTGCAAATAAACACATTGATATAAAAAAAAACCAAAACAACAAATAATGTATATCATAACCATCTCATATTTGAAAAAAGGCATAAAGCTAATGTCTCTTTGGAGCGTCTCTATCTCTGCAGTGATAAAGAGGACCCGTGGAAAACATTAGAAATATCTGTGCCAAAATGGATCTGGGATGGCTATGTATACATCCGGACAAAAACCATTTTAAATTAGCAACATCCTAATTTCAGCTAAAACAATAGAAAGGAATTGTATTTTCCAATTTATTTTCAATTCACAACCGTGCCAGCTGTAATTATTGAGCTATATATCTCTGTATCAAGGAGCAAAAGGTCAAGAATGAAAATATCACTAGCAAGAAGTTAAAATGTCGAGCGAGCACTACGATAACCAATACCATGATATTGGGCAATGAATAAGGGAGAGCTAGCAGCTGGTATCCAGGGTTTCCCCTCTTTGCACCAAAGTCCGTCCAGAAGGGCGGCTTTGGGCACCTGCCAAATACCAGGCATCAAATTCAGAGGAGGGGGTGGTAACAAAGGACTGAAGCTGTGAAAAAAGAGAGGAAGAGAATCCTGTTCACCCTTGAGACCCAGAAGCCTATTTAAAAGAAGGGCTTGGACATCATGAAAAGTATGAAGGGTAATGGGGTGACCTAGGATCAAAGAAGTAACCATCTCTACCACCATAGCACAAGCAGCCAGGGCTTTCTTGAACAGGAGTGACTATAAAAAAAGGCAACAGAGCGTAATTTACCGCCATGTTCTCCCTTCATGGTGTTACAATAGTCCCAAACAAAGAGATAAAACATGTGGGCATAAGCAGGAAAACCCAAACTTGAGCTAGAAACCAAAGCACATCTTAAATGTCCAACATTTCATAAGTCCATCTGATAAGAGCAGTCATTTCAGAAACCAGGGTCTGTCTCAAAATCTGGTCATAGAAGGAACAAGCAGAGATCCATTGGCGGCAGTGACCAATCATAGCAAGAAAAGTAAGCATGTCTTTCTTGGTAGCTGGGCGGGGCAGACACAGAATAGCAGCAGTGCAGAAAGTGCAGATTTTCCTCTGACCATGAGACAGGACAAAACCCAGGTATTTCACTTCAGACGCACACCAGTGCAGTTTATTTCATGACACCTTGTGACCACACACAGACAATCATTATAAAAGGTGCAAACTATCAGCCTGACAGGTCTCTAGAATTATGGAACACAAAAGTTGTACAAAATAAGAATAGGACCATGAGGGGCAGTGCATGACTTGTAGAATAGCCCGAAGGACATTCCACACTAGGTATACTGTTGCTTAAAGGTGAAGGCAAAAAAAAGAGCTGAAAAGCCTCACCAAAGGGACTAAAAATAAAACATTCTTTAGGAAAATGACAGAAAAAAAAAATCATTGGCTGCCGGTGGAATGGTGGAAGAAACATAAGGGCAATGAGAATTACCAAAACATTAACAGCCCGAAATCTAGGACGAAACAGGGAATGCCATCAACTTTGACAACAAGAGCGATGGGCGTATTATAAAAAGAGATGGTGTTTTTGATAATGCCGGAGAAAAGTCAAGAGACGAGCAGTGGAATCTCACCTTACTGCTTTATAAAACCAAGAATGAGTAACTTCAAAGAAGCACTATAGGGGGTCAGTGGAAGCCCAAACAGAGAAGTCTGGGGGAAGGGACAAAAACATTCATGCACAGACCCTGATAATGAAAGCAAAGAACAGATTAGCTTTGCTCTGCACAAGAAAGAAAACCTTTAAAACGGAATTTTTTCTTTTTCTTGTTTCTTTTTTTTTTTTTTTATGATCCAGCACAGAACACAAAGAAAGCAGCCGGTAGAAGAAACGCACAAAATTAGTCAGGATCAAAAGGAAGACAAGAAATAGTGCTTGTGTACAAACTACAAGGGAAAGATCTTAGACTGATTCAAACAGCGCTTTCAATTCATTCCACATAACAGCATGTCCTACCTCAGTGGTAAACATTGGTGACACAGAAAGATGGGAACTGAAGGAAAAATGTCATACACACACACAGCCGTACAAGTCTCATTTGTCTAGGAGTAAGTGCCTTTATGACTCATTACAAAACCCAATATAACAATGCAAAAATATTCGCTTATCTTACCTTATAAGCGAGGTACAGTAATAAGAGACAATAAAATCTTATACTCTATAAAAAACCTTACAAATGACAGAGTGGGCAGGGGGGTTCTATAAATAATTTCATTCTTTCCGAAAGAATGGCAGCTGCGTATATATATGAGGGGTGCTTACCAAAAGTACCCCGAGATTTTTCCCCAAAAAAACTCCATAATAGAACCCAAAGCTTGAACTTAAAATAAGGGGTTGGGTACAGGTCACCACTACCCAGTGAGTATTAAAGAACAGAAAAAATTCAGAAATACTCACAAAATATTGGTGATATCATCTGCCCATCGCGGACGTGCCCCCAACTGAAAAGGATTCAGGTCCCAATTCCTGCCCCATACTTTCTCTGTCTCTGTCATATGTAAGTCAGGTACCTGGGGACACATCTTAAAGACCAGAAACCATCTTTCTAATATGTCCGTCTTTTATTATGAGTTTCACATATTTATACGAATCAGGTTTGCCAGCATGTGATGGCATGTGACGTAAGGTCACATGAAACTTTAAACACATCAGCATTTTTCCTAGCTAGAGATTGAAGTCCACAGAGGGTCAGAAAAAGCCTTGACCAGCAGAGCTTCTTAACTAAAGCTGTCTGTAAATACGGCTTAACAAAACAATTGAATTCACTTCACATTATCTCTGTTTAAACATTACCTGTCTTCAAAGAAGGGAAAGATAAACAGGGCCTACCTTTGCATCTTTAAACAACATATGCCTAAGGACACTTACTAAAATTCTGATACGTGTCCCTTCACCTTTGAATTTTATTACAGTATATCTGCTGCCTTACACTGATTAGAGCCCAATTGGACTTCTATTCTGTTTTCCTTTGAGACTTTGAGTTTTTTTTTATTTACTTTAATTTTATTCTTTTTACTTTTTTTTTATTCTTTGAATTGTACCCTTCCCTCACAATTCTTGGAAATTTGTTATATCTTTACTATTTCAATAATTGTTTACTCAGGTACTTTAGCTCACAGTTCTTCAACCGCCGGTCCGCGGACCGGTGCCGGTCCGCAGAAAATTCCTGCCGGTCCGCGCAGGGCCGGCGAGATGGACGCTGTTAAATTTCCTGCCCTGGTGGTGTTCGGGGAAATCTTCTGTTCCGCCCAGCCTCGGGCGATCAAGACAGGCTGCTGACGTCGGGCATTCCCTCTGAGTCTCGCCTATGCGGAAACAGGAAGTTGAAAAAAATAGGCGGGACTCAGAGAGGGAAGGTCACGACGTCGGAAGCCTGTCTTGATCGCTGCCCCTGCCGAGTCGCCGAAGAGGGCCGCGGGGAAGCGGCAAGTAGAAGGGAGATGCGCGGTGGTCAGCGTGCGCGGTGGGGGCAGCGTGTAGATTGGGGCCATCAGCAGCGTCTGTGCTGAGAGTCTGCCCACGTGCAGAATGCGGCGGATAGGGGCCTCCGGCTCGTCTTGGGCGGCAGGGCCTGCGTTGCAAAGTTTTTGCCGGCTTGGGGGGGGGGGGGGGGGTCGCGAATGTGCAGGGAGCCTTCAACAGTGGCTGTCTCCTCTCCTAGCAGCTCTATACTTACCAGGGCAGTGATTCACTTTGGCAACTTTACCTTCCTCAGAGGCAGCAACGACTTAAGGCTGCCTAAGGAAATCACTGCTGCAGACAAGTACTGAGAGCTGCTGGATGGAGAGGAAGCCACTGTTGGAAGCTGGGAAGCTGCTGGATAAAGGGAGAGCTGCCACTGCACCTGGAGGTAGAAAGAGAGATGCTGCTGGGAGGGGAAGAGGGAAAGGGATGGTTAGAGAGTTACTGTTGGATAGGGGGGAGGAGGGAAGGGAGAAGGAAAAAAGGAAGGAAACAGCTGGCAGGGAGATTAGAGGAGGGAAAGGGGAGAGACAGGAATGAGAAAGTAGAGAGAGATTGATGCTGGAAAGGGGATCAGCAGAGAAATGAGAGAGGGATAAATATGCTAGATCTGGTGTAGGAGAGATAAAAATGAAGAAAGCAGTGAAGCTGGAATGAATGATGTAAAAAGGAGAGAGGAGGCACAGGCTGGATGGAAAGGAGAGAGGGGCATAGAAAGAAGTCAGATACATATGGAAGGAGGAGAGGCCAGACAGTGGATGGAACGGGCAGACGCTGGAAGGAAGAGTGGAAAGAAGATGAAAGCAGAGACCACAAAAGGTAGAAAAAAATCATTTTATTTCTATTTTGTCATTACAATATATCAGATTTGAAATATATATCCTGCTACTGCTAGAGACATAACTGGGGACTGCAAAGCCTAACACTATTTCTATCATGTGTGACTGCAGTATTCTGTTAGCATGATATTTCTGTGTAGCATTCTGTAATAATTTGGCTTGTTCAGTTTTCTTGATAGTAGAGGGGATATATGTGAAGGGGAGGGGAGACAGGGGTTTTGTTGGTCCTTGCTCTGAATATTTATATTTATAAAATGACAATTGTACAGAATATTGTTTCTTTTTATACTTTAATAAAATACGTTCAATATAAAATCATAACTGAGGCTTGTGCAGATGGGATCAGATGGTTTGTGGGGACCGAGCTTGTGGAGACGGGCGAAAATGTGTTTTTTTATTTCGGTCTTAGTAGTTTGCCGGTCCACAAAATAATTCTTTTATTTCTGCCGGTCCACGGGTGTAAAAAGGTTGAAGAACACTGCTTTAGCTAGATTCGGGACAGTTAGGGAAGTTCTTAAGCTCCTGGGGAGGGATATAAAAATGAACAAATAAATAAATATAAGTCAAGCTGTTTCTTTGATTCAAGTTTCAAATTTATTTAAAACTTGATACAATCGCTTATAAAATTTCTAAACGGTGTACATCACTAAAATAGGGGGGGGGGACAAGAATGTTTAAAATACAAACGTGGACAATGGGCAAACCTGAGACAAGGGGAAAGGCGGCAGAACGACAATAGTTAAAGAAGAGAAAACGATGAGGGATAAAAGAATTGGGTTAGGGTAAGAGCAAGGGCAGCAAGTCATGTGCGAAAGGAGTGATATTCGATGAGTGGCCATTCCAATGGGCGACCGTGCCGAGCTTCAAGGTTTAGATTTCGAAAGCATCCCTATACAACAAGGAATTCTTGAATCTATCCAATAATGGTTCACCTCTAAGATGAAGCAGGGAGGGAGTTCCATATCTGGGAGGCAGGGATTGAAACGATCTCATTGCATCTGGTGCCAACGATCTTTAAGGAAGGAATTGAGAGCTGTACAGTTTGGATTATATCTTCATGTCGCTTAATATTCTCCAATCTTTTACAGCTCCAAGAGATTTTAAGTCAAATGAGTACCATCTACAGCACTGGGACCGTATGTGATCCTATGGAGCCATTTAACTGCCTACCACTGGAACCAGGTATGGTATTAAGCATCCCATTTCATTCCATAGGAGTAGTTAGCCTTCTGCTGGATCTCACGTTCATGCACATTGCTCCTTCCACTCTCAGAGCAGCCACAGCCCACTGCAGGCACAATTCTTCCTCTTACCCCTGGGCTTGACCTCTGAAAGTGAAAGCAAAACCCACCACATCCATCACCCTGCTCGACCCTGGAATCTTCACCAGCTCCCTTCCTACCAGACAAGGCAGGAACCTCCAGCCACTTTCCCTTGCCTTTCCCTACCTCCACAGCTCCTGACTCTTCTCTGCACCTCCAAAGTAGCATCAAAGTTAACACAGCAAGTAAGTCGTAGAGACATAGGAACATGATGGTAGATAAAGACCAAACGACTCATCCAGTCTGTCCATCCGCAGTATCCAGTATCTCCTCTTCTCCCTATTGGCTAAGGCTCTTAACATTTGCATCTCCTCTTCCTTTTGGCTAAGGTTCTTACATTGTGATGTCATAGAAGTTAAGTAACATAGTAACATGATGGCAGATAAAGGCCAAATGGACCATCCAGTCTGCCCATCCGCAGCATCCACTATCTCCTCCTCTCCCTATTGGCTAAGGCTGTTTACACCTGCATTGTGATGTCATAGAGCTTTATGGTTATAGACGCATAGAAACATGATGACAGATAAAGGCCAAATGGTCCATCCAGTCTGCCCATCCGCAGTAACCATTATCTCTTCCTCTCTCTAAGAGCTCCCATGTGCTTATCCCAGGCTTTCTTGAATTCAGACACAGTCTCTGTCTTCACCACTTCTTCCAGGAGACTGTTCCACCCTTTCTGTAAAAAGTATTTCCTTAGATTACTTCTGAGCCTATCACCTCTTAACTTCATCCTATGCCCTCTCATTCCAGAGACATTTCCATTTTAAACAGCAATGAGTACACGAATACCTATAGAGGGTATTTAAGGGATGGCTATGAGCAACCAGAAGTAGCTCCTTTAATTCCCAGATATAGTCATTTATTTGAAGCCAGAAAGTAGTAAAGGTTCAAATTCCAGGATTCTGATTTGTAAAAATAGTCTATGTTCCTTAGAGAATCCTCAGTAAAAGGGGTGGCCCTTCTTTCTGGCGTTTGTTTCCACAACCTCTATACTTTTGGCAAGTATGCAAATTGCTTTTTATTACGTGGTTGCAGTGGAACGTCAGACTTAATTGAATGCATTAAATGTTAGTCATATTCAGAAGCTACCATGGAGAACTAATCCAAGCTATAAATATCCATGCTCGATACCCCAAAGCTAAAATTTTCAAATCTCGTTTTCAAGATATCTAACATTGGAATGTAGACTTGGAAATAGCCAACTTATTTGTGTGGTTCACGATTATATACCTCATGCAGTAATTTATGGCTACTTTGATGACCTGGTAAAGGGAAAAATTAGCTCTCAGAAACCAGTCCCAGTCCACTCAGGCTTCATATTGAACCTGGTTGTTATCTTTACTTAGTCAACCCAATCATTTTATTTGTTATTTATTTCTTAGTATAACTAGTATATTTATTTAATTTTAACAGTATAACCATTGTGTTTTGTAACATCTGTGTAGGTCTGGATGAAATTATGGCTAATAGCACATATTACTACCAGAGGTTGTGGTCCTGGGAAGGTTGGCGCTCTGGGGTCGGTAAAGCGATGAGACCACTTTATGAAGAATATGTTGATTTGGAAAATGAAGCCGCAAAAGCCAATGGTGAGTTATCGCTCTTTGGTTCACTACTTCTCACACCTAACCCATCGCTTTTACCCCAGACTATAGCTGATCACTTCTATAACAAGGTTCACAAGGTTAATCTTGAGTTAGAAACATGACGGCCAATAATGGCCATATAACCCATTCAGTCTGCCTATCCACAGCATCCACCATCTCTTCCTCTAACAGATCCCACGTATCTGTCTCAGGCTTTCTTGAATTCAGACACAATCTGTCTCCACCACTTCTACCAGGAGACTATTCCATGCATCTACCACCCTTTTTGTAAAAAAGTATTTCCTTAGATTACTCCTGAGCCTATCACCTCTTAACGTCATCCTATGCCCTCTCATTCTGGAGCTTCGTTTCAAATGAAACAGACTCACCTCATGTGTATTTACATCACGTAGGTATTTAAATACCTCTATCAGATTTCTCCTCTTCTGCCTTTCCTCCAAAGTATTGAGATCTTTAAGTCTGTCCCCATATGCCTTTTGATGAAGACCACATACCATTTTAGTAGCCTTCCTCAGGACCGACTCCATCCTTTCTATATCTTTTTGAAGGTGCGGCCTCCAGAATTGTACACAATATTTTAAATGAGGTCTCACCAGAGCCTTATACAGGGGCATCAATGCCTCTGTTTTCCATCAGGTAACCTCAGGCTTACTTTCCATCACTTTATTCTCATAACTTTCCTTTAACCCCTTCCACACTGAATATCGGGGGGATGTTTTACGAGTTTTTATTTAGGAATTTTATATACTCCAACACCATTCTACGCTCTCTGGTCAATTATACATTTATCTTACAAAGACTTAAAAAAGTGTGACGAGTGAAAAACAAATCTATATATGTATTTACTGCATAACTGAAAAAAATATTTACCACAGAATTTTAAGGGAGGATAATTGTGCAGAAGATTGAAAAATGACAAAATGAATCAGTTCTGCTGTCTTTCACCATTAAAAAAAAAAAAAAAATACCAAGAGGGAGATGTAAAATGGTCATCATTGCCATTAAACAGACTTTTGCACTGAATTCTAAGGTGAACATATTTCATAGAAATTGAAATTTTGCCACAGAGATGAAAATGCAAGCTTTTGCCATTTTTGGATACCTTTGATCAGGATCCTAAGAAACGCTTTGGACATTGCTCTATTTTGCATCGGATATTGTTCTATTTTCCACATTCTTTGCATTGCCTTACAGGATATCACGACTATGGAGACTACTGGAGAGGAAATTATGAAACTTATGATACGGGCAGCTATTCCTACAGCCGTGATGACCTGAAGAGAGATGTTGAAAGAACATTTAAAGAGGTAATGAATGTGTTCCTATGGTTGTGGGCACTCTTCAGTCTACTTTGTAACGAAGAAACATAAACATTGTCATCGGACCAGTTGACCACACTGTTGCATCAACGTAATTCCTACTAGATCTCTGGTCTTCTTTTCTCTGCTCAATGCTGGAATTAGCGTCTAGAACGCACGCTAAAACCGCTAGCGCACCTTAGTAAAAGGAGACCTAATGCCAGCTCAATGCTGGCGTTAGCATCTAGCGCACACACTAAAACTGCTAGCGCACCTTAGTAAAAGGAGCCATAACATCAGCTCAATGCTGGTGCTAGGGCGTGCTAAGTGCGCACTAAACTGCTAAAACCACTAGCGCACCTTAGTTAAAGAAGCCCTCATGCCAGCTCAATGCTCAATGCTCAATGCTGGCGTTAGCGTCTAGCGCGCCAGCTCAATGCTAGCATTAGCATCTAGCGCACGCACTAAAACCGCTAGCGTAGTAAAAGGAGCCCTAACGCCAGCTCAATGCTGGCGTTAGTGTCTTGTGCGCGCGCTAAAACCACTAGCGCACCTTAGTAAAAGGAGCCCTAAGTTTACAGAACAGTTGTTGAGCTAGATCACTGAATGACTCATCTATCTTTCTTTGAAATGTATTTAGATACAACCTTTATACCGGGAATTACACGCCTACGTGAGAGACAGGTTATATGATCTATATGGACCTAAGTACATCAGTAGAACTGGATGTCTTCCTGCTAATCTGCTCGGTAAGAAGTTATTGCTTTGTATGTTGAAGTTTGCTCGTCTTGCTCTGCTGTGGACCATTATAACATCTATATGGTTTACAATATATAAGTACAGTAAACATACAAGAGTATAAGAAAAAAGACACAAGGGAAAGAGAGTTTCCATTCAAAACAGTTTCTTCCAGAGGAGAGAGGATGGGAACATAAGAACATAAGAATTACCCCTGCTGGGTCAGACCGGTGGTCCATCGTGCCCAGCAGTTCGCTCACGCGGCGGCCCTTAGATCAAAGACCAGCGCCCTAATTGAGTCTAGCCTTACCTGCGTATGTTCTGTTCCAGTAGGAACTTGTCTAACCTTATCTTGAATCCCTGGAGGGTGTTTTCCCCTACGACAGACTTCGGGAGAGCGTTCCAGTTTTCTACCACTCTCTGGGTGAAGAAGAACTTCCTTACGTTTGTACGGAATCTATTCCCTTCCAACTTTGGAGAGTGCCCTCTCGTTCTCTCTACCTTGGAGAGGGTGAACAACCTGTCCTTATCTACTAAGTCTATTCCCTTCATTACCTTGAATGTTTCGATCATGTCCCCTCTCAGTCTCCTCTTTTCAAGGGAGAAGAGGCCCAGTTTCTCTAATCTCTCACTGTACGGCAACTCCTCCAGCCCCTTAACCATTTTAGTTGCTCTTCTCTGGACCCTTTCGAGTAGTACCGTGTCCTTCTTCATGAATGACGACCAGTATAAGGACTGTCAGGAATCAATAAAGTCCCTAAATAAAGAGGTATCTTTGAGTAGAGGTCTTGAGGGTTAAGGTTAGGATATTAAAGTGGATCCTCTAGCTAGCATTGTGATGCATCTTTTCTTCCAGGACTTTGTTATTAGACGTTCTGCTTTCTTCTTCAAGTTCTACTTGATTATAATTGTATAATTCTGATAAGCAAATGATAAAAAGAGGAAAGGAAAAAGGGAATGTGATGGAGCTTAGGTCACCTACTCTCTCCCCGTTAGATATGTTTAAACGATATCTTCTGGAGGTTTTGAAAGTCCCACAAAATTCTTTTCCGCCCGTTTCAAAAATTTACTATGAGCTCCTTGTATCAAGGCGCGCTAGCGGAGTTAGCGCGCGCAACTTTTAATCACGCGCTAACCCCCACGCTGGCCCCAAAACTACCGCCTGCTCAAGGCAGGCGCTAGTGGCTAGCACGGCTGGCGGTTTAACGCGCGCTATTACGTGCGTTGAACCGCGAGCGCGGCTTGATAAAAGGAGCCCTATATTTCCTTGGGAAAGAAGAATACTCCAGAAGACCAGCAAGAACCACAATTAGATGTATTGGATTTGACAAATTTATTAGAAACATCAGAATTGGAACACAGTAGTGTTGCGACACTCTTTCTTCAATTAGCCCTAGATTCAGATAGAGGGTGGTTATTGAAAATGTTTTTTTACTGATAAAATTGGAAGGATTGGAGGAGATTAAATTATAACTTTTGGTGGAACTCTTTATGTCATATCTATAAAATGGAAAGATTTATTGCATTACAACGGGGATATTTCAGGAAATTTCAGGATGTGTGGAAACCATTAACAAAATATTGTATGGATTAGTTGAAAGTATTTTCCTTAAATTTTATCAGTTTAATGGTGTAGGGAGGGGGATATTTTATTATTACATATTTTATATGATAACGGAATATATGGAAGGGAGGGATGGGAGGGGGGGAGGGATAAGAGTTTATGTAATGTACCAATGATAGCTTCTAAGTGATGTATTTATTGTTAATGTGATTGATGCAATTTTGAAAATGAATAAAGATTTAAAAAAAAAAAAAAAAGAAAATGTTTTTTTAAGTATAAAGCTGTTACACTTCTGAATCAAAAAGTTAGAATGTATCCAGACGTGACCCGAATAACACAAAAAAAGAGGAAACAGTTTGTGCTTTTGAAACCCCAGGTTCTAAAGTTGGGAGCAACATTTGTATTAAGATTTCCCTGTAGGCGTTTGGTTAATTTCAAAGGCGTTAGATACGTTTTCTTTGATTCGACGCAGTTATCTAGATCTATTGTGGGTAATGGGGTGGCGATAGCAAGGACCCCTACCGATAGGCAAGAGTTACGCTCGTAGTTAGGAATTCTGGGTCTTTTTCAGGTTGACTTTATTCCTAAATTACGATGAAGTGATAGGTTCTCCGATTTTGTGGAAATTCCTTCTCCAATTATTGCGGACTAGATAAAGTACAGCGGAAATAGGAATATATTATTATTTGGTTCCTTTCGTTCTCTTTTTCCCATACTATTTTGGAAAAGTGTAACTGTGGATACTGTTGTTTTCAATATGATTGTGTTTAGCATAAAAATTTGAAATTCAATAAAGAATAAATTACAAAAAAATTAAGTTACTACGAGTGGGTTGGGTCCATGGATGAGTAGGAAGATCATTTTCGGGTGTTTGGCATATCCAAGGTGAATGTAAAAGCTGTTCGTAGGTAGTTCTCCTGCCATCCGGCTAGTGGTGGATTACAAAACATGAAGGGTGGTTACCTTGCTCAGAAGGTTGGTAGCAAAAACCTCCGCCATAGGATCTGACCAAATGCTGAGAAGGGAAGAGCGCTTAGGAAATGCCATTTCAGGCATCCACTCAAGACACTATTTAATTCATTTTGTGTCCTTGCTGGTTTGGTTTATTGTAATGCAGGCAAGACCCTAATTAACCAATGTGGTGCTATAATTAAATTTTAAGAAGAGCACTTAGCTTATAGCTTGACAGCTACTCAGTTGTTTCATAATAATAATAATAATAACAACTTTATTTTTGTATACCGCCTTACCCCGAAGAGTTCTAGGCGGTTCACATTAGTTAGACAGAGATTACAAGTGGTTACATATCAAATTGATCATAGAGTTGCAAACAGCAAGGAGAGAGTAGTTACAAGTGGTTATATATCAAATTGATCATAGAGTTGTGAACAGCAAGGAGAGAAGTAGGGGGGGAGAGGAGACAGGGGAGGGGAGTAGATCAGAAGGGGGGAGGAGGAGGATTGAAAAGGGGCATTAAGGGTCTTGGTCTTGGAATAGGTGAGTTTTGAGTAATTTTCTAAAGTCGAGGTAGTTGTAGGCCTTGAGGACCATTTGTGCTAGCCAAGGGTTTAGTTTGGCGGCTTGGAAGGCGTAGGTTTTGTCAAGGAATTTTTTTGAGTGGCATAGTTTTAGGGAGGGGAAGGCGAAGAGTTGAATTTTACGGGAGTTCTTATAGTTGTGGTTAAGGGTGAAGTGAGGGGTGATGTAGCTTGACAAGTTTCACTGACAAGCTTGACAAGTTTCACTGACAAGTTTCCTCTATTATTTTCTTGTATTGCTTTTAGGTCCGATTATTACGGAGACTCTCCCCGTACTGCTTACGATCTTATCACATTTGTATACAGGATCAACTCATGAGGCTGTGCTGCCCTGGACCATATATTGGTTTTGTGCAACATTTCTCCCCCCCACTGCCCACCAAACCCCCACCTACCCATCCCTTCCCTTGTAGTTCAGCATCTCTCCTTCCTTCACCATTTAGCATGTCCCTCCCCCCCCTCCCCCACCGTCTGACTTGTCCTCTTACCCTCTCTCCACCTCCCACAATCTGACATTTCCCCTCCCCTGTTCCCTTACCTAAAGACTGGCATCTCTGCTGACCCCCTTCCCCACACAGGTCCAGCATCTCTCCCCCACTGTCCTGCGAGTGCCACACCTCTTCCTTAGCCTCCCTCAGCACCCCCGGACCAGCAATGCTGCCCAAGCTGAGCTGGCTCCTTCTCTTTGCAGCATCCTAGCGGCCCATAAACAGGAAGTTATATCAGAGGAGTGGGATGCTGCACAGGGAAGGAGCCGGCTCAACTTGGGCAATGTGTTCCCACTGCTACTGCCGGTGAAGAACAGGTTTACTGGTCCAGGGGTCCTGAGAAAGGCCAAGGAAGAGGAGCTGGACATAAGGCAAGAGGAGGGGAAGAGGTTCTGGATCTGCAGCAGAAGGGGAGGGGAGAGAACTGCTCTCTTAACCTATAGGGCCAGTGATGTCACTGGCCCAGGTGTTTGCCACCCATTTTCACTAGCACTCTGGACCAGAGCCTAACATGGGCCAAAGGTTAAGCCGGCCCTTCATGTATATCATTACAACAAAGTTATATTTATACAGTATATGTGCATATGGGCAGAGTCTGTACAGGACTCAGACTTATATAACTTATGGTGATACGTCATTCCCACGCTGGACAAAAACGCACTGACAATCCCGCGCAGGACGTATGCGTGCCAGATTAAAACAGTCACTGTTAGCGCTGTGACGGGGTGTGGGGGGAAACCACCTCTACTAAACTGACAAGTGTTCATGCTCCCGTTGGGAGTGTGTGTGGGGGTATCCCCCCCCCCACACTAAAAACTGCCAAATACCCAAGAAACTTAGTAAAACGGCAGTTTTCAGTGTAGTGGGGTTCCCCCCCCCCATGGAGCGCAAACACTTGTAAGTTTAGTGGGAAGGAGTTCCCCCCAACCCCCTCTCACAGCGCTAACAGTTACTGTTTTAATCCTGCGTGCATACGTCCTGCGCGGGATTGTCAGCGTGTTTTTATCCAGCACGCTTCTGTTACGGTACCATAACTTATAGAATACTGATCCTATTTAAAGACGCATTTGACCTTTAACCAATTCTTTTTCCATTCCCAACAAATTCAGACAGGTCCCTTCCTACTGTACCACCCTTCAATGTTTCTCTGTCCTATATTGATATGTAGTTCTCCCCTCCCCCTTGTGTACCTGTACGTCTGATGCCTGATTTTATGTCTTCCCGATATTAGATTTGAAATGTATACCGCTTAGAAGATTGATAAGCAGAATATCAAATTTTAATAATACCTAAAATGTGGTGTAGAATCCTACATTATCCAATAAGTTCGGTATTTCTCCCTGACCTGAAAGACAATTTGTAATGAAAACACCTCCTTTATAAAATCATTAAATGCCAGGTTTGATTTATTTTCCATCTTTTTTCCCCTTTGAAGGTGATATGTGGGGTAGATTTTGGACAAACTTGTACCCTGTGATGATTCCATATCCAGCCTCAGAAAATATTGATGTAACATCTACAATGGGTAATAAGGTAGGAATCATTTCATAGCAATAACTGAACCTCCCGTGATTGTTTAGAAGAGATTCATTAATCATTCTGATGCTTTTTATAGGGGCCAGCATGCATCTATCTGTCCATTACCACCCTTAGCTAGTTCAAACAAATTTTAACCTAATGCAAGACTTACCGTATTTTCACATAGATAACGCGCACCCGTGTAAAACGTGCACACGGGTATAGCGCGCGAAAAACACAAATTTATGTACAGAAATTTTTATATACCGCGCACACCCGTATACCGCGCATGCTGCCCGACTCTCCTTTCGCCCTTGAAGTCCTGTCCCTACCCTGAAAGCCTGATGCCCCCCCGACGTCCGATTCACCCCCCCCGCAGGACCACTCGCACCCCCACCACGAAGGACTGCTCGCACGCACCCGCACCCCCACCCCCACCCTGAAGGACCGCTTGCACCCCCACCCCGAAGGAGCGCTCGCACCCCCACCCGAAGGACCGCTCGCACCCCCACAGCCTCCCCCCCCCTCCCCCATGGAGAAGCTGTCTACCTTGTTTCCGGATGCCAGCGAGCCCAGCTGTTTCCTCTGCCGGCGGTCCCGCCCCTTCTCTGAGCCCTGCTGCGCTGCTTTTTCTTCCGGCGGTCCCGCCCTTTCTCTGATGTCAGAGAAAGGGCGGGACCGCCTGAAGAGGAAGCAGCGCAGCACAGGGCTCTGAGAAGGGGCAGGACCGCCGGCAGAGGAAGCAGCTGGGCTGGCATCCGGAAACAAGGTAGACAGCTTCTCCATGGGGGAGGGGGGGAGGCTGTGGGGGTGCGAGCGGTCCTTCGGGTGGGGGTGCGAGCGGTCCTTCGGGGTGGGAGTGCGAGCGCTCCTTCCGGGTGATGAATCGGGCGTCGGGGGGGGGGGAGAAACTGTAAAAAAAATTTTGTACAACGCGCTCACGCGTATAACGCGCAAGGGTATGCGCGGTATGTAAAAACCACGTATAACGCGCGTGTTATATGTGAGAAAATACGGTACTAAACTTGTCCTATTGACAGCTATAGCCAGTCTGTCTTTCAGAATATTCATAATGATTATGCATGAGTTAAATTTAAACATACTCAGATTCCAATGAAAAACTAGCTGGGTGGGGGGGGGGGTTGTCAGCAGGACAGGAAGGTGCAACCTAGAAAAAGTTTAAACTGTTGCTTACAATATTTGATATTTCAGAGCAGGATGCGATTGACAAGGAAACGGGCAAGAGATTTAATGGTGCTCAGAATAATTTTCTCTCATATGCTTGTGTTGTCCATGTCCCGTCCCCGTCAGGATCCTCTCCATCCTCACCCATCCCCATAAAAAGCAGCAATTACTTCTGACAGGATCATCAATTCCACAGTTTCTTTTGTGTTTGCGCTGCTGTTTTCCTTGTGGAATCTCTTTGGTGGAACCCTTTTTTTGTTTTCTGTTCAGGTAATTAACTTATAAACCCCCTCTTTTACTAAGGCTGACGTGTCCATTATATTATATGGACGAACCCTGCTTCCAAAGCCTTCCATCCCCATGGGTGTCCCGTTGTCTAGAGGGGGGGTCCCCGTGGGAGTCCCGTGGGTTAGGGGGGATTCCTGCAGGAACCCCGTGGGACCCGCTGGATTCCCGCGATCCCCGTTCCCGTGCAGACCTATACACGGGTTGCCCACCGATCAGTGTTTCCCTCAGAATTGCTGTCAGATAGTCTTTTCTGCCCAGATTTTCTCATGGTTCTCAAGTGCGTCTGGATTCTGGTGAGCTCAGACTAGAGAGTTGCGCGGGGACAAAAATCCCACCCGTCCCCACCTGTCCCCGCCAAAATCCCACCCATCCCCACCGGTCCCTGTGATGAATCCCACCCGTCCCCACCCGTCCCCACGAGGAATCCCTCCGTCCCCACCCGTCCCCATGAGGAATCCCCTCCGTCCCCACCCGTCCCCGCCCATCCCTATAAACTTCAGAAATAGTTATTTCATTTAATTATGCTACTGAATTAAAGGCTCTGGAAGAGACCCATTTACAAATAAGCAAAGAGACTTTATTAATTTGGAAATATTAAACGGGTTTCTACCAGAGCCTCTAATGTAAATATAAAATATAAATATTCAGCTGATGAGAACCCCCAAGCTGTCAGCTGAGGACTTCCTTTGCAGTTGGCCGGGGGTCCCTTTTGCCAAGCTTGGCAGGCAGCAGTAGCGTCCCTGAGTCACAGATGCTGGCACCTCAGTGGCTCATGGATGCTGCCAGTGACTGCTGTGCTTGGTGGAGGGGAATTCTGGCCGTCTCTAGAGGAGGTCCTCTGCTGGCGGTGCTTGGGGATCCCCACCAGTCAAAGCAAGGGTCAGCAAGTACTTCAACACTGTAGAAATAAAACCAGAAATGCATTTCCTTTTCAACAAAGACATCTGCCATATACATTTCCCAAAGCTAACATATTTTAGTCAATAAATTCCGTTTTTTACCTTTGTTGTCTGGAGACTTATTTTTCCATAAAGGTGGTCCCAGTTTCTTTTTTCCACTTTCCCATCTTCTGTAAATTCTTCTGTTGCTGTCCATTGGTTCCTCCTACCATGGTCCAACATTTATCCCTTTCTCATCTTTCGCCCCTGCTACCAGTCTCATGCCCATTTCTCCTTCTATCACCCCTCTCCAGCACCATGCCACATCTCTCCCTCCATTCCCTTCACCACTATGTCCAACATTCCTCCCTCTTGCATCCATTTCAATCTGTCCCACTGTTCCCTTTCCACCACAATATTTCTCCCTCTCATCTGTACCTTACTCCCTCCCTATAAGCAAAAATTCTCCTTTCTTCCATTCCCGTGTACACAACCATCTCTTTCCCTCCCTTCCTCTCTCCCAAGTCCATGCCTTCTGTGTCCAAAAACGCATTCCCTCCCCCACCTCAACATCTCTTTCCCTCCCTTCCTTCATCCTCTTCCCCAAGTTCATGCCTTGTGTCTCAAAGCGCACTCCCTTCCCCACCTCAGCATCTCCCTCCCCCAGAAAACAACAATATCTAATTCTAAATCTAACTTAAACTCGCAGAATGAATGCTGTTTGCAAACATCTGTCTTCATCTATTTGTGTTCAGTTCCTAATCCTTTGAATCATTTTTACTTAAACATATGATTTACAGACAAATGCTAACTGATACGTTTCTTCAAAGGAATTTTTTAAGTATTTCAATGTGACTGACCAGCTGCTGAAATATTTCTTTTGGGCATTGAATGCAATTGTATATCCATAATGGGGAATCTTTGGTAATACTGGAAAAATATTGGCCAAAAAGGATAATAAAGTGAAGAGCTAGTGTCTATGGGGGTTGATTCACCCTTTATGAGGCTGGAAATGAGACAGTGCTCCCCCCCTTTTGTGTTCCGCCTCCCAGCCCTCATCTGCAAGCAAATTGCCAGCAAAATGGAGCTCGAGCCGCGAGGCTCGTCTTCTTTTCCCTACCTGCCCTGCCGCAGCACACAGCCGACCGGAAGTCTTCCCGATGTCAGCGCTGATGTCGGAGGGAGGGAGGGCTTTGCTTAAGCCCTCCCTCTGACGTCAGCGCTGACATCGGGGAAGACTTCCGGTCGGCTGTGTGCTGCGGCAGAGCAGGTAGGAAAAAGAAGACAAGCCTCGCGGCTCGAGTTGCTTCGAACCCCGCAGGATTCCCGCGACCCTAGGAGGCATCCCCACGGGATCCCCGCGACCCTAGGGGGCATCCCCACAGGATCCCCGCGACCCTAGGGGGCGTCCCCACGGGATCCCCATGACCCAAAGGAGAAACCCGCGGGATCCCCGCGGGCCCGCAGGATTCCCGTCGTCCCCGTTCCCGTGCAGCTCTCTAGCTCAGACCAAACTGAAATTCGGATGGTTCAAATCTGACTTGGTTAAGTGTGCACTCAACCCTACTTGTGGAGTGAAACAAGGTGGAGAGCAGGACCGAGATTAAAATTAGTGAAGTAAATACAAAGGTCATTTCTTCTTTCTGAACTACTCTGAAGATAGTAATGGAGATGCAACTGAGAACATCATGAAATGGATTTTTTTAAAAAAACATATTTCTGATTGAAAATAATTGTTATCTCTTTCAGAGCTGGACTGTGGAGGACATGTTTAAAGCAGCTGAAGATTTTTTCTTCTCTATTGGCCTCTTTAAGTTGAAGCCTGACTTCTGGAATAATTCTATGCTTACAGAACCTACTGATGGAAGGAAGGTGGTCTGCCATCCTACAGCCTGGGACCTGGGCAAGAATGATTTCAGGTGTAGTACATGGATCCCCCTCATCTCCTAATGGTTTTGGAAAGGGATGGAAGACAATACAGGAGAAGCTGCCTTCATAGAACGCAACCCCCCCCCCCCTTGAAAATCACTAGATTAAGTGTATATTAGAGAATGACACGGTGACAAAATTCATCACCATTCCCGTCCCCACGGACAACCGCGGGAAATAATCCCATATCATTTTCTAGTGTCTATTTCAACCTCGGTCCTTCTACACCAGCATTCTTCAAAGCAAAGCTTGCGGGTCAGTGGTTGTGGCCATTCATACTCTGATTCTTATGTGAGCCAAGGATAATGAAGCCATTGTGACATCACTGATGTGATTGGCTCTTAGGCACTGGTGGAATGAGGCATTATGACATCACAATCTCTGCTCTGGAATGTTGCTGCTCAATCTCAGCATTCTTCAAAGCAAAGCTTGCGGTCAGTGGTTGTGGCCATTCATACTCTGATTCTTATGTGAGCCAAGGATAATGAAGCCATTGTGACATCACTGATGTGATTGGCTCTTAGGCACTGGTGGAATGAGGCATTATGACATCACAATATCTGCTCTGGATACCAGAGACTGTCATTCTATAGTGTCTGTTTCAACCTCAGTCCTTCTACCCCAGCATTCTTCAAAGCAAAGCTTGAGGGTCAGTGGTTGTGGCCATTCATACTCTGATTCTTCCCTCTCTCCTTAAAGAATGACATGAAGATGGTTTCCCGCGGGGACGGGAACGGTGATGAATTTTGTCACCGTGTCATTCTCTAGTGTATAGCTCTCAATGGAGACTGTCCCAACTTTGTTGGTTGGGCTGAGAACTTTTCAGCGGCCCCTCGTAGTTAGAATAAGGATGTTCTCCAGTTTGTGTCCGGTTTCACTGTGCTTTGCTTTCATGCAGGATAAAAATGTGTACCAAAGTGAACATGGAGGATTTCCTGACGGTCCACCATGAATTGGGACACATTCAGTATGACATGGCCTACTCAAAGGAGAGTTTTTTACTGAGAAGTGGGGCAAATGAAGGATTTCACGAGGCAGTGGGAGAAATCATGTCACTGTCTGCAGCTACTCCTGAGCATTTGAAATCTCTTGGCCTACTGGAGCCCAAATTTATGGAAGATAATGGTGAGATTCATTTGTAGACTCACTTTCTAGTATAACGTTGTATTAGTTTAGTTGGGTTTGGTATCTCGCCCTTCAAAAACTGAATCAGAGCAGTTAACAATACTAAAAACAATCATTCAGAAAAGTGTCACAACTAGTGGACAGGAAAGTGGATCAATTTTTCACTCCGTCAAAGACTAGGGGACACTCGATGAAGTTACAGGGAAATGCTTTTAAAATCAATAGGAGGCAATGTTTTTTCACTCAGAGAATAGTTAAGCTCTGGAACGCATTGCCAGAGGTTGTGGTAAGAGCGGCTAGCGTAGCTGGTTTTAAGAAGGGTTTGGACAAGTTCTTGGAGGAAAAGTTTATAGTCTGTTGTTGAGAAAGACATGGGGGAAGCCACTGCTTGCCCTGGATCGATAGCACGGAATGTTGCTACTGATTGGGATTTTAGAATCTTGTTACTCTCTGGGATTCCAGAATCTTGCTATTGTTTGGGATTTTGTGTGGAATGTTGCTACTCCTTGGGTTTTGGCCAGGAACTAGTGATCTGGATTGGCCACCGTGAGAACGGGCTACTGGGCTTGATGAACTCAGAAAGGCTATTCTTATGTTCTTTGACTGCTGCCGCGCAAAGCCATCTCTTGAATTTGTAATCATCTTTGAACCCAGATTTTGGATCGCTTGACGGTTTACTTTACCGTTGTTTTATGCTTGATTGGAGGGGGGGGGGGAGAAAATGTACAAGTTTCGTTGCTCCGTACTCTTTGATATGCTTATTGGCTCTGTTTTTGTTGCATTTTTCAAATAGTATTTATGGTTGTCATCCCATAAACATTTTAAAATTAAAAAAAAACCCAACAACAAAAAAATAATTTGAGTCGTAATAAGAAACACATGTCTTTTATAGAAACTACGATCAACTTCTTGTTCCGCCAAGCCCTGACCATTGTGGCCACCCTGCCTTTCACCTACATGCTGGAAGAATGGCGATGGAAGATATTCAGTGGGGAAATTCCCAAGGAGCAGTGGACAAAATCGTGGTGGGAGATGAAGTAAGTCTAAGATATAGGGGAAGCTGCAGTGCCTCATCCTCACCGTACGCTTTTTTAGGGTTTTTTTGAACAAAGCAATTCTATAACAGGGTGCCTACAAATAGGCGAATGCCTAATAGGAACTTATTCTGTAAAGAAAAGTAGATGCCTACTTTCCTTTTATAGAATACCGGTGTAACAGGTAATACAGTACTCCCCCGATGGGTGGGATCCGTTCCAGGAACCCCCCAAATCTTGAAAAACCGCGAATACGGTTTTTAGCAGGAGAGCGCCGGCAAGTGAAGGAAATCACTCGCGGTATGCTCCGACCGCCTCTTCCTACACTAAAGTCGGGCCTCACCAATCAGGAGCTGCTTTGAAACACAGCTCCTGATTGGTGAGGCCCGACTTTAGTGCAGGAAGAGGCGGTCGGAGCATACCGCGAGTGATTTCCTTCACTCGCCGGCGCTCCGACTGCTCTCTCCTGCCTCTCCGGCTGCCCTCTCCTGCCCCGTCATTCACGGTCGGAAAATATTGAGAATGACTGGGACCGCGAATCGCCGACCGCGAATGACCGGGGGAGCACTGTATTCACCAAATGTAAAACAACACTGAGGGGTTGGTCTGCGTCACAAAGACGGACCTAACCGCCACAGGAAAGGATCTCGGTACCACAAAAAAACAGTAGTCACAGAAGAAAAGAAATGTGGAACCAGTTCCTGGACTTCCAAGAGTTTAAAATCTCAACATTTGTTCGGGTGTAAAACAATTCAAATCAATCACAACAATATAAAAATGGTACTGCATAGACAATGACCAGACCCTACACGGGCCATGTTTCGGCTTTATATAGACTTCCTCAGGGGTCTTTGAAATGCAGGAGGAGAGAGCGAATTGCTTCTTTTGCTACTGCATTTCAAAGACCCCTGAGGAAGGCTATATAAAGCCAAAACACGGCCCGTGTAGGGTCTGGTCATTGTCTATGCAGTATCATTTTTATATTGTTGTGATTGATTTGAATTGTTTTACACCCCAACAAATGTTGAGATTTTAAACTCTTGGAAGTCCAGGAACTGGTTCCATATTTCTTTTCTTCTGTGACTACAGGTCCTATACACACACGCTGCGGAATTTTGTAAAGTTAAGCACCAAGATGATCCATGCTGAACGCAACGTCTTGTCAAGGCTGTTCCACCCAGAAAGGCCATTGTCTGTATTTTGGCCCAGATTCTATAAAGCCCACCGACAATTAGGTGCCTTCGTTGATGCACCTAGCCGATGTAGGCACCTACCTTAATTGACTAATGAGCTTATTTGGTGCCGATAATTGGCAGTTAGCACTTCGTAATTGACATTGATTGGACTCAATTGGATGATAGATGCCTAACTTGGTAGGTGCCTACAGCGGTGTACCGAGGGTGAGAGGCATCCCTTCCCCGCCATCTTCTCCGCCCTGGCCAGCTCCAGAATTATATAAAAATTATGTACTTCCTGAGTTCTCAAGACCTTGTAGATTCCTTCAGATGGGACACATCTGAAGAAGAGAACTAGGGGGGGGAGAGGTCCAATGATGACCCCCATAAAAGGTATCTGAGCTCACACCTAATCTGGCTTCTTTGAGAAAAGACCGACTGGTAAACAAATACCTGATGTCGGTGAAAGATTTATCTTTGCATGGGTGCCAGTGAGTACAAATAGTGCAATGTTATGCTCAGTCTCGCCTCTCCTTGATGCAGCCATATGGTGAAACGCTGGCCATCGTCGGTCGGACGGGCTATGGGTATATCCAGCCTCACACGCTAAAAGATAAGTGACTTTGCTTAAGATTCATCTAAGTACAAGATATATTGAACTGTCTATGCCCAATTGTTTTTTTGAATTATTGCTGGAGGTTTTTAGGCCTATGAAGTGATTTGCCCTTTCTAGTTGGTGGAGGGTTTCTCCCTAACGGGGTTATGAGGCTTTTTCTCTATGTGGTTTTTGTACAGCTGGGGTTTTGAATAAGCATTTGTTCTAGATGAGGGTATTTTGATTTGCGATAGTATCAGATTTATCTTTCCCGCTGTTAACATGTAGCCAGGTTCTTGTCAGCCTGGGTGAATCTGTTTCTGGTTTCCCCCTAGGCGGAACATAGTGGGTGTGTTGGAACCACTGCCCCATGATGAAACCTACTGCGATCCGGCAACTCTTTTCCATGTGGCCAACGATTACTCTTTCATTAGGTACGTAGTAATAGCCACCATCGTCAACCTCCTCAATGGTCATTGTCATTTTCCACTCTCTTCTGGAATCCGAGAGGTAATGGGAGACCAAAACAAAAGAAACAAGCCAGGTGGCGAAAAAGACCTCGGTTAAAGCCCCAAAAGACTAGGGAACACTACAACACAAGCATATACTTTAGTACAAGTACAATAAGTGATCCCATAACAGTCATGGGTCATAAAATTCCCTACCTGCTATTTTTTTATACATAGTAATGCATGGGTCTCCTCCTCAAATTGCAGAGTCTTTCAACTAGTGTTTGTTTGTTTTTTTAATTTTATTTTTCTAATATTTCAAATTTACAATCATTTCAAGATATCCGTGATAGTGAAATTACAGAAATGAAAAAGGTAGAAAGACATTCAAGAAAATACGATAATGTTAATACAGATCACAAATTATGAGGATCCAAGATATCAGAAATTAATACAAAAGGAAATAGAAAGAAAAATCAATCCTGGAGGCTTCCCCACGTCCAGGGTGCAGAGAAGAGCGACTAAGATGGTTAAGGGGCTGGAAGCGTTGCCGTACAGTGAAAGATTAGAGAATGGGCCTCTTCTCCCTCGAACAGAGGAGATTGAGAGGGGACATGATCGAAACATTCAAGGTACTGAAGGGAATAGACTTAGTAGATAAGGACAGGTTGTTCACCCTCTCCAAGGTAGGGAGAACGAGAGGGCACTCTCTAAAGTTAAAAGGGGATAGATTCCATACAAACGTAAGGAAGTTCTTCTTCACCCAGAGAGTGGTGGAAAACTGGAACGCTCTTCCGGAGTCTGCCTTAGGGGAAAACACCCTCCAGGGTTTCAAGACAAAGTTAGATAAGTTCCTGCTGAACCAGAACATACGCAGGTAAGGCTAGACTCAATTAGGGTGCTGGTCTTTGACATAAGGGCCGCCGCGTGAGCGTACTGCTGGGCACGATGGACCACTGGTCTGACCCAACAGCGGCAGTTCTTATGTTCTTATCTCAGCCCAATTTTAACGGCAAAATTTTCCCCCTTCCCCATAGGAATAGCACACAGTCTTTCTAGTTCATTTATATGAATCCAAAGCCGCCGCTTTCTCTAGCAGAAAAGCTGTCATAGACAAAATTTGGGCCCCTATTCTGAATTTTTCAGGTTAACTATTGATATTCTTCCTGACACAAATTTATTTTCCCTCATGCCTACTGCGGATAACGTCCTTCTTTTTTTCTCTTCTTTGGGTTGCTGGTAGAGTACACCATGGGTTAACATAAGAACATAAGAAATGCCTCCACCGAATCAGACCTTTGGTCCATCCAGTCCGGTGACCCGCACACGCGGAGGCCAATCCAGGTGTTCCCTGTTTGCGACCTAGGTGTTCCCTGATGAAGACCCTATTTTCCCGTATCCCTCAATGTGATTTGCAAGGAGGTGTGCATCCAACTTGCACTTGAATCCCATAATGGAGGTTTCCGTCACCATCTCCTCTGGGAGAGCATTCCAAGCGTCCACCTCCTCCTTTCCTCATCTTTGGATCTGAATTCTAATTACGTGATTTAGTTCCCTGTTTGTGGCTGGAGGTTTGATCATATGTATATCTCTTGCTAATTGTAATTCCCGTTAGGGGCTATTTCTCCATCTCAAAATGCAATATGAGCACCTTTATTAAGTTAAATTCAATAATGGATTTCAGTAGTTTCATATTTTCACTGGCCTCAACCCGTCGGTGAATGTAACATAACATAGTAGATGATGGCAGACAAAGACCCGAATGGTCCAATTAGTCCGCCCAACCTGATTCAATTTAAATTTTTTAAATATTTTCTTCTTGGCAATTACTGGGCAAGAATCCAAAGCTCTACCCGGTACTGTGCTTGGGTTCCTACTGCCAAAATCTCCGTTAAAACCTACTCCATCCCATCTACACCCTCCCGGCCATTGAAGCCCTCCCCAGCCCATCCTCCACCAAATGGCCATATACAGACATTGACCGTGCAAGTCTGCCCAGTACTGGCCTTAGTTCAATATTTAATATTATTTTCTGATTCTAGATCCTCTGTGTTCATCCCACGCTTCTTTGAACTCAGTCACAGTTTTACTCTCCACCACCTCTCTCTCTCTTTCTTTGTCTTTCTCTCTCTCTCTCTCTCTTTCTCTTTCTCATAGTAACATAGTAGATGACGGCAGATAAAGACCCGAATGGTCCATCCAGTCTGCCCAACCTGATTCAATTTAAATTTTTTAAAATTTTTCCTTCTTAGCTATTTTTGGGCAAGAATCCAAAGCTCCACCCGGTACTGTGCTTGGGTTCCAACTGCTGAAATCTCCGTCAAAACCTACTCCAGCCCATCTAAACCCTCCCAGCCATTGAAGCTCTCCCCAGCCCATCCTCCACCAAACAGCCATACACAGACACAGACCGTGCAAGTCTGCCCAGTACTGGCCTTAGTTCAATATTTAATATTATTTTCTGATTCTAGATCCTCTGTGTTCATCCCACGCTTCTTTGAATGCTATGAACAAATTAATTTGTTTTGAATGTCAGCTGCGCACCAGTTTCTACAGGTGTGGAATCAAATGTTTGAAGCTTTTCTTCTCCTTAGGTTGTTCTTGATAACTTGCTGGCTATTTTAATATACTGTCTGGTGTCAGCTGATACAATGTATCTATTTTTACTGCAGGTATTACACCAGAACAATCTATCAGTTTCAGTTTCAAGAAGCGCTTTGTGAGGCTGCCAATCACAAGGGCCCTCTTCACACATGTGACATCACCAATTCCACGGCGGCAGGAAACAAACTCCGGTAATAAAATCCCAGAGTACTGATGCTTGAATGACAAACAGCATGCCCGGTGGCGTAGTAAGGGGAGGGGTACACTATGCCGTTTTGGTGAGGACGCAGGTACCGTTCCTTCTCTCCGCTCCCCTGCTCCTTCCCTGCCCCCACTGCCACGCGTGCGCCTCTTTTTCCCTTACCCTGTACCTCTGTAACATTCCTGGCAGCAACCCCTCTGATGTCACTTCCTGGACCTGCACCTAGGACGTGACATCAGAGGAAGAGCTGATGGTGGCGCGACAGGCAGCTTGGGGGTTGCTGCTCGCGCCAGGAACGTTACAGAGGTACGGGGGAAGGGAAGCGGTGCACGTGCGGCAGGAGGGGGGCGGGGAAGGAGCGCTTGGAGGTGAGGGCGCGGAGGGTGGGGGAGGGGTGCAGAGGGCGGGGGATGGGTGTCACCACCCCAGGCGCCTTTCAGCCTCGCTACGCCACTAAGTATGTCATCTCATTTAATTCAGTTTGAAACTTTGTATTCCGACCACACTCAAAATAAGGATCTGGGTACCATTACAACAAGCTTAAATATCCAAGTTTCCAAGTTTATTAAATATTTGATTAATCGCTTATTCAACATTCTAAGCGATGTACAAAGTATAAAATATTAAATTACAATAATTAAAGGGAAACAGACAATGTAAATAAGACTCACATGACAAACAAATGACACAAGGGGAAGGGAGTAGGAAAAGAAATACAATTCTAAAAGATAGTAAAGGAAACATATAAGAGCAAAACAACAATAGAGAGGGGGAAGATAATAAAAAACAGAGAATTTAACGCACAGGGCTCAGTGGAGATCCCAAATCTAATCCTGCATTCCAGTTTTATTAGCTATCAAATGCATCTTTAAAAAGAAAACATTTTAGCTTGCTCTTAAATCTATCCAAACCTGATTCTTCTCGTATATAAATTGGGAGTAAATTCCACGTTTGAGGGGCTGTAACAGAAAAAAATAGAATGTCACCGTGTATTTATAGATTTAAGAGAAGGAACTGTCAAGAGATGCTGGTCCTATTTCACAGAACAGTGTAACCCATAGAAACTGAGCCAGTTTAAGTTCAAAAGTACAGCCTTAAAATGCGTTCGAGAATAGGTGAATCCAAGAAAACAAGCTAGTTTTGATGTACGAGACATAGATTTTTTTTTTTTTTAAATAAATTTAGAAATGCTGCAGAACTCACTTTGAGGTTCACACGTTAGAGACCAATGATATATGTGGATAATTTAGTATAAAAATATTTTCTTTTCTTTATAGAATTCTTTTCTTTATAGAATTACACCCTTTGGGCAGTGGCATAGTAAGGAGGGACGGGGGGGACAGACCGCCCCGGGCGCCATGTCGGTGTGGGCGCCGGCACCTCTCTGCCCTACCGCACCATGCCACGCTTGTGCCATCCCTCTGTAGATCTTCGCTAACACGAGCAACTTCTGGCTATGGCTCACGCCAGCCTAGTTCCCCTCTGAATCGCTTCCAGGTCACGGGGCCAGGAAGTGACGTCAGAGGGACATCCAATGCTGGCATGAGGAGCATGCTGCAGAAGCCACTTGCGCTGGTGAAAATGTAGAGGTAGAGGGGAAGGGAGCGCGCACATGTGAAGTGGGGGGCAGGAAGGAGTGAGGGAGGCATGGAAGAAGTGGGGGCTTGGGGGGCACAGGGGAATGCCACCGCCCCGGGCGCCTCCTACCCGTACTACGCCACTGCCTGTGGGCCATATTCTATATATGGCGTCTACTAAGATGGCACTTATGTACGATTCTATGCACGCTTAGCGCTAGTGCATCACATAACTTTAAGGCGCACCCATTTAAGCTGATACGCTGACAAATCCACGCATGACAATTGCGCTCCGACAAATGCACCCTGATAATTGCGCGCACTACAATTACAGGCCATCGATTGCGCCCCGTGACTGAATCTGTCATAAGTGGATAACTGGAAGGCCCTGATTTGCTCAGACTCCTCAGGCCCCATCCCTTGGGAGGGGCTTGAGGTGCCTCAAGCTCCTCCCAAGGGGCGGGGCCTGAGGAGTCTGAGCAAATCAGGGCCTTCCAGATATCCACTAAAAGGGTTCCCATAATCATGATGTAAACCTAATCCTTACACTAGATAGGAAGTGAATCTTTTAAGTGTATTGGGGGGGTCCCCCCACTCCCCCGCAACCCTCAAAGACAAAATAGTATCCACTGTCAGGGCGCATTTGACGGGTCACCTCCCATTCAGTGCGCGCATTTGTCGTGCACTTGTCGGGGCGCAATTGTCATGCATGCATTTGACGGGTCACCATTTAAGCCAGCTAAAACCAAGCCTTAAAGCCAGCACCTCAGTTGTGCGCAGTTCAGGCGGATTCTATAGCAATGCACATAACTTTTAGGAATACCCCTCAATTCACCCCTGGCTATGCCCCCTTTTCAAATTCACGCACTGCAACCGGAGCATACTTTTTCTAGAATCGCGCGGAGTTGTGCGCATCACTGTTAATGAGTCCCAATTGACATCGATTATGAGATGGTAAATGTCAATTATCTGCACCAATTAGACCAATTAATCAAGCTGTGCGCGCACATCACCTACATGCGCCGACGTACGTGTGCAGCCTTAGGCGCCGTATACAAAATTTGGGGGTGTCAGCAAAATGATTTCCGATACTTATCCTTTTTAATTTAATAACCGAAGAAAGATTGAAAACCTCAACTGAATATGCGATTTCAAATGAAAATCCCAAAATCATCCAAAATGATTTTTCAATTGTCCTTTCGATTTACTTAGGGCTCCTTTTACTAAGCCACGTTAGGGCTTTAACGTGCGATAAATTGACGCGTAAGCTAGACCTTAATGCCAGCATTGAGCTGGCGTTAGTTCTAGCCGTGTAGCGCGGGTTTAGCGTGGGCTGAAATGCTGCTAAAAAGTTTCAAGTTTCAAGTTTATTAGATGGCTTGATTAACCGCCTTAAACAAAGTTTCTAAGCGGTGTACATTTAAAAAGTTACATAGATTAGGTAACAAAACAGTCCATACAATTAATAAATAAACTTATTATGCTAAAATTAACATTGTTAAACACAAGGTAAGGAGGGATGAAATACAATTTGTAAAGTAAAGAAGAGACATCAAAGGAAAATACAAAAGGGTAATAAGACATTTAAGGGGAATAAAATAAACAAAATAATAAGATAAAAAATTAACTTGCAAATGCATCTCTAAAAAGGAAAGTTTTTAACTCGTTTTTAAATTTTACAAACTCTTTCTCCTCCCTTAATAACATTGGGAGGGCGTTCCATGTCTGCGGTGCCGTACAAGAGAAAATAAATTGTCTCCTTGTATTGATTATTTTTAGAGAGGGAATGGATAAAAGATTTTGTTCGCTAGATCTCAAGGTTCTCTTTGCAGAATAAGGGATAAGTAATCTAAATAAAAATGCTGGGGTCTTATTATATAAAGTTTTAAAAATAATTGTACATAATTTATGAGTAATTCTATGCATAACAGGAAGCCAGTGAGCCTTTTTAAGGAGTGGTGTTACATGATCAAACTTTTTGGATTTAGTTATTAATTTAATTGATGCATTCTGAATAATTTGTAGTCGTTTTATTTCTTGTAAAGCAATTCCTTTAAATAGGGAATTACAATAATCGATTTTAGATATCACCAGAGAATGAATAAGTATATTTAGTGCTTTAGAACAGAGAAATTTAGAAATAGAACGAATTTTCCGCAATCTGTAAAAGGTAGTTTTCACAATGCTACTGATATGATCATGAAAGTTGAGTTTATTATCAAAGATTACTCCTAAAATTTTTATATTTTTAACTAATTGAAGAGGAACGTTTGAAATTGAAATAGGAGTAACAAGAGAAAAACTGTCCTTCCAGGGAAAAAGCATGACATTAGTTTTTTTAATATTAAGAGCTAGTCTGTTTTTGTCCAGCCAATGATGCACTTGATCTAATTTCCCATTAATAGTCGAAATTTCACTAATGCAGCTTAGTAAAAGCAGACCTTAATTCCAAAACCGACCCAACACTGGTGCTAAGTGTTCGCGACGCAAAGGGTGACATGAGGGAGAATAAAATATGATTTTTGTCAAATGAATAAGTTGCAATTAAATTCATTTCTTCACAGTTCTAATTTGGCATGTTCAGGGATCTAAAGTGTGGTCCAGGTTTAAGAGGAAATCTTTAATGGAATGACTGTATTTGGAACGAATGAACAGTACAAGTGGAATTGTCCAATAGAGATAAGGTGCAACAAATAAAAATGTCTTTCAAACCGTCTGGACAATCAGGTTATTCTTTATTCTTCCAATAATACTCGACACATCTTCCAAGCCTCTGGTCGCTAACATACATGTTTTGCGTTGCAGTGCTATGCTTGAACTGGGAAAATCTAAACCATGGCCTGAAGCCTTTCAAATGATCACAGGAGGAACGCGAATGGATTCCCAACCACTGCTTAAATACTTTGAGCCGTTATATCAGTGGCTTGTTAAGAATAATACGGTAAACAACAGACAGGCCTCTTGGAACACAGACTGGAGCCCATGTACGTATTTGCAATGTGAGGTCATAGAGCTGTGTGGTTATAGAAACATGACGGCAGATAAAGGCCAAATGGTCCATCCCGTCTGCCCATCTGCAACATCCACTATCTCCTCCTCTCCTTATTGGCTAAGGCTCTTAACATTTGCATTTCCTCTTCCTATTGGCTAAGGCTCTTTACACCTGCATTGTGAGGTCATAGAGCTGTGTGGTTATAGAAACATGACACACAAACAGCGAAAAAGGAACAATAATAGTTATTAATACAGTTTCAAAAATGGCGTTTAGAATCCAAAAGTAGAGTAAAATAACTCAGCATAGGGAAAAAACCCTTTTATAAACTTTCATAGAATCAATCATTGCACCATCTTGTTAGAATAAATGATTTTTAAATAACTTCATAGATTCATAAGTAATTCTTAAATCTCCATAATGTGAAAATAAAGTCCAAAGTCCAAAGTTTTGTGAAAAGCTCATATAAGTAAACAGACTTTAGACCCCGCTGGGTCACCGCTGCAGAGACATTGAAACTAAGTCTGTTTACTTATATGAGCTTTTCACAAAACTTTGGACTTTGGACTTTATTTTCACATTATGGAGATTTAAGAATTACTTATGAATCTATGAAGTTATTTAAAAATCATTTATTCTAACAAGATGGTGCAATGATTGATTCTATGAAAGTTTATAAAAGGGTTTTTTCCCTATGCTGAGTTATTTTACTCTACTTTTGGATTCTAAACGCCATTTTTGAAACTGTATTAATAACTATTATTGTTCCTTTTTTGCTGTTTGTGCTACATTTCCTTTGGAACAATATTCAATTTATTCAATTACCCAGTTGTATTATATTGGGCGTATAGAAACATGACGACAGATAAAGGCCAAATGGTCCATCCCGTCTGCCCATCTGCAACATCCACTATCTCCTCCTCTCCTTATTGGCTAAGGCTCTTAACATTTGCATTTCCTCTTCCTATTGGCTAAGGCTCTTTACACCTGCATTGTGAGGTCATAGAGCTGTGTGGTTATAGAAACATGACACACAAACAGCGAAAAAGGAACAATAAGAGTTATTAATACAGTTTCAAAAATGGCGTTTAGAATCCAAAAGTAGAGTAAAATAACTCAGCATAGGGAAAAAACCCTTTTATAAACTTTCATAGAATCAATCATTGCACCATCTTGTTAGAATAAATGATTTTTAAATAACTTCATAGATTCATAAGTAATTCTTAAATCTCCATAATGTGAAAATAAAGTCCAAAGTCCAAAGTTTTGTGAAAAGCTAATATAAGTAAACAGACTTAGTTTCAATGACCCCGAAGAGACATTGAAACTAAGTCTGTTTACTTATATTAGCTTTTCACAAAACTTTGGACTTTGGACTTTATTTTCACATTATGGAGATTTAAGAATTACTTATGAATCTATGAAGTTATTTAAAAATCATTTATTCTAACAAGATGGTGCAATGATTGATTCTATGAAAGTTTATAAAAGTGTTTTTTCCCTATGCTGAGTTATTTTACTCTACTTTTGGATTCTAAACGCCATTTTTGAAACTGTATTAATAACTATTATTGTTCCTTTTTTGCTGTTTGTGCTACATTTCCTTTGGAACAATATTCAATTTATTCAATTACCCAGTTGTATTATATTGGGCGTATAGAAACATGACGACAGATAAAGGCCAAATGGTCCATCCCGTCTGCCCATCTGCAACATCCACTATCTCCTCCTCTCCCTATTGGCTAAGGCTCTTAACATTTGCATCTCCTCTTCCTATTGGCTAAGGCTCTTTACACCTGCATTGTGAGGTCATAGAGCTGTGTGGTTATAGAAACATAGAAACATGATGGCAGATAAAGGCCAAATGGCCCATCCACAGCATCCACTACCTCCTCCTCTCCCTATTGGCTAAGGCTCTTAACATTTGCATCTCCTCTTCCTATTGGCTAAAGCTCTTTACACCTGCATTGTGATGTCATAGAACTTTAGTAACATAGAAACATGACGGCAGATAAAGGCCAAATGGCCCAACAAGAACATTCCCTCATGGCTGATTCTTTTCCAAAAAGAAAGGCTGCTATACTCGGACCTGATTAAGGTGCCTTTTCACAAAGCTGCAGGGCACGCTGAGGCATCTCGTGCAGAGGGGTAGCGAGGGAGATTGGCGCCTGGCATCGCCACCTTATGCGCCCCCCCACTCTTCCCCACCACTTGGGCATTCCTGCCCTCCACTCTTCCCTGCTGCTTGGGCGCCCTGGCCCCACTCTTCCCTCATAGTTTGGGGGTGTCCCCTGATCCCCCACATACCTCATGAAATGTTAGCTAGCATGAGCAGCATCTTCCGCCCACTGCTCGTGCTGGTGTTGGCTCCCTTCTGATGTCACGTCCTGGTCCCGCGACCAGGAGGTGATGTCAGAAGGGAGCTGACGCCAGTGCGAGCAGCAAGTGGGAAATGCCGCTTGCATCGGTGAACATTCAAAGAGGCGTGTAGGGGGGTTGGAGAAGAGGAGGTGCATCAGCGCTGCCATCCCCTGCAAATATGGAACCTGGGGAGGTCTCCCCTCTCCCCGTCTCCCCTTCCAACCCTGCACTAAAACATGAAATGTATTTCTTGGTGCGGGGGGGGGGGCGTGTCTGGGATGGAGAGTGGGCGTGTTCTGCACTAAGGCCTGGATTCTGTAAACAAGGCGCTGAGGAATGCAATTATCATTCATCCGCTAGGCGCCTTTTATTGAATCTTGCCTAATGACCAAGTTTATTAAAATTTGATATATTTGCTTACAATAGCTGTCTAAGCGGTGTACAAGGTTACAGTAAAAAAGTATAAAAATTTGGGGGGATAAAAATAAAAATAGTAGGTGGTGAGGAAAATGCTCTGAAAGAATGCAGGGCTGAGAGGTGAAACTCAATGACGATATAACACTAGAACCAAGACTTCTCAGAATAAATATCCAAAGGAAAAGTAAGAGGAAATGTGTAATCCGGCCAAGAGCCGTGGCTCCTATAGCCGAACCCACCGTCCCATCACTGTGTATTTTTCAGTGGCAATAAAAGGAAAAACGATTCCTACTTAACTTAAAGGGGTGTTAGTAGGTCCCGACATGTTTCGAGGGTCTTTTTCAAGGAACCCAAAAGAGCTGTTGGTAGTTTCAAATGCCAAAGAAATAGTTGCTAGGTGTCGGGACCTACTAACACCCCTTTAAGTTAAGTAGGAATCGTTTTTCCTTTTATTGCCACTGAAAAATATTTTTATTATTTAAGAAACACCCTAATATTTTTAGCATTATAGTCATACAAATCGGGCCGGCGTGGGAGCCCTGCTCCGCCCCCCCGATCCAGCCGGAGGACATCTTAATTTAAAAAGACCCTGCACGCCGACACAACTCAAGCCAGCCAGATCGGGCCGGCGTGGGAGCCCTGCTCCGCCCCCCCGATCCAGCCGGAGGACATCTTAATTTAAAAAGACCCTGCACGCCGACACAACTCAAGCCAGCCAGATCGGGCCGGCGTGGGAGCCCTGCTCCGCCCCCCCGATCCAGCCGGAGGACATCTTAATTTAAAAAGACCCTGCACGCCGACACAACTCAAGCCAGCCAGATCGGGCCGGTGTGGGAGCCCTGCTCCGCCCCCCCGATCCAGCCGGAGGACATCTTAATTTAAAAAGACCCTGCGCCAACGCGTGCCGACGAAGGCGCCTTCGTGGAGCACTTGAGGGGAGCACTTACGACCTGGAACTTGGAACACCTACGCCTCCTACCGACCTCCAACATAAGGTAAGGAGCGTGAGCTCCCCGCTCATCCCTCCTCCTCCACAGTCCTACAATAACATACTTGTAATCCTTTGCAAGTGTAGTATTGATAACGATAGAAAATCAGAGTGGACAGAAAACCAACATAAGTCTATCATAGAGGGATTTAAAAAAACCAGCAAACATGAAACTCCTATCAATCCTACTAATATACTTGCTATGCAACAATGTTAAAAACGTTATATCACTCTATCCAAAGCTGCACTCCGTTCACGATCCTGACACACCCATTAAGCTCTTAATCAACCAACAGGAAGAAAGAGTAAATCATATTAAAATAATCACAAGTAATAATAGACCTCACCGAACCCTCAAAAAAAGGCCAAGAGAGATAAAACCCATCAAATTTAATACAACTACCATACCCATCACTACTACCTCCATTCCCTGCGCCTACCTCAACACTAGATCAGTGAGGAACAAAGCTTTCCTAATCAAAGACTGGATCATCTGCAAGAAAATAGCTTGCTTCTTTCTAACAGAAACATGGTTATCATCAGAAGAAGATCCAATACTAAATGACCTAATACCAGATAACTACAAAATTCACATGCTAAACCGCGACGACCGTAGAGGGGGAGGACTAGCAGTCATCCTCAAGAAAGATCTCGAACTCGAATCAGTTGACTCCAAGATAACCAACCAATTAGAAATACTAGCATGCAAAATTAGCAGTAAGGACCTAGTAGAGCACCTCTCATGTATCCTATTTTATGTCCCGCCAAAATGCTGGTCAAAGGCCAGAGAAGACCTATACGAATTCATCCTAGATAACTCAATCACTCCATCTTACAATATAATAGCAGGAGACGTAAACCTTCACCTAGATAACGAGGACAACCCTGACACAAAAGATTTTAAAAATTTCCTATCCTCACTCAACTTCATTCTCCCTGCATCCACTAAAACACACGAAAAAGGCCACCAGCTAGATTTGGTAGCTATGTCCTCAAAAGAAACCCTAAATCCCACTATTTCATTATCGAACGGAATCTGGAACCATGATATCTGGTCCGATCATTTCACCTACTACTTTAATTTAATCTGGAACCAACCAAAAGAAAAAACTCACCCAAAGACAAAAAAAAAAGAACATCTCACAAGGGGCCACATTAACCCAGAGGAATACTGGACCAACTATGAAGCGCGAGATGAGTCTAATGAGGAGGACGAATTCTGGGAACAGTGGTCAAAAATAAGCATAACCATCTTAGATAAAATAGCTCCTAAACAAAATAGAACGTACCGCTCAAATAAATACAATAACTGGTTTGACTCCGAGCTATTAAAAATGAAACAAACAACACGACGTCTAGAGAGGATCTGGAACAAATCAGGTGAAATATCTGATAGGAACAACTGGAGAACAAACATAAAGAAATACAAACAACTGATAAAAGTAAAAAGGAAAACATTCTACTCATCCAAAATATATATATCCAACACAAGTTCAAAAGGAGTCAACACTCATGAACTGTTCAATCTAGCAAATAATCTATTTGATACCACACGCCACAGTCAATCCACGCACGACGCAAAACTTCCATCAGCAGATGACCTGGCACTACACTTCGACTCAAAAATTGTGAATTTAAGGAACAACTGCCCAACAAACAACTCAGACGAACAGCAAACAGCCAACACACATGGAAATGAAATACCAGCGGACATGTTCTGGAACTCCTTTCAGGACCTAAAATGGAGCAACTTCATAAAGCTCTACAACAAGTATACCAAATCAAATTGCATCCTAGACCCCTGCCCCCCCAACATAATGAAAGCAGCCCCATTAGACTTTAAAATAACACTATGGACTCATATGTCCAATAATTTTAAAAACGGAAAATTCCTATCAAAAAATGGTCACATAATAATCACCCCAATTCCAAAAAATCATAAACTAACCCTAACATCAGCAACCAATTATAGACCTGTAGCATCCATCCCATTTTTCGTAAAAATAATGGAAGGCCTGGTACAAACCCAATTGATGGATTACCTGAATCAGTTCTCACTATTACACGAAACCCAGTCTGGTTTCAGACCGTTGTTTAGTACTGAGACAGTGATTGCAGCGATTCTAGAATTCCTACGTAACTTATTCAGCAAAGGTCATAAAGCCTTAATCATGCAATTCGACATGAGCTCGGCCTTCGACTTGGTAGACCACGAAAAGTTACTACAATGCTTAGACGCAATTGGCATTGGAGGCGAGGTGCTGAACTGGTTCCGAGAATTCCTCACGACTCGCACCTATCAAGTTCGCTTCAACTGCAATCTCTCTAAAACATGGAGAAACCCATCAGGCGTACCACAGGGGTCCCCACTATCCCCACTACTCTTCAATGTCTATATAGCTTCACTAGGTACGCAGCTGTCCCAACGAGGTATCAAAGTATTCAGTTACGCAGATGACTTCACAATCATCATCCCATTCATTGCGTCTCCCTCCGAAATCACCCCCAAAGCAACAGAAGCGCTAAACATGATGGAACAATGGACCACAGATTACAAATTGAAGCTCAATTCGGATAAAACTAAATTCTTTATAGCCTCGCCACAAACGCATAACATGACAAAATCTCTACACATTAACAATCTTGACTACCCCATTCAATCAACGATGAAGGTCCTAGGAGTAATACTAGACCAAAGTCTAACCATGAAAGACCATATAAACTCCCTAATCAAAAGAGGGTTTTTCACTCTCTGGAAACTTAGGTCCATCAAGGCGTACTTCCACACTTCAGCTTTCAGAATTCTAGTACAATCCCTAATACTGAGCCATCTGGATTATTGTAACATCACCCATCTGACAATCCCCCAGAAGCAAAAGAAAAGACTACAACTGATACAAAATGCAGCAGTCAGGATGATTTTCGGGCTAAAAAAATCTGACCACATAACCCCTTCCTACAGACTCCTACACTGGCTGCCGATGGAGGCACGCACGAAGTTCAAACTAGGATGTCTCTGCTTCAAAGTACTAAATGGGCTAACCCCTAAATACATCACAGACCTCTTCTCATTCCCAACCAACAGACACGAAAGAAAAACACACCTGAAATTTGTCTCCCCACCGGCCAGAGGATGCAAATATAAAAGATATCATCAACAACTGCTATCGTATCAAGCAGCAACATGGGGTAAAGACCTAGAAAAACTAATTGCACACACGAACAATTATGGAGAATTTAGGAAACACCTAAAAACTTACCTGTTCCTGAAATACCTAGACAACGAACCAGGCCATCAACCCCCCTTGTAACATCATCATATACCAGAACTTGTAAAATGTTAACCCTAACCCTACACACAAACTGTTGGTACTATTATTAATGATGACATTATCAGATGCACACTGTTATTCTCTTCAATTCGTTGTATGTACAGCTCTATTCATTGTATCTACAGCTATTATTTATTGTATTTACAGTTTCTATTTAATGTAAACCGCCTAGAAGTCGCAAGATTGCTGGCGGTATATAAGAATAAAGTTATTATTATTATTATTATTATTACACAGTGATGGGACGGTGGGTTCGGCTATAGGAGCCACGGCTCTTGGTCGGATTACACATATCTGAGTGTATGTATAAATGCATTTACTTTATTGTATCTGAATTTCCTCTTACTTTTCCTTTGGATATTTACTCTGAGAAGTCTTGGTTCTACGGATAAAAATAAAGACATACGACATGACATGATGTACAAGAACCAGTGGAAAGGTGGGTGGAACTACATTTGTAAATAGAAACGATACATGGAAGGAGGGTACATTAGGGAGGGGTTGTTATGCTCTGAGAGTCATTAGAGGCGAGGGAGTCATAGGTTGTAGGCATCCCAAAATAGGAAGGTTTTTAAGTTTCCTTTCACTTTATCAAAATTAGTTTCTTTCCTCAGGTAGATTGGGAGTGTGTTCCAAAGCGCAGGGGCTGTGACTGAGAATATTCGCTTCCTAGTGGTGTCGTAAAAAAATATGTCTTACTGAGGGAACGTGCAAGAGAAATTGATTGCTGGAGCGAAGTGTTCTTGGAGAGCAGTAGGGGATGAGTAATCTATCAATAAATCTTGGCTCGTGTGAGGTTTTTATTTTGAATGTGAGTAGGTAGTACGATTTTAAAGGTAATTCTATGTTGGATCGGTAACTGGTGAGATTTTATTAATAAAGTTGTAACACGGTCGAACATTTTGGCTTTCTATATTAGTCCGACTGCGGGGTTTTCGATAATCTGAAGTCTTCTGATTTCTTTTTGAGTAATTCCAGAATATAATGAATTACAGTAGTCGAGCTGTGATATAACTAAAGAATGTAGAACCTTAGGCGCAATCCAGTTATACCAGAGTCTTCTTGGCCTAAATGAGTGCACCAAAGTGAAACCATGCCAAAAGCCCCGCCCAGAACCAACCCTCCTAACCACGCCTACTTTATGGTAGGTGCCTCGGAGTAGACGCCTACCTCAAAGTGGTAGACGCCTACCTCAAAGTGGTAGGCGCCTACCTCAAAGTGGTAGGCGCCTATCAGTGAATTAATTTTTAACTACTTCTTCATGGCCCTTTTCAATTAACAGTACCGATTAAGCCTAATTGAATCATTACATCAGTTGCCTAGATGGGCTACGCGTGCTGATCTATTCGCCTAATGTCAAGTGTTATTGATAGAATCTGGGTCTAATTGGTTTGCACAGCTTCACTGTCATCTGCTCACGTAGTAGTGTCTGCTTAACACATGAGATAATTGGTGGCAGTAGGGGCTCGTGCACTCCTCTGTTTTAATGGCCACGCGCTAATGGCAAAATTAGCATGTATAAACAACCAGAAGAACACCTCGCCTTCAAGGCAAGAACGGCGTCTTTTCAACCAGTAATACAATCTTTATTGACCAAGTTATAGTCCCAACAAGGATCCCTGTTTCGGCACATGGAAACGCCTTCCTCAGGGGACACTGGAGATAATGACGCCAAAGTCCCGTGAACGTGCAAGCATTTGAATAGCAGCGTACAAAGCTTCACAAAAAGTGAAAGTTAAAAAATTAGCGTGTGGTCATTAATACAAAAGAATAGGAAATGTGGTTTGGGAAAGATCTACGTAAGGGTGTGCTAAGGCAACTTTACACCACTTTTGGTAAAAGGGTTCCTAAGATCAGTGGCATGCAGTCAGGGCCTTCAGGTGATTCACCGCACCCCCTTAAAGGCCCTGAAGGTACTGCTCTAAATTTTATTGGTTGAGCATGCAACTGGCAGATGCTGCTCAGCCAATCAAATTCAGATCAGTACTGTCAGGGCCTTCAGGGGACTTCGGAGAATCCCCAGCCCAAGAGCCCTGTTGGGTTTTTTTGTTTGATACTTTTTTCTCTTTCTCTCTCTCTTTTCTCTTTAGGCTTTCTTCCCTCTCCTGTCGTTCTGCCCTTTTATGTTTCATTCCTATACAAATTGTAGTTCTCCCTTTTTCCTATCGTTCCAGTCCGTCAATTGGAATCTTTCTCTCTCGTCATCTTTTATACGATTACTTGTATTCCCCCTATTTTAATTGTACTTCGCTTAGAATTTTATGTAAAGCGATCAATAAAATTTTAATAAACTTGAAACTTGACTGGTTGAGCAGGCTGCCTACGCAACCAATCATACTGCATCAAGCAAAAAGTAAACAAACAAAAAAATAAAACAGCAGGGCTATAGAGCCCTGGATTCATTGAATCCCCTGAATCCCCTGACCGCATGCCACTGCCTAAGATATGTAGTGTTCTAGTCACAGTTGCCATTTGCAAGGGAATGGAGAGAAGCCAGTAGGTGATACCTGTTGAATAACTTTTGGGGGGGGTTTTCACAGCCCTTGAAGCAGCCCTTATAAGGGCGAACCGTGGCCTTTTTTGGCTTTTTATTATTTATGCATTTACGATTTTATGTGGTGAATAAAATTTGCATTAGAGTTTTGCTACTACAGTAAAACCTTGGATTGCATGGAACTTGGTTTGCAAGTGTATGGCAAGATAAGCAAAACACTTGATTACACTTTAACTTGATAAGCAAGCAAAGTCTTGCAATATGAGTACATGCAGCATTCACTCCTCACATCATCACAACTGAGCCGATGGTTCTTCTCTCTCTGATACTGCGGGTGTGTAGTGACTGTTCTAAACGAGTGAGGTCTTGCAATACAAGTACGTACAATATTTTGTATTAAAGTTTTGTGGTTGTGGAACGAATCGTCTGAGTTTCCATTATTTCTTATGGGAAATTCGCTTTGATATACGAGTGTTTTGGATGACAAGCTTGGTTTTGGAACAAATTATGCTCGCAAACCAAGGTTTTGCTGTACTTCTATTTATCATTTCTATAGCACTGAAAGGTGTACACAACGCTGTACATTCAACATGTAATATTTATTTATTTTATTTTTTTGTATACCGCAATACCACAGCAGTTCAGAGAGGTTTACAGTGGAAGAGACTGTACACAGGCAGCGATGTTACAGAAAAGACTTTCAAATTACATTAGCAAGTCAAGAGTAGTCAGGTATATCCAGAGGCCTATCAGAAATACAACAAGGCAGGAAGGGAGTCAGAGAAATTTATCAAAGAGATAGGTTTTAATTGATTTCCTGAAGGTTTGGTAAGAGGATGCATTTGAAATGAGGGTGGTTAGACATTTATTCCATTTGCCTGCTTGGAATGACGGTCCCTACTCACAAGAGCTTGCAATCTTATTAGGACAGGCAGACAGACAGAACAAATGGGACAGATAGGGGCTGAGGAGCTTCTTACAGACATAATGATATGATGGATATAGATATCTTACAGTGAGTGGGAGTTAGGAGTTGAAAGCTGCCTCAAAAAAGTGGATTTTTAGCTTGGATTTGATTACTGCTAGAGATGGAGCTTGACATATTGACTCAGGCAGTCTGTTCCAGGCATTTGGCGCAGCAAGAAAGAAGGGACGGAGTCTGGAGTTGGCAGTGGAAAAGAAAGGTACAGATAAGAGGGACTTACCCGCTGAATAGAGTTCAAGGGAAGGGGAGCGTAGGGGGAGATAAGTGAGGAGAGAGATCGGACCTTTATTCTGATCTACTGGGGTTTTTTTTTTTTGTGGGGGGGGGGGGTAGTATCCTGGATCTTGTGGATCAGCAGTCCCTTTCTTTTCATGGGCGTTCTAGCCCCCTAATTCTACAGCCTTAGGAGCTGATATTCAAAGCGAGGTGTCAGGTCAAAAGCGCGCTGGGACAAAGGCGCGCCCAGACAATTAAGCGCAGCGTGCGCCGTCGCGCCGCTCTAAATTACTGTTTTTAGCGCTCCGATGGGGGTGTGTGGGGGGGGGAACCCCCCCACTTTACTTAATAGACATTGTGCCGCGTTGTGGAGGCGTTGTAGGGGGTGTGGGGGGTTGTAACCCCCCGCATTTTACTGAAAACTTCACTTTTTCCCTGTTTTTAGGGAAAAAGTTCAGTTTACAGTAAAATGTGGAGGGTTACAACCCCCCAAACCCCCCATAACGCCGGCGCGATGTCTATTAAGTATACTGGGGGGGGTTCCCCAACAAAACCCCCCGTCGGAGCCCCTAAAAACTGTAATTTAGAGCGGTGCGGCGGTGCGCGCTGCGCTCAATTGTAGGCGCGCGCTTTTGTCTTTCGCGCCGTTGTCTATGAACCTCCAAGTGATTTAGCCGGCTGCTGCCCAGTTAGATCGCTTGATCAGGGCTAGCTGGAAGGGAAGCTCCTGACCCCTTATGGGGAGGAAAAGAGGAAGGAAGAGAGATGCTGGGCACCTTAGGGAGGAAAGGGAGAGAGAGTGCTGGAGATAGGGAATGGGAGATGCTGGACATGGAGAAGGAGAGTCTTGAGCAGCCCTTCGGTGGGAGGGTGCACCTAGGCCCTCTTTTACAAAGGCACGCTAAGCGTTTTAGCGCGGATTTAGTGCACGCTAAATCAACGCCTGCGCTAACCGATAACATAGAAACATAGAAAAAAGCAGCAGAAAAGGGCTATAGCCCACCAAGTCTGCCCATTCCAAGTATCCCCTCCCCTGAATTTACTCCTTTAAAGATCCCACGTGAGTATCCCATTTTCTCTTAAAATCCGTCACGCTGCTGGCCTTTATCACCTGGAGTGGGAGTCTGTTCCAATGATCCACTACTCTTTCGGTGAAGAAGTACTTCCTGGAGTCGCCATGAAACTTCCCTCCCCTGATTTTCAGCGGATGCCCTCTGGTGGTCGAGGGTCCCATGAGCCAGAAGATATCATCTTCTGACTCGATGTGTCCCATGATGTACTTATATGTTTCAATCATATCTCCCCGTTCTCTTCTTTCCTCAAGTGAGTACAGCCGCAATTTTTTAAATCTTTCTTCATACGTGAGATCCTTGAGCCCCAAGACCATCCTGGTGGCCGTTCGCTGAACCGACTCGATCCTCAGCACGTCCTTTCGGTAGTGTGGTCTCCAAAACTGAACACAGTACTCCAAGTGAGGCCTCACCATGGCTTTGTACAACGGCATCATAACTTCAGGTCTCCTGCTGACGAAACCTCTGCGGATACACCCCATCGTTTTTCTTGCCCTGGAGGAAGCCTTCTCCACTTGATTGGCAACCTTCATGTCCTCACTAATGATCAAAAACTAAATGGAAAAAGTCCCAAACTGTTAAGGTAAATGAACAAAAGGACTTAGAAAAATTTTTGTCATCAAAATAGATATTAGTCTCTTAAGCTCTCAGACGCCTGCGTTAGCTTTGTCATTGTCTATAAGCCAACTAGAGCAGGAACAGTGGTATCTTTCATCGAGCTTTTAGAGCTTTTAGAGTTTTTTTAACTGTTTGTTGAAAAATTTTTTAAATATTTTAACATTTTATGCAAGTAAAACTTAATGCACAAAAGATGAAAATGCATTAAGAAATCAACACCGGCACTTAGCTTTAAACTGTATTCGCCGGTATGGAGTTCAGATAATCACCCAACGGGCCCCGTTTCACCCAGCTAAGGGCTTCATCAGGGGTCGGATTATTGTTCGAGCTATTCAGGCTCGTTCATTTACCTCACTAATGATCACCCCTAGGTCGCGTTCCGCCGTGGTCCTAACCAAGGTCTCACCATTTAGTACATAAGTTCTACGCGGGTTTCTCTTACCCAGGTGCATTATCTTGCATTTTTTAGCATTGAAGCCTAGCTGCCAAGTAGTCGACCATTGTTCCAGCAACAGTAGGTCGTGTGTCATATCATCAGGTAACAAGCTTCTGCCTACTATGTTGCAAAGTTTGGCGTCGTTGGCGAACAGTGATACCCTTCCTCTAAGTCCCTGCGTCATATCTCTTATGAATAAGTTGAATAGAATTGGGCCCAGGACCGAGCCCTGCGGCACTCCACTGATCACGTCCGATGCTTCGGATGGGGTACCGTTCACCACCACCTTCTGAAGTCTACTGCTCAGCCAATCCCCAACCCATGTAGTTAGAGTGTCTCCTAATCCTATCGAATTCAGCTTGTTCAGTAATCTTCGATGAGGGACGCTATCAAATGCTTTACTGAAGTCCAAATATACCACGTCCAGTGACTCTCCGGCGTCCAGTTGTCTAGTAACCCAGTCAAAAAAGCTAATCAGATTAGATTGGCAGGATCTGCCCCGGGTGAACCCGTGTTGGTGTGGATCACGCAAGTTTTTCTTCGTCTAGGATTGTGTCAAGATTCTGTTTGATCAGTGTTTCCATGCACGCGTTAGCATTTAGCGCGGGTTTAGCACATCTTTGTAAAAGAGGGGAGCTAGTGTAGGGTTTCTTATCCCTTGAGAAGTGCAGGAAAAGGTCACATCTGATGTGAAGAAGGGACTTGAAATCTGAGATCATTTCTTGAAACTTTCTAGATAGAGTGAAGGCCGGTTTTAGGACAGTTATCAAAGGAATTTGCCCAGGTGACTTATGTATAACTAGTCTTTAAGCCCGTTACATTAACGGGTGCTAGAATATATGTATGTCTGTCTTTCTTTCTGTCTCACTCCCTGCCCTTGTGTCTTTCTTCTTTTCTTTCTGTCTCCCTCCCTCCTATTATTTGTCTTTCTTTCTATTTGTCTCTCTTTCTGCCCCCTATGCAGCATTTATCTCCCCTTGTCCACTTTCCTGTACAGTAGCCATATCAGCATTCCCTCCCCCTCCATTTCCTTGTGCATCAGCATTTCCCCCCTTCCTACTTCCCTGTGCAGCATTTTCCTCCCTCGGGTGCTAGAATATATGTGTGTGTGTCTGTCTATTTCTTTCTCTCTCTGTCTCCTTAGCCACTTTTTCCTATCCATTCTCCCTTCTTTTTACCTCCCCTGTGTCCACCACCACCCCTTCACTGCTCCCCTTATCCAGCAGCAGCCCTTCTCCCTTTGTTTTACCTCCCCCCTGTCCATCAGTACCTCTTCCTGCTCCCCCTGTCCAACAATAGGCATCCCTTCCTTTTTTCCCCCCTGTCCATCATCACCTCTTCCTGCTCCCTCTGTCCAGCAGTAGGCCTCCCTTCATTCCCCCCCCCGGTCCATCAGCATCTCTTCCTGCTCCCCCTGTCCAGCAGTAGGCCTCCCTTCATTTTTCCCCCCTGTCCACCACCACCTCTTCATTGCTCCCCTTATCCAGCAGCAGCCCTTCTCCCTTTGTTTTACCTCCCCCCTGTCCATCAGCACCTCTTCCTGCTCCCCCTGTCCAGCAGTAGGCCTCCCTTCATTTCCCCCCCTGTCCATCTGCACATCTTCCTGCTCCCCCTGTCCAGAGTTTTTTATTTATTCGGATAGAGTCCTTGCGGCCCCCCCCTTCCCTTCCCTTCCCTTGTAACTCGGCGATTCAAGCAGCCTGTGCAGCAGTCTTCACACGCTGCTTCGGGTCCTTCTACTGCCCTTATTTGCTCTGCCGCGTCTCTGATGACATCATCAGAGACGCGGCAGAGCAAATCAGGGCAATAGAAGGGCCTGAAGCAGCGTGTGAAGACTGCTGCACAGGCTTCTTGAATCGCCGGGTAGGTATTCGGGTCAGCGGCAAGGGAAGGGGGTGAGCGGCAAAGAACTCCTCTGGTCTGTTGCGGAGGGCAGTCCGGCTCCATTTATTGATTCGTTTGGGGGGGGGAAATGCGCTGTGTTGGGGGGAAGGGTAGGCAGACGCGGGGACCGGGTTGCGCGCTTGTGGTGCCTGAGCTGCAGGAGAGGGAGCTGGTTGTGCGTGGCGAGGGAGGCCCCGACTGCAGCTTCGTCGTTGAAAGCCGCCGCAGCTCCTCTCTGTCGATCCTGGTCCAGTTCGAGAGAGGAGCCGGGGGTGAGGAAGGCCGCCGCAGCTTAGTAAATTTTTTTATATTTGAAAGCCGCCGCCGGGGCCGCACATGTGCAATTGTGTTTTCGCGACAGATCAGGGAACACGTTTTTTTTAGTGCGCATGCGCGGCCTATCATTTTATTATATTAGATGTATGTAGCATTGTTCTTAAAGGGTGAAGGAACCCAAAAAAGATTACGAAGCCCTGGCCTAAGGTGTGAGATCCCCTTTGACCAGCGCTGATTGTACATCACCCATGCACGTTTTCATTGATCTGGTGGTCCATTTTGATTGGTCTCTTGTGGACTTTCAGATTTTTTTTTTGCCTCTGTTCTTTGTTTGTGTAAGTGTTATTATGTTTTCGACCTCGTCTGACACTCTGACTCTTTTGCTCAGATCTTAATGATTCGATCAAAGTGCGAATTAGTCTAAAAACGGCACTGGGAGAAAATGCGGTGAGTGAGATCCAGATGCAATATATTTCTAAATATAATGTGCTTTTGTTTTTTTGTGAAAGGCATTGACAATAAGAATAAATGTAAAAATAATAGAAATGTGAACACCTGATTCTTGTTTTCTATAATAAGCCTCCTTCATCTTTCTGCCTTTAGCATACCATTTGTGTTTTTTTGAAGTCTGTCCAAGGAACCTGAAAAACAGAGTTAGTACTTGGACAGAATTAAGAACATATGAGTTGCCTTACTGGGATAGACTGAAGGTCCTCAAATCCAGTATCCTGTTTCCAACAATGGCCAACCCAGGTCCCAAATACCTGGCAGAAACCCAAAGAACAGCAACATTCCAAAGCTGAGATTCTGATGTCATAAAGCATCATTCCACCAATGCTTAAGAGTCAAACTCATCAGTGATGTCACAATGGCTTGATTATTCTATACTTGGCTCCCAGGAAAGAGACTTGGGAGTTATGATCGACAAGTCGATGAAGCCGTACACGCAATGCATGGCGGCAGTGAAAAGGGCGAACAGAATGCTAGGAATGATAAAGAAGGGGGATCATGAACAGATCGGAGAAGGTTATCATGCCGCTGTACCAGGCCATGGTGCGCCCTCACCTGGAGTACTGCGTCCAGCAATGGTCACCGTACATGAAGAAGGACATGGTACTACTCGAAAGGGACTAGAGAAGAGCGACTAAGATGGTTAAGGGGCTGGAGGAGTTGTCGTACAGCGAAAGATTTGAGAAACTGGGCTTCTTCTTCCTTAAACAAAGGAGATTGAGAGGGAACATGATCGAAACATTCAAGGTACTGAAGGGAGTAGACTTAGTAGATAAGGACAGGTTGTTCACCCTCTCCAAGATAGGGAGAACGAGAGGGCACTCTCTAAAGTTGAAAGGGGATAGATTCCGTACAAACGTAAGGAAGTTCTTCTTCACCCAGAGAGTGGTAGAAAACTGGAACGCTCTTCCCGAGTCTGTTATAGGGGAAAGCACCCTCCAGGGATTCAACACGAAGTTAGACAAGTTCCAAGTTTCCAAGTTTATTAGTTTTTAATATCCCGATCATAAAATGAATATCTGACCGGTTTACAATTATGAATAAAGAAAATTAAAACAAAAAAACAAAAACATAATTTAATATAGAATAGAGAGAAATAAAAAAGAGTAGATAGAGTGAACAAGTATGACATTTACAGACAAACTAGAAAGTGAGGAAAGATGGGGAGGTGGGAAAAAGTTACATAATTAAAGAAGAAAAAAAGGATATAGAGGGGAAGGGGATGACACATAAGGGGTGGGGGCATAATAAAGAAGAAGGTGGACTGTTTAAAAAAAAAAAAAAAAAAAAAAGGTGATTTTAAGATTAGGGTTTGTCGTATGCATCTTGAAAAAGAACGTGCGCTGGTAGGGCTAGTCTCAGTTAAGGCACTGGTCTTTGACCTAAGGGCCGCCGCGTGAGCAGACTGCTGGGCACAATGGACCACTGGTCTGACCCAGCAGCAGCAATTCTTATGTTCATATGTACGGGGGAACGGAAGGGGCGCACGCGTGCGGCAGGGAAGGAGCGGATGGGGTGCGGGTGCAGAGAAGAGGGCAGGGGAGGGGCACCACCGCTCCAGGTACCTCTCACCCTCACTATGCCACTCTTGCTACTCTTTTGGTTTTTGCCAGGTACTAGTGACCTGGATTGGCCACCGTAAGGACGGGCTACTGGGCTAGATGGACCATTGCTCTGACCCAGTAAGGCTATTCTTATGTTCTTACGTGAGCCAAGTATAGGACAATTAAGCCATTGTGACATCACTGCTGAGGTTGGCTCTGAGGCACTGTGGACTGAGGCATTATGACATCACAATCTCAGCTCTGGAATGTTGCTCTCATTGGGGTTCCGGAATCTTGCTATTCTTTGAGATGCTGGAATGTTGCTACTCTTTGGGTTTTGGCCAGGTACTAATGTCCTGGATTGGCCACCATGAGGATTGGCTACTGGGCTAGATGGACCATTGGTCTGACCCAATAAGGCTATTCTTATGTTCTTATGTTACGTTAATCAGGTTTTCTATTCCGCCTTTACCTATTGAGTTCAAGGTCGGATTACGTTACAAGAGGTTGGGTCAGTTGCCCAAGAAGTTACAATGGATTCATGTTCTCATTGAAAAAGGTGTGAACTAAATCAGAATAACGAAATAACTTTAACTCATGTAAGTGCCTGGGATTCATAAGGAAGGCGTAAATCGTTATTGAAAATGGGCCGTATTCTATAAATGGCGCTGTAAGTTAGGCACCCTACCACTACCTAGCTGAATTGTTTTAATTGGCTTTAATTGATGCAGTAATTGACGATATCATTTAAAACTGATTAAAACCTCATTTAAAAAAAAAAAGGTAGGCGCCAGAAGCGCATCTACAGCAGGATGTCTAAAGATACCTTACATCTAAGTGGGCGTGGTTAGGGGCGGAGCAGGACTTAGGCACCATTAAATGCTATTCACGAAGGTTCATAGACAACGGCGCGAAAGACAAAGGCGCGCGCCGACAACTGAGCGCAAGACGGAGGCGCGCGTCGAAGAAAATTACAGTTTTTAGGGGCTCCGACGTGGGGTTTTGTTGGGGAACCCCCCCACTTTACTTAATAGACATCGCGCCGGCGTTATGGAGGTTTTGGGGGGTTGTAACCCTCCACATTTTACTGTAAACTTAACTTTTTCCCTAAAAACAGGGAAAAAGTGAAGTTTTCAGTAAAATGTGGGGGGTTACAACCCCCCAAACCCCCCACAACGCCCCCACAACGCGGTGCGATGTGTATTAAGTAAAGTGGGGGGGTTCCCCCCCCACGCCCTCCCCGTCGGAGCCTTAAAAACAGTAATTTTGAGCTGCGCGCGCCTCCGCGCTGCGCTCAATTGTCTGGGCCCACCTTTGTCCCGGCGCGCTTTTGACCTGACACCATTCACGAAAGAACTTAGAGGGTCTTATACTAAGGCACGCTAGCTGATTTAGCGGCGCTACATGCTAAAACGCCCATTATATTTTATGGATGCGTTAGCATTTAGGCGTCGTCCGTGACGTAGTAAGGTGGGGGCGGTCCGCCCCGGGCGCTGTCTTGCTCAGGGTGCCGGTATCCCCTCCTCCTCTCTACACCCCCCTCCCCCTTCCATTCCTCCCCCTTCCGCGCATGTGCCCCCCTTCTCTTCCCCCGTACCTTTTTAACTTCGGCGCGAGCAGCCACCCACGTGCTGCCCCCGTCGGCTTCGGCGCTCTCTCGGACATCACTTCCGGTGACCCACGCCTAGGAAGTGATGTCGGAGAGAGCGCCGAAGCCGACGCAGGCAGCGAGTCGGTGGCTGCCCGCGCGGAAGTTAAAAAGGTACGGGGAAGGGGCATGCCACACGCGGCAGGGAACACATGGGGGAGGGGCACCACCGCCCCGGGTTCCACTCACCCTTACTGCGCCACTGGGCATCGTTAGCTGTGATTCTGCTAGCGGCACCTAAGTGTGATTTACACGTGACCAGCGGCCATTTTTGCAGCCGCCACCGATTTAGGCGCCATTTACAGAATCCAGCCCTCTGTGTTTATCACATACTGTTTTTTAGCGCAGAGAGCAGTGCTGAATGGCCTGCGCTGCTTCCGACGCTCATTGAGTTCCTATGAGCGTCGGGAGCAGTGCGGACCATTCAGAGCGGCCCTCTGAGCGCGGTTTCGTAGAACAGGGGGTTAGTCTCCACTACTCATTTCAGGAGGGCATTCCAGGCATCCCCCTCTAAGCTAGTGTGTATTGTTTTAAAAATTCCCTTTCCTCAATGAAGCATTTCCATATTTTGCGCTACGATCTTCTAGCAAAATAATATCTTTTTATTGTAAATTTTACAGTTTACATGGGATGAGAATGAATTAAGCTATTTCAGGGCATCAATTGCGTATGCCATGAGGAAATATTTCAAAGACTTCAAGAAACAGACAGTCAACTTTGAGTAAGTTGTCATATGGGTTGTGGGTTCTAGTCTTCACTGCTTTGGCTTTCATTCCCATGATCTCTGTTGCTTCAGTTCTCACAATGCAGATAAACGGAACCAGAACATTGCTAACACAGGGCTAGACTCACTAAGGACACCAGTCGTGTCCCAACCACTTTGCGATCACTTAGCGACCCCGACCCGATTCACTAACCTTACTCCCGATCCGATCCGCGCATGCAAATGAGAGGGAATGGCATGCAAATGTAGGCAGGCAGTGATTCGCTAAAAAAAATGAGGAACACCGACTGGGCTGGCCGATCAAAAAATAAGTGACTGCTGAGCGCCGGTCGCTCAGGTCCTTTCCGACTGCCCTGCTCTCTGCTCCAACTCTCCTGCCCTTCCCCACAGAGCGAGCCCGTGGTTTTAACCCTGGGTTTAATGCAGGCTCACGAAGTAAAAAAAAAAAAAAAATTCAAAAGCTCTGTAAGCATGCATAGACCATTGTGGCGGGGCCAGGGATAAGCCTAGCGCTGGCAACCCAGCTCCCGCCCCAGGCGCATGTCTGAGCACTCCCCGGAGGACTCCCGCTGGATAATCCCAGTAGAAAACACACACTGCTAACTTTGGAGAATTCACAGTTTCTCCTTTTATTACCCAGTTCATGGCACTGGGTCTTTAAACAGCCCCCCCTTGGCTGAGGATATTTGAAACAAATAATATACAGTGGTGCCTCACACAACGAACTTAATTGGTTCCAGGAGCAAGTTTGTTATGTGAAACGTTCGTTATGTGAAACGCGTTTTCCCATAGGAATACATGTTTAAAAAAATAATTCGTTCTGCAGCATAAAATATGCTAAGATGACATAAAAAAGATAAATTTTTTGTTATTATTTTTATTTAGATACATCTAAAAACATACATCTCCCTGTCCTTTTACTTCCACTATCTTCCTATCCCATCTCTATTCCCTTTTGTCCCTCTCCCCCATGATCAATCATCTCACCACCTCTCTCTGCCCTCACCCTCAGGGTTCAAGATTGCTTCCACTCTTTTTCCTGTTGTTCTCTCTGCCTGTCACCCTATGATTTAGCATCCCTTCTGCCCTTGTCCAATATTTCCCCTTCTCTCCCTCCCTCTCATCCCCTGCTCCAACATGTGCTTTCAGGGGCCTTCTCCCCCCTTAAGCGTCTTTTCTTCTCCACTCCACCTTTCCTCCCTCCCTGCCTCCACCTTTGTGGCGCTTTTGCACCCGACCGACAACAGAACAGGCCCGGTCGGACAAATCTCCCTGTCCTGTAGCCGCGAATCTAAATTACCTTCTTACAGCAGCTGGATTATTGAAGCTGCTGTAAGAGGTAATTTAGATTCGCGGCTACAGGGCAGGGAGGTTTGTCGGCCGGGCCTGTTGTCGGTCGATCGGGGGACCTGACCAGCTGTGCACATTCTTCGGGGCGGACCGCCCCCTCCCCCTCCCCCCTCTTTCGTTCGCCATTGCCTTCTTCCTACCTGCCCTGCCGCAGCCGCACACAGCCGACCGGAAGTCTTCCTGATGTCAGCGCTGACGTCGGAGGAAGGGAGGGCTTTGCTTAAGCCCTCCCTCCGACGTCAGCGCTGACATCGGGAAGATTTCCGTTCGGCTGTGTGCTGCGACAGGGCAGGTAAGGAGAAGGAGACTACCCTCGACCAACCCCGCTGCGATCCAACCCCGCAGGAACCCCGGAAGGATGCAGCTCGGGCGACTTCGTTGTGTGAAACGAAGTACGTTATACGGATCACGACATAAAGTTCGTTGTGCGCAGCGTCCGCTGTGCGAGGCGGCCGTTATGCGAGGCACCACTGTATAAGCAATGCTTCTCCTTTAGAGAGAGTCCAAACTGCCCTTCAGGCAAATAAACCAAAAACATACAAAAACGCTTTCTTTCAGGCTTCAGCCGTTGTGCCTGAGGATACTTCAGGGAGCTTTTCCCACCTGACCCACCTGAAGTATAATGCCCCCACTACCCTTGTGCTCATGGGGTAGGGGCTGTGGAACCATCCACCCTTTGGCCCCCACCCAAAAGTTCCCCTATTCAGGGCTATGTAAAGTCAGGTTACTGAATTCCCGTTCAGGCTTTTCCCGGAGGTTAATTAGTTCTCCTAGAACAAGCAGGATGAGTCAGCCACATATGGGGGTGTTGTCCCAACACCTCCTAATTTGCGGATAAGCTCTCCAATAGCTCAGAGAGATTTATTATTTTATTTTTTTTCTCTGAGCACGTGCAGTGCCCGGGCCCCACTGGGCATGCCCGAGCCCTACCCATTTCCCCCTGCTTCCCCCTAATCCCCAGGATGTTCCTAGCTATGGCCGGGTCGGCCATATGGGGAGGCGGGTGGGTTGTGTGGCTGACTATCCTGCTGTCCACGGAGAACCTACGTTACAGGTAAGTAACTACACTTTCTCCTAGGACAAGCAGGATGAGTCAGCCACATATGGGTGACTCCCTAGCCGAGGGATGTACCGACTGGACCTGCGCCTTAGCGCTTTGTGCATCCCTCGCCTGGCTGTGGAGGCCGAGCCGGGCAAGGTAATCAGGCAAAGCAGGTAAAGTTGTGGAAACAAGGTTTTAGATAAAGTGCTGTGTTAACTGAGCAATAATACTCACAGAACAATGAACTGGTCAATGACAATCAATGAACAGTGAGAAACCAACTGGTCAACAGTGACCATTCGTACTTGCATGTGAGAATTCATACTTGCCTATTCCACATTCAGTCTAGACAGGAGTGCTGGAAGACCTACTTAACTCACAGAACAGCGAAAACTGGTCAATGACAATCAATGAACAGTGAGAAAACCAACTGGTCAACGGTGACAATTCATAACTGGTCAATAGTGACAATTCGTACTTGCATATGAGAATTCATACTTGCCTATTCCACATTCAGACTAGACAGGATTGCTGGAAGACCTACTTAACTCACAGAACAGTGAAATTGGTCAATGACAATCAATGAACAGTGAGAAACCAACTGGTCAACAGTGACAAATCGTACTTGCATGTGAGAATTCATACTTGCCTATTCCACATTCAGTCTAGGAAGGAGTGCTGGAAGACCTACTTAATCAATATCTATAACACCCTACTTGAACAGTGTTTGTCGATATTTATAACCCCCTACTTGATTAGTGTTTGTCAAGGCTGTGCTAGTGGTTGCTGTCCCTCCCGGGAGGGAAGAGCCACTTCCAAGACTGCTCGGCCGAATGCATTTGGAGCGTGGAATGCTATGTCGAGGCAGTAGTGCTTGGTGAAGGTGTGCATGGAGGACCAAGTGGCTGCATCGCAGATGTCCCCTATTGGTGTGTGGTGCAGAAGTGCCGTTGTGTTGGCTATGGTTCTGCGCTGGTGGGCTTTGGCTCCCACCTGCGGTTGATGCTGCGCTTTTCTATAGGTGAAGGGGATGCACTCTTATATCCAGCGCGAGCACCTGCGTTTGGTGGCCGGAAGTCCTGGTCTGTTTTGGTCGTAGGAGACGAACAATTGAGGCTTGTCTAATCTGCTGCATAGTCAGGGCCCACACACAGTCCAGGAGGTGTTGCTGAGGTGGCAGTGTGCCTCCCTGTGGGGAGATGTAGAGTGCCGGGAGGCACGCTGAAGCCACCTTCGGCAAGAATCGGGGGTGGGTTCTGGGTACCACCCTGTTCTCATGAGGGAGTGTGTCGGTAGACACGATGGTCAGGGGTTTTCCCAGCCAGGAATACGGGATCTGCCTCCCCCAAAGGTTTGAAGGGGTCGAGGTGAGATGATGCGGCACCAAGTTGAGGTCCCATCCGGGCGGTGGTGGTCTGGCCAGTGGGTGCAGATTGGACAGTCCCTTCATGAAATTTTGTGATTACTGGATGCCTCGACACTGGTTTGCTGTCTAGGCCAGCGTGGTATGCCGTGATTGCACTTAGGTGGACCTTGATGGAAGTGGGTTTTAGGTCCCCCTGAGATAAGCTCAGTATGTACTGCAGGATGTCCGGTATGGGGCAGTTGTAGGGGTCTCGCTGCGTGTCTGTGCACTGGTAGCGGGACCTTCTCCTTTTCAACCCATAGCGTTTTCTGGTTGAAGGTCTTCTGGCTGCCATAAGAGTGTGCTCCACGTCTTGTGGTAGGTTCATCCTCTCATCATCCATGCGGTCAGGGCTAAGGAAAGCAGGTCATGGTGGAGAGTAAGGTTCCCGCGTTGTGTAATGAGAACTGCACTGATCGGGAGCGGGGAGAGGTGGGTGAACCGCTATCCCTTGCCGGAACGGGAACCATGGTTGAAGGAGCCCGAACAGGGCAATCATGATCACCGTTGCTCTGTCCTGAAGAATCTTCTGCAGGACTTAGGGTGTTCCAACTCACAGACAGACCGTCGGGGCTGAGACGGCGATGGGTTGATCTCTTTGCGCAGAAGGTCGAGTATTTTGAGTTCGGTTAGGTTGCAAACTGGTCGATGCTCGGTGTGCCCCAGGTGCTGAAGATCTTCTTCATCGCCGCTGGGTTGAGGCACCACTCATCGGGATCCAGCTGGTGGCTGAGTCTTTCTGCCAGGTCGTTCTGCTCCCACAGGAGGTAAGTTGCCTGGATGGGGCATTGAATGGAGTTGGAGAACTCCCACATGTGGCAAGCTTCCTTGCATAGCGAGGTCGACCCTGTCCCTCCCTGTTTGTTGATATAGTGCAAGGCCACCTGGTTTTCTGTTTGGGTGAGGACTGCCCTGCCTGTTTGAAGGTTTCGAGGGCATTCCCTAAGGCCCTGAGCTCCAGTAGGTGGGTAGTCAGAGGTTGGGTACACTGGTCCCAGTGACGTCTGAGGTGCCCTTTCAGGGATCACATGAGTAGTCTGGTGTGCTGCACAACAAAGACCGGAGCGTGCTGACGATGAGCTGCTGGCAGGGATGCACTGGGCCAGGGATGTCATGGCGTCGATCTGGTAGTCCAGTAGGACGGCCTTGGTCTGCGTGGTGTTGATGACTGCCCAGATGAACGATATCCCCTGGGTGGGTATCAGGTGGGATTTCATGTAGTTGATGAGGAACCCCAGTTCTTGGAGGAGGGTTATGGTGGTTGACGGGGCTGCCAGCTGTCGAGATAAGATAGGACGCGCACCCCTTGAAGGCGAGGATGTGCCACTGCCACGCACTTTGTGAACGCTCTTGGAGCCGTTGAGAGTCCAAGGGGCAGGACCTTGTACTGGAGGCGTCTGTCTTGGCTTTAGAAGCGACGATGCCTCCTGTGGGCTGGGTGCATGGGATACTAGCCAATACTCAGGCTGTAACAGGGCCAAGACTGTACCCAGAGAGTGCGTCTGGACCTTGTGTATGCATCTGTTGAGCTTACAGAGATCCAGGAACGAGCGTTGTCCTTGTCCATGGTGACGCGGGGGTTCCTGGAGTAGAAACCCCTTGGTGATCTCCTCTGTTCGTCACCGCCTCTATTGATTCTGCCGAAGCAGGTCCTCTCCTTGCTGCAGGAAAGTTGGGTCGTCAGATGGAGGGTGCCCCGCCCACTCGGGGGGGGGGGCGGGAGTGGAGACGAATTCGGAATCCCTGCTTGATGATGCTGAGGGCCCACTGGTCGATGGTGATCCTGGGCCAAGCCTTCGCAGACAATCTGATCATGCTGGGCCGGAGGGTGATCAAGGTTCTGTTTTTGTCTTGGGGAGAGGGCTGCCCTTGGATGCCCCTGCCCCTCGGGCGGTGCTTGTTTGCGTAGCAGTTATATTACTGTTGCGAGCGCTGGGGCACAGACTGCTGCCAGTGTGGACTGGCTCAGTTGTGAGCTGGAGTCTCTATTTTATTTTATTTATTTATTTCCTCTCACTGGCCTCCTGAGAAAGCCGCATCTGGAACTGGAGCGCAGCAATTCGTGCGCTCAGCATTGCGCCCTCGAAAGTCTTTTTCCCCATGGAAACCAGGGTTTTTCAGGTCCTTCCCTGACAGGGGTTGGAGGGGAGGGTCGTGCTGCCCTGTTTCTCTTAAGCTACCGCAATGTCCATGTATGGCTGCTGCGGGTTGTCGAATCCCTGGGCTGGAAAGATCTGGTACTTCAATCCCAGTCTCCTTGATGTTGGTTGCCCTGAGGAGGGAGTCAGCCAAAACTTGTCTCTGCAGTCCAGGAGGTTCTTGTGGACTGGAATCGCCACTGCCTGCGTGAAGTACTGGTACTGGTAGTTCAGGCCTTGTAGTACTCTGTCTTGGGTACTTGTTGTCCACCTACGTGGATCTTGAGAAAGACTGTGAGTTTCTGGAGGGACTTGGGGTGAGTCCTCATTTGTGGGTTTTTGTTTTTTGTTTTTTTTTAGTAAATATTTATTTATTTTTGTGGGTGGTGACTCGGGGCGTGGCTGGAGGATGGTGTGTAGCTTGTTCCTCCGTTGCTTGGGTGCATGGCATGCCGCTGAACCACGCCATGTTGTTGTGCGTGGCTCCCTCTAAAGGGGGACATACTGGGGAATGTAGCCCGCTGAGAGAGGAGTGGGTCAGCAGGAGGATTAACTGTGGCTGCTGGTCCCACCCCTGGTGGTTCGCAGATTCATGTGCTGCTCCACTTGACTGGTTGGGTGGCTCCATGTACCCCACCGCCCTTCTCTGTCCTTCTTGAGAGGGGGGGAGAGCCTGCAGAGAAGGGGCAGGATGCACCCCTTCATCTGTGCCAGTGCTCCTGGCTGCGTTTCCCACTGTGCCTGGAGGCAGAGAAAGAGGAGTGATAATGCCTCTTGAGTGGGCTTCTGCTGCTGTACTGCCTATTGTATATTAAACTGTACAGCGCTGCATATGCCTTTCAGTGCTATAGAAATCATGAATAGTACAGAGTCCCTCATGCTAGCTGGAAAAGCACTCTGCCTAGGTTTTATGAAGAGCAAACAGCTTTTTAGACTGAGGAGTTTCAAACCCCCACCTTTGGAGAGGCATGGTCTGACATGCCGCATCTCTGAAGATATCAGCACGCCGAAGATAAAAAGGTAGGGGGAAAGGGATGCACGCGCGTGGCAGGGGGAGGGTTGCTAGGAGGAGGGGTGCTGGCGCCCTGAGGAAGACCATGCCCGGGATGGATCGCAACCCCCCCTTACTACGTCACTGAGAACAGCATCTATAAAATGCCTGTATCAATATATGAAAAACTTAGCACATCTTAGACAACTGGCAACTGAATTCAATGACTTAACAAAACGGCAGAAACTGCGTCTGGATTTACGACTGAACTATTATTAAATGACTTCATTTGTGTCTCGTTTGTCTTTGATGTCTTGCTAACATTAACCATCCAGTCAACGATGTTAGATCTGTCCATTAACGCAGGGCCGCCATCAGAAATTTCTGGGCCCCTTACTGAGCAATCCTATTGGGCCCCCCACGCACCCCTTCCCCCCCCCCGACCCCCCCCCTTCTTCCATGGGCCGAATACACACATACTTTTCTGCTAATGCTCCACCTAAGCCAGTCCCTTAAAATCTTCTCACGTCCATTGGGTGATTTGGCATAGAGGAGATATTCATAAAAAGAACGTCCGTCAAGATCTTTACTCATAGACTGTGCCATTTGCTTTAAATAATCTTCCATCATTAATCCAAATTGCACAATTCTTTCTCTATCTTTGTCCTGAATGACATCTGGCCACATTGCTGGATCCTTCCAGTCATTAAATTTATGAGCAGGCGCGGAGAACGCATTTTTAAACAAATGTAGTTTATCCTTGTACTCCTTATGTAATTTTAATCATCTATGGATATGTTTGTATGTTTATTGTTCAAATGGTTTTATTTATTTCCCCAAATTTATTTTTGTTATACGCATTGAAAATATTTGATATTGCGTTTAAATCAAAATCTCAATAAACTTGAAACTTGAAACGAGTGCCCATGAGATTGTGGGAGGGTTAAATACTCAAAACTTAGAAGAATAACAATTTACTTAAAGTTTTTGCTACGCCAGCTTTCTGGTATCTTTACATAAAGTGGCGTACGTAGCATATGTAACACCTGGGGTCCATCATTTTTTGGCACCCCTCCCATCTGTAAGAAAAACATGATTTTTAGTAACAAACCACACGTCACACATGAGTACCTAGGAAAAGGCAGCATCTTACATATTGCAGTGAGCAGTACATCAATACACCCATTGTAAAACTAAACAAGCCAGACCAGCACAGATCGATCCTACACCGTCAATCCTAACAGAAAACCATGTCTTTTGAACAAACAGAACACAGAAAACACCTTCGCCTAGTATGGAATATGTCATCACAAACTAACCCCTCCCCCTTTTACAAAACTCTAGTGTGGATTTTAGCCACGGTGGTAACAGCCCTGACGCTCATAGAATTCTGAGCATCAGAGCTGCTACCACCACGGCTGGCGCTAAAAAACGCTCCACAGTTTTGTAAAAGGGGGGATAAAATAGAAATACACAGTTTCAACGCTCTAGCTCAGAGGTGCCCAAACTTTTTGAGCTTGTGAGCTACTTTAAAATGACCAAGTCAAAATGATCTACCAACAATAAAATTAAAAAACACAAAGCACACTATACGCTGAGAAAATGTTAATTATCATTCCTATTCTGATTTTTTTTCAAAGAGGTCAAGGGAGATGACTCTATGCATTGTCACCTCAGTAACAACCATACAAAAATAGACAAATATACCCCCCATCCTTTTTATTAAACCACAATAGCAGTTTTTAGCGCAGGGAGCTGCGCTGAATGCCCAGCGCTGCTCTTGACGCTCATAGGCTCCCTGCGCTAAAAACCACTATTGTGGTTTAGTAAAAGGGGATCATATTGTAAAATATAGACAGCAGATATAAATTCAGAACTGTGCATAGTAAGTGAAGGGAAGTTTTCATCTCTGGGAATTTACCCAGTTAACTATTAAGTTATTTGGGCAAATTCCTTTGAAAACTGTGGTAATACTGCCTCCACTTTGCTAAATTTAAAATAAAATCATTTTTCCTACCTTTGGTGATTTCATGAGTCTCTGATTGCACTTTCTTCTTCTGACTGTGCATCCAATCTTTCTTCCCTTCTTTCAGCCTGTATGCTTCCTCTCCTCCACACCTCATTCCCTCCCCCAACTTTTTCTTCCTCTCTTCATGCCCCCTTTCTTTTTTTCTGTTTCTCTTCTTTCCTTCTGTCTCCCTGCCTGCCCCCTTTCTTTCTTTCTCCCTGCCGTTCCCCAAGCCACTGCCACTGCCGCTGCCATCGGGGAACAGGACCCAAACGCCACCAATGGATAACGCAGATGACGCCACATGCTCTCTCTGCTTCGGGCCGACCAGCATTCCTCTCCCCGACATCAATTCTGCCGTCGGAGAGGAAGTTCCGCCCAGCCAGGCAGCGATTGGCTGGCCCGAACTTCCTCTCCGACTGCAGAATTGACGTCGGGGAGAGAAAGACTGATCGGCCCGATAGATCACCAAGGCAAAGTGAGTCCTGGGTGATCGACTCACTTTGCCTTGGCGAGCTACTGGTGCCCCTGCCTAAGAACACTGCCTAGGACCCTGGGGGAGCCCGGGCCCCTGAATGCAGGACCGGTAGTACTGCCCTGATGGCGGCCCTGCGTTAACGTATGGGAATTGTCCCTCCATTGCAAGATGTCCATCTTCTCGCCTATCTCTATTAGAAGTCTTTCTCTGACTTTCTGTAACCTATATTAGGTACGTTAACTTGTAACCCATTCTGGGCTCTTTTGGGAGGACGGGCTAAAAAAGTGATTAAATAAATAAATGTGGCAACAAGAGTCTTGTCTGTTGATCAGACTCCTACCATCTGCAACACCTTCCATCATGTGCCCAGCTACTCAAGCATCTTACTGTTACTGCAACAGATTCATTCATCGTTGCTGGCTTCAAGGAACTATCCTAACATTTTATAGACACCTGATTTTCCTGTTCATCCACTACACAGTTTGGGTTCTCTTCTTCACCCATATCTGAAAGACAATCCAGTTACCTTCCCAGACGATATAAAAACATAGGCAACGGAATCTTCAAAATGGAAGGCTCTATTTGTACCTTGTAAACAGTTGTAAAGAATATTGTCCCTTTTTTATACTTTAATAAAATATTTAAATATAAAATCATACATGTTTGAGGCTTGTGCAGATGAGGACAGAATTAGTGAATGACACTGGGACAAATTTTTCCCCATCCCCCGCGGGAACTCATTTTCCCGTCCTCATGAGTTCTTTTCCTGTCCCTGCCCCATTCCTGCAAGCTCCGTCCTCATCTGCACAAGCCTCAAACACTTTAAAGTCATAAGCGGCAACATTCTAGAGGTCAGATTGTGATGTCATAATGCCTCATTCCACCAATGCCTAAGCTCCATCCTCATCTGCACAAGCCTCGAACACTTTAAAATCCTAAGTAGCAACATTCTAGAGCTCAGATTGTGATGTCATAATGCCTCATTCCACCAATGCCTAAGCTCCGTCCTCATCTGCACAAGCCTCGAACACTTTAAAATCCTAAGTAGCAACATTCTAGAGCTCAGATTGTGATGTCATAATGCTTCATTCCACCAATGCCTAAGTTCCTTCCTCATCTGCACAAGCCTCAAACCCTTTAAAATCCTAAGTAGCAACATTCTAGAGCTCAGATTGTGTTGTCATAATGCCTCATTCCACCAATGCCTAAGCTCCGTTCTCATCTGCACAAGCCTCAAACACTTTGAAATAAGTGTTCGAGGCTTGTGTGGTTAAGGCAGAGCATATAGGAGTGGGGCAGGGTCAGACACAAAACACACGGGGATGGGACAGGAAATTGAGTTCCAGCGGGGACGGGGACAAATTTGTCCCTGTGTCATTCTCTAGACTGGATCCACAGTGATGGGGGTGGGGCAGAGCTTACAGGGACGGGGTGGAGATAAGGACAAAGCTCACGGGGAACAGGGCAGGGATGGTGAGAAACTTTGTCCCCTTGTCATTCTCTAGTCTGATCTTCTGTGTGTACTTCTTAATTTTCATATAAACTTTGGGGGGGCGTTTGTTTTGGTAATGTGCATGCCCATAATTTCTGTGATTTTTTTAGCAACCTAAAGTCTGAGAATATTAGGGAACCTACTTCAGGTAAAAATAAAATAAATCTTGCGACAGTTGTATATTTTTAACAGAAGGAAAAGCTTCTCCCTTCCTTTTTTATTTTCCCAGGATTAAAGATATTCGGGTGTACAATGAAACCCAAAGGATCTCTTTTCTTTTTTGTGTCCTCACACCTGACATGGGCACTATCGTTCCCAAGTCTGACGTCGAAGAAGCCATCAGGTAACTTTTCACGCTGCTTCAAAATATTTGTATGAAGAGCAACTGCTGCCCCTCCCCCTAAACCTGATTGACAGGACATGGTCAAGCTTCAAGCCATCCACTAGGCAAAAAGACTTGAGGGACAAATGTGATAGCTGTGGGCTAGAGGTGCAAACTGTTTCAAATGGCCAGAAAGTGCACTTAGCCAGACAGTGGCTGCTGAAAATGCCCAAATAGCACATAATCTGGAACCAGCTATTTTGCAGGCGTTCCCAGCTGGAGTTGGCACTTAGCCACTTACGAGCAGCTGGAATAACCACATAAGTGCACCACCTAGCTGGCCAAGTCACTTAACACATCATTGCCCCTAATTTTATTACATTATAATAAGGATCATGCTATTTTGAACAGTTAAATTATTTATTTATAATTTGTAATCACATCATATGTATTATTATAGTAAGAATGATGATGAGGATGGGAGAAAATGATTGTTCAATGTAATAATTGTATAGTGAATAGTGTGTTTTGTGCAGTTTTGCTGACTTATCATTTGTATAGCACTTTCAAAGTTTGAAAATCAATAAAGATTACAAAAATAATAATAATAATTACCGGCCTAAAATATGTAAGAGAAGATTAGGTTCTTACCTTAATAATCTTCTTTCTAGTAAAAAGGCATATGAGTCTTGATCCAGTTGTAGAGGGCATTATCTACCTTTTTCTCTGTTCTCCGCCTCCTGCATCTCTGGGCTGTGCCCCATCTCCTCAGTTCGTGTCAAAGCAGTTGACAAATTCCATAAGAGGAGGGATAAGGAGGTGGGAAACGGGTTACTCCCTGACCAGCCCATTCTGTTCTGATCTGCAACAAGTCAAAGGGAAAAAAAATCAATGCCAATATAAATATAACGGAGATCAAGGTGGAAATGAATAAGCCAATTACCACTAACACTTATGTAGCACGCAAGCCTCTCGCTATTCTCATTGAAACAGAGAGATCAATCAGTATTCTTCGGATCTGTCTGCCAACAAACACCAACAACCAGAAATACATACAGTACATGTTTGAGCCTACAAGCAGCCTAATTGAAATCTGACAGGCCAGGCCTTTAAGGCTCATATGCCTTTCTACTAGATAGATTATCGAGGTAAGAACCTAATCTTCCCTTCTAGTGCAAAAGCATTTGAGTCTTGAACCAGCGCAAAGCAGTCCCCTAAGTCTAGAGTGAGGCAGATGAACCTGCTGTGGGTACTGAGGACCCAAAATTGGAGTTCTTTCATGCTGCCACCTCCACTTTGTAGAAGTTCATGAAAGTATGAAAGGTGGACCATGTAGTCGTCCTACAAATTTCCTTGAGCGATACTGCCCGGAACTCTGTCAATGAAGAAGCCACACCCCTCACAGAGTGTGCTTTATTGTACAGAATATAAAATTAAAAATCAGAACTACAAACTAATAATATAAATCTAAATGGACAGGACATTACAGACATATTGGAGACAGAAGGATATGGGGGAAATCTATAAAATATATAGAATACTACAACATTTAATAGAATAGTAGGACATTTAAGGGAGGTATTATAGGAAGGAAGGATCTTGTTTGAGCAGTAATTAATTATCAGTAATTATTAGTTTCTAGTTTTTTTAGTTTCCTTATTTTTGATATATCATTTATCATACAGGTATCTAAACGGATTACAATAAAATGTAATATATAGAGATTTTTTAAAAAAAGAATAAAAACTTATCTAAGCAAAGAAAATAGGGAACAATTACGCATAGACAGACGTACATGATACATTAGGAGAGGATAGGAAGGAGAGATTAATAAATACATCGAGATGAAAATAAAAATCAAAGAGGAGAATGGAAAGGGAAGTACATTTAGGTTGGGGAGGTCACTTCAACAAAAGCATTTTGGTTGTCTTGGGATTTCTGCAAATGATAATCAATTTTCATAGGAAATGGAATTTACAGAGTCTTTAAAGAGGAACGTTTTAAGTTTGGATTTAAATTTATCTAGAGTTTTCTAGATGAAGATTGGCGAGAAGAGCATTCCACAGAGAAGATGGATATGCATGAGTGTCATAAAAGAGTTCTCGTATTGAAGGGATGGTGAGCAGGTTTTGATTGCTAGATCGAAAGGTCCTGCAAGATGCATATGGGATTAAAAGTTTATCAATGAAAGTTGGTTGATGGGAGTTTTTCATTTTGAAAGCAAGAAATAGTATTTTATAGGTGAAGCAGTGTGTGATGGGCAGCCAATGAGCTTTGCAGAGAAGAGGAGTAACATGATTGTACTTTTTTGCATGGTAGATAACTTTAACAGCAGTGTTTTGTATTAATTGGAGGCGACGGGTTTCCTTCTGGGTTATTCCTTGGTAGAGAGCATTACAGTAGTCTAGGATTGAGACGACGAGGGAATGAATCAGTATGTTGATTGAAAGGAGGTTGAGAAGGGAGGAGATAGAATGAATTAGTCATAACTTATGAAAGCATTTTTGTGTTACAGCCAGGGCCGGATTTTCCTATAGGCTCACTAGGCTTCAGCCTAGGGCCTCAAGATCAAGAGGGGCCTGCATTCAAATTGTTAGCAAAATTAAAATTACACTATTCTAAAAACAGTGAACACTAAAACACTGAACCGAAAATAAGGAGAAATTCTATGTTTCGGGATCGGAACCGGCTCCGGCCGCAACGGGGCGCCGACTCGGCTTCTCCCTTTCTTTTTCTCGCCCTGGGAGGAGGATCGAGGAGGAAAAGACGTCAGTCTGGAAACAGCTGGGCAAAGTCCAGCCCCGCGGGGAGAGAGGCAAAACGTGGATCCGTCAGGACAGGGCAGCCCAGACTGCATCGGGGGGGGGGGGGGGGGGTTTCGGGGGAGGGGGGATGGGAGGCAGGCAGGCTGGCATCGGAGGGGGGGTGGGGAAGTTTAATGGAAGGCAGGCAGACAGGATGGCATGGGGGGTGTACAATGGAAGGGGGATGGGAGGCAGGCGGACACCGGAGGAGGGGTGAGGTGAGGAAGGACGCACTGGGGGCACTATGGACATAGGAAGGGGCAATGTTGTGTGTTATGTTTGATTAGTTATTGTTACAAGTACTATATATGGTGCTGAGAATAAATGTCCAAATAAGTGTTCTCGACTTTTTTTTATTTATTATCCGTGTCACATTTTTTATAAAGGTTAGTACCAATAACAACATGTTTCATTTAACATATTGATATATATCACAGTAATGATGTATTTTATTATCTCTCATATAATTTACAAACTTAAAAATGGGAGGTGAAAGGGCCTCATAAGTGGAATAGCCTAGGGCCTCTTTTCATCTAAATCCGGCCCTGGTTACAGCACTGATTTGTTGGTGGAATGTAAGATATTTATCCAGGATAATGCCAAGAAGTTTAACTTTACTGTCCATTACTGACCCAGAACTGACCTCTCATTTTGCAAATGTTAGAATTTTTGACCTATTCATAAGGCCGCAATAAAATTTTATTTTTCATCAAAAAGTAAAAAATACATAGTAAACATAAAACAATCAAGTAAAAAAAGTACACAAATTAAAATGAGCCAGCACTAAAAAATTGTAACAGTCAAAAACATAACTGTAAAATAAAGTCAAAGAAAAACCAGAAAGCATATCACGACGCCTAAGTTAATTAAGAAACACCTCTTAAAACAGTAAAAAAAGTACCAGAATTGCATCTCTGTAGGCACTTTAGGCTGCCTAACACCGCTGTGGGCATGGTTATTGCCGGAAGTGGTGTTAGGCGGCATAAAGTACCTGCATTGGCCTGATTCGTGACAGAGTTAGGCACCAGAGACATAGGCCTGGAAAAACCTGACCTATATTTCCGACGCCTATCTTTCCCAGATGCATGATGCTACCAAGTTGGGCACCTACCGGTTAATTAATTTTTAAAACTGTTTTTAATCAGTTTTAATGGCACTTTCAATTAACAGCGCCAATTAAGCCAATTAAAAAATGTAGGCGCCTATCTTTGGGGCCTAAGTGCAAAGGCTGTTTTTAGAATAAACTCAGGTGTTCCGCAAGGATCTTTGTTATCCCCATTATTATTTAACATTTTTTTGGCACCATTATTAACTCTCGGACAATCATTAGGATTTAAATTCTATGCTTATGCAGATGATATTAAGAACATAAGAATAGCCTTATTGGGTCAGACCAATGGTCCATCAAGCCCAGTAGCCCGTTCTCACGGTGGCCAATCCAGGTCACTAGTACCTGGCCAAAACCCAAGGAGTAGCAACATTCCATACAGAATCCAAAGAATAGCAAGATTCCAGAATCCCAGAGAGCAACAAGATTCTAGAATCCCCAGAATACCAACATTCCATTAGAGAAATTCAAGAGATTATTACTACATGGCTAGAAGAAAATAAATTGAAATTAAATCCAGAAAAATCAAAGATGATTGTGTTTAATCAGAGGGAAGAAATTAATTTACCATTTTGTGTTCAATTAAATAGCATTGTTATTCCTAAAGTCATTTCGGTAAAGATCACAGGAGTAATACTGGACTCGAAATTCACTTTTCGGGACCAAATAACTTAAAAGGTTAAACTGAGATTAATTTGTTCTCTTTCATCAATTCTATTTCCTTCAGCATTGAATATAATAATTCATTCATTCGTCATTCAACAAATTAACTCTCTTTTAGTAGGAATAAATAATAAGGAAATACGAAGAATTGAAAATATTCAAAACACAACAATTAATTTAATTCATAATGCGAAGAAGTACGATCATATTACTCCTGTACTGAAGCAGGCTCATTGGTTACCAGTTTCTCAAATGATTTCATAAAAAATTATTTTGTTAGTTTTTAAAACTTTAATGACAAATGAACCATCTAATCTTTAATTTATAACAATTTTTATTGAATGAATCAAGTAAGAAATACAATAAGATAATACAAAAATATATTCATTACAATAAGAATCATCATAATAATATTTCATACCTATTTATATCATTCCTTCAAATTAAATTTCCACATGAACTAATCCAATCTTATCTACACCCCCCCTTAATTCCATCCCCTACCCTCCTACCTTTCCCCCCAAATGAAAACCCCCACCCCGGATGAAAGTTGACAAAAATAAAGAAATAAAATAAATATCTCGAATGTAATTAGATAACCTAAGTTTCATCGTAAATCATTGAGAACCAAACTTCTTATTCTTGGTGAAAGATTCTGAATATAAGGATCCCAAACCTCCATAAAAAGACGAGTTTTTCTAGGCGAACGTCGTACCTCCCAACTCTCAAATAAAAATAAACGATGCATTTGATTCCTCCAATGCCAGAAACTTTGATTCCATATTCATCATGTAGACCACTTAGATCTCTGGATCAGAAACAGTTATTCCCTCATATAGAGAAGTAGTTCATGAACATATATGACATTCCTCTTTTTTTAGTTCGTGACCCTACACTTTGGAATTCCTTACCCAAAAATATACGACTAGAATAGGGTTACCAGATTTTACTTTAGTAAAATCCGAACCCCTAGACCTGCCCCCAGGCCCGCACAGTTCTACCCATCCCCACCCCATTACGCTTCAGTCCCAACCCCAATACCACCCTCGCTCCCCCCCCCCCCCCGCTGCCTGGACATGCGCGTGACCTCATCGCGTGTCATCTGCGCATGCCCGAATGACGTGATTTCAAGGAAACTTTTTCAAAACCCGGACAAAGTGATGGGTTTGGAAAAACCGTCTGGACCCCCGGACATGTCGAAAAGGAGGATATATCTGGGAAATACAGATGTTTGGTAACCCTAGACTAATCTAATCTAATCTAATCCTTAGGTTTGTATACCGCATCATCTCCACGTTTGTAGAGCTCAACGCGGTTTACAGTAGGAGAAATAGGAAGGAACTACAACAGAGGGTTAGAGGTAGAAGTGTGAAGAAAATTTACAGGACTTTGGATGCCAAGATATAAGAGTTTCCTCGATTCCTAAGTTGGAGGGAGAGTTACATTTTTTGAGAAAAGCCAGGTTTTCAGATGTTTGCGGAAAACTTGGAGAGAGCTCAAGTTCCGAAGAGGGGAGGTAAGGTTGTTCCAGAGCTCAGTGATTTTGAAGTGGAGGGAGGTCCCTAGCTTTCCTGTGTGGGAAATGCCTTTTAGCGAGGGGAAGGATAGTTTTAATTTGTGGGAGGATCTGGTGGTATTAGGGTTTGAGGAATTCCAAGAAAGAGGGATAAAGGGAGGGAGGATACCATATAGGATTTTGAAAGTTAAACAGGTGCATTTATAGTGGACCCTGGCGATTATTGGAAGCCAGTGGAGCTTGGCCAGGAGCGGGGAGACATGGTCAAATTTACTTTTAGCGAAGATGAGCTTGGCCGCAGCATTCTGAATCCGTTGGAGTCTGTGGAGGTTTTTCTTAGTTAGGCTTAAGTAGATAGAGTTGCAATAGTCCAATCTGGAGAGGATGATGGATTGGACAAGGAACTTAATTTTTTTTAAATCAAAATTAAAAACTTTTTGTTGATGCTTTTACAGTATATAATTAAAATGTGTAGATTTGCAGCAAACTATTGAAAGAGAAAATAGAAACACATTACCTTAAATCTTATGTTTTATCCTTTCGCTCCTTTTAAATCCAAAAATAACAGAAAATCCCTTCTTCAATACTTTCCACATTCTTCTTGTGCATATTTAATGATCATTTAAAGTTCAAAAAATATAAGCTCAGAGACACGGCAGCAAAGACAAGGGGCGAACCCCACGAATGCTGCCTCATCACCCAGTCATTGCATATAGTTCAATAAGTGTAGAAATCGCAGTAGTCAAAACAGTTAATACGCCACTACAAATTCGTTGAGAGACTTATCTTAGTCAGGGGTTCCGACGTGGCCCGTTTCGATCCTGTGTCAGGGAACCGAATATGTTTATAGTCAAAAACTTACAGGGTGGTACTGTCTCAAAAAAAATATATAGGAAGATGTTTCCAAAAGGCTAACTCCTCCACCTGTTCTCTGAGCATATATATTTTTTTAACTTTAAATGATCATTAAATATGCACAAGAAGAATGTGGAATGTATTGAAGGGGTGATTTTCTGTTATTTTTTATATATTCGCTTTAATTATGCCAATAGATAAAGTACCAAGGTTTTGGTTTCCCCATATATTTGTTTTGACATTCCCCCTCTTCTACAAAACCACGCTAGCGGTTTTTAGCGCAGAGAGCTCACGACATTCATTGAGTTCCCATGAGCGTCGGGAGCAGCGCGGGCCATTCACCGCGGCTTCCTGTGCTAAAACCTTAAATTGTATTTTGAATTCTAAGCCACCAAGAAGGTTTTACCATAAAGTGCGGGATAGAATGTATTAATCAACTTGGAAACTTGAAGCTTATCTGTCGGTAGCTGTGCCTACCATGTCCCCTGTAGTTCTCTGCCCATAAATCTGCCCCGTTTCCACGTGTTCACTGCTTAGCATAGTTTAGTGAAAAAGCCCCAAATTCCTTTTATGGTTCATGATTTAAGGTCAGAGTTTGATGTAACATTTGGGTATGTTTATGTTTTATCGGGAAACACTTTCTCACGTCTCCTTGTCATTATTTTGCATCGGTTGACAGATTGTCTCGAGGACGGATTAACAGCGCTTTTCTACTGGATGACAACACTCTGGAGTTTGTGGGTATCCTTCCGACGCTGGCATCACCTCCTGAGCCGCCATTCACTGTCTGGCTGGTTGTGTTTGGGGTGGTCATTGGCCTGGTGACTGTTGCATTTATTGCTCTCATTATCTCTGGGCAGCGAGATCGGAAGAGGTAGGTGATATATGGGGAGGCACTGGGCATAGGGGATCTCAGTACTTACAGGCTGGTTATTAATGCCCTGTTTCCCCCCAAATAAGACCTACCCTGAAAATAAGCACGAGCATGATTTTTAAAGATGCTCCTAATATACCATATTTTTTTTGCTCTATAAGACGCACCTGACCATAAGACGCACTCACCTATAGAGGAGGAAAACCCAAGGTTTTCAAGGTTCAAGGTTTTATTAAAATTGGATTTAATCACTTATTTAATTTCTAAGCAACTTAAAAATATATAAAAAACAGAGCTTGAACATAAAAATGCCATTAACAATATCATTAACACTTACATAAAGAAAACAATTACAAAGAAACATCAACTAATACTTGGCATATTAAAAAAAAAAATTACCACCACTCTGCCCTGTAGCCCCTCTGGTGGTCTAGTGGTAGGCCGGGACAGGGTCTTATAGAGCGATAAACTCATAGGCAGCGTAGGCACCTCCTTAGGCAGCACAGGCACCCCCCTGTAGGCAGCACCCCCCTCCCCAGTACCTTTTTTAAAGTCCGTTGGAGCTTTCCGCACTCCTACCTATCTCCCTCACTGGACGGCTGTTCTGTTCGGGCAGAGTGGTGCCATCAATTCTCACAGAATGGGGCGGGGACATGTGTCCTCTTTTTCCAGATGCAAAATCTGGTAACCCTAGGTCTGGGGAGGGTGTAGGGAGGGGGGATGCACGCGAAAGGCTCATTTTTCCAAAGTGACTTTTATTCCTGGAAAGCCCTCAATGCCCTTTATACTAATCAGCCCCTCTTGCTCTTTTCTGTGTTGCAGGAAAAAGAGGATGGAGAGAGAGAAAGCAGCACAGCATTTGGAAAATGAGTATCCCATGGAAAATGAGTATCCCAATATTGTCGTCAACGATGCGGAAGGAAAAATTAACCCTTCTTTTGTCGCAGAGAAGAGTGCATTGACAGCATTGTAGAACAAAGATTTGGCTCATTCCTTGGGCATCTGAACACTATTAGTAACATAATAAATGATGACAGAAGACCATACCATCCATCTGCTGAGTTACTCCTTTCTAGTTGGCCAACCTCAAAGCATGACCACCTTATCATAGAGATGTTTTGTCTTCTTTTTCCTTTGCACTCCACCATCCTGGAGAGCTGAACAGGCAAGATCTCCTTTTCAGTTCACAGCCAGCACCTCTCCCCTTCCCGTTGCCAACCACGAAGTGCCAAACGGCTAGCACAACCAGCATGATTCTTAGGTCCCTCTGGCCTTTCTGTACAGCTGTGCACCAATAGGGTGACGGAAAGAGTATGACGAACCTTCACCATACTTTTAATGTGGAAGGAGGAGAGTCTTGCCCGCAACCCACTGTCCAAACAACGTCAGTTCCTGGGGAGTGAGATCCACCATCTCCAGTCCCTAGAGACTGCAATCCACTGCCGCCATGAACCCGCTGCACCAATGAAAACTTCTACCACTTACCGGCTTGTGCTGCCGAGATTTCGGATTCCAGAGAAAACATCCACAAGGTTTACTGTCCAATATATTGAACTGAATTGTTGCAATATTTATTAGAATACTCCACATTGCTGCCTTATAGCATCAGTCAAGAATTATGATCAGTTGTGCATAATGTACACTGTTCTTTGAAACTAAGATATTTAACGAAAAGAAACCTCCAGCTGTGTTCTGATGTACTGTTCTGTACTATATATGCCATGTTAAACTAATAACTAATCGAAGTAGAATGTAGAAACAAAATCCATGCGTATTTGACTTACTATACAAAATACTCCTTAATAATACTATATTAGACTAAGAACTAATGTGCCAGTAGTTTTTGTTACACTCTATTCATTTGTGTGATTAACATTGGGCCGATATATTACAACAGAATTGAAGGTCTTGCTGTGACCCTGTCCTCAGCTGTAGACAACTTCTGGTCTTTCCATTCATGGGTTGCTAGATGTTTATTCTGAGGAGACTTGTAGGTAAGTGGTTGAGTTGTAGGGAGAGTAGATTAGGGGGATGGAGTTAATTTGGATGGGGGGGGTATTGGCTTGTTATCATGGATCAGTAAGGCGTAGCAGTACATCAATTCTTATATTCTTGTGTGAGCCAAGTATAGAACAGTGAAGCCATTGTGACATCACTGATGAGTTTGACTTTTAGGCATTGGTGGAATGAGGCTCTGTGACATCACAATCTCAGTTCTGGAATGTTGCTGCTCTTTGGGTTTCTGGAGGTACCTGTGACCTGGATTGGCCACTGTTAGAAAGGGGGTCTAGGGATCTGGTTTTCTAAACGGAAAATCTGGTAACCCTATCTATTTTAACTTGTATTTCTTACCCCTTCCTTCCTTCTGTATCCTGTCAGTTCTATTTATTTTATTTGTTTCCCCTCGAATATGTAACTTATATTTTTATCTTCTGTACATCGCTTAGAAGTTGATATAAGCGATTAATCAAATACATAATATAGGTGTTTAGGGCCTGATTCTAGTGGTGGTGTCTACATCGGCCAAAATGGCGCCGGCCACATGTCAATCACGCTTAGGCGCCATTAAGAGAATCGCAGCTCGCGTCCAACATAGGCCCCAGGGTTTTGCAAGCCTACATTACATCATAAATACAGAGGCGCCTAGCGGCTCTTAATGTTATTTTCGGTGTAAAGCACACCTATTTTGATCTTAGGCACTGTGAGGTACCTCTGTAGATGTGATTACAGCATTCGTTTTTTTAGGTGCCTATATATTTTTTTAAATAATAACTTTTTAATTGGTTTTAAACGATGTGGTCAATTACCATACCAATTAAAACAATTAACTTAGACAGCGGTAGGACCCCTACCACTAGGATTTCCCCTTTTTGAGGACATGTCTGGGGTCCGGACGGCTTTTCAAAACCTGGCACTTAGTCCGGGTTTTGAAAAGCTTCCCGACAAAATTCCGTCCAGAAGGGGCATCCATGCATGCGTGGATTCAGCGCGGTGACATCACGCGCACACACGGATGCTGTCTGGGGGTGGGGCTGGGTGGTCCTGGAGGCGTGGCCACGGGTCATAAGATTTGGATATGGATCTTCCTTCGGGAAAATCTGGTAACCCTACCTACCGCAGCCTATCTTATGACTTCGTTACTAGAATGGAGCTCTTAATGTTTACTCACTTGAAGGGCTTTTACCTACCTGGAGGCTTTGATCACTATCTCCAATGATCCTAATTTAAAGGCCTCTTCAGTAGGCTGGACAGTCTTCTTGGATGATACTTCATCACTTCTTTGATAGGTGGGTGCCATCTCTGCCATTTTTGGGCACATACTGGATGAAATTCCCACCAGGAAAGCACCTTCAAAGAAAATGTTCCTTTGAAAACCGGCTGGCAGGCCCAAAAATACAGAAGTAGCTGCGGGAAGTCAGAAAACTGGCCTGCAAAATCCTAGACTAATACTGCCGAACCAAAAGCCACAAACAGAGAATATGTAGCAGATTATCGATAAAAAGCAAAAACAGGGCATCTTAAATCCACCAAAGATATTTATTGTATAACCAAAATATGTCTTAGTGGATTAATTGGACTCAAAATAACAACCAATAAGTCTTAACCATACTGGAGGAAAAGACTTCAGATAACTGTGAAAGAACAATTTATGTGGGTGAAACAGGACCCATTGGGATCGTTTCTAAGATAAGCGCTATTTATCTGCTCCAGTGTTAAACAAACATATATAATATATACATACTAGTTTTTTAGCCCGTTACATTAACGGGTGCTAATAAAGCCTCCTTCCCTCACATGTCCCCTATGGAATTGGCAGTGATGGAGAAGGGTAAATCTGAGAGTAGCTTATCTGAAGAACGGAATATGCTCCGTGCGTTGTCGAACATTTAAAGAGGTATGCAGAGAGGAGAAGTGCCGGTGCCCCCCCACGAAGACCGCCCCCCCTGCCCGCTGTTTGTTTGGCTCTTTGTTTTGATTTGCGCAAAGGTTTCAAGCCGGTCACTTTTTTGGTGGGTAGAATAAAGCCGAAATTGGTGATCTGATGTAGCCATTTTGATGGTCCCTGCTCCAAAGAGCTTACAATCTAACTTAGAAATACAGACATGACATATAGGGCTGGGGATGCACCAGATGCATACTTGTAGCACCTCATCTCCATATGCAACTTCCCCATCCAGCTAGCTACTTTCCACCTGCTAGCTCTCATTAGCCAGGAAGAGGGAGGTAGTCATTCCCCAATCCCTGCCCCCACTCCTATGTAGGCATCAAAATACACGATATCTTCATTAACAGAGGAGAACAGATGAAAGAACTGGAAACTGGCCTTGAATATGTATCTAAAAATGACTTTCCCATTGGAGGCTTATTTAGCAAGGATCTGTTTAACCCCCTTCCCCAAAGGTACTCTCCCTCTACAGATCAGAAGATGGGGGCTTGAAAGCTGTAGTTTTCCCGATTGGGGAGAGCTCTTCCGTCAAAGTTCATGTTTTAGTGCAAAGCCGATGCTGCGACTCCTCTCTCGATCCCCGCCTGAGTCGGAAGTGTTCTCCGACGCTGGTGCGGTTTGAGAGAGGAGCCGCGGCGGCGACTTTGGATTGCAAGTGTTCTGGAGCCGGTTTATCTGTACTTCGTGGAAGGTTTCCCTGGGCAGGGGCCGTCTCAACGGCAGGACTCTGCGATCGCTCCCTCCAGGTCTTCTTCAGACTGTCCTGGCCCGGTGTCTGCCCTCCACCGCCAGCCGCCTCGCCTCGAAGCCCTCCTCCCGGCAACCGCCACCAGCACCGCACCTTTAAGCCCTCCTCCTGTAGCGCATGCGCACTCTTGCCGCCACATCCCAACAGATCAGGGATCAGGGAGCACGCGGCGTGAGTGCACATGCACGCTTAGCGTTTTATTATTATAGATACTGTAAAAATGCAAAAATGATTTATATGTTTTTCAAACTTTAACTTCAGAAGTTTTTTTGGCCTATGATTAATTACCGTAAGTGACATATACAATGAAAAAGTTCCATGATATGAAGACCACATAAATTGTTGGGGGGGGGGGGGTTTATTCAAAAATTTTAACAATGTTACATCACAAAGTTAAAGATATGAAAAATAAGCAAAGACACAATCATTTTTTTTTTTCATTTTCATAAAAAAATAAATTCCATCTAGCCCACTAATTTGAAAAAAAGTGTTCAATATTTAAAGGATCTTATAAAAAGCAAATAATAGGGAACTAGGGGGTAGCCAAGATGGCGGCAGTGGGTGAGCTACGAGTGAGACGCAGTTAAGAGCCGACAACTGCTCGAGTTCCTCATTACCTGGCGATTGCAGAGAAATTTTTCAGCGCTTTCCGCCATGCCGCATACGAAGAGGAAGAGGGGTGATTAGAGCCCCATCCTCTCCGGCACTAACGTCCACCCCAGCCCAGCAAACTGTCGATCGCTTCTTCCCAGCTCGACGCCACCGCAAGTAATCGGAGGTTTGGACATCCCGGCATGGGAGAGCCTATTGCCCTTTCGGGCTTTGAAACATCTCTCTCGCCTCCGCCCTCCCTTAACCCTCCGTGTCCAGCCGTAACCGGGGCTCTGGGGCAGGAGAGCCGTGATCCAGGAAATGGATTTACGGGGTCTCCCAGTGAGGGCACAGCGTCAACGGAAGAACAGCTGACGGTTACAACCAAGAGAACTGAGGCAGTATCAGCTCCCATGGAGGCGTCCCTGAACGATATCTGGCAGCTGCTACCATGAATGGAGACTAAAATGACCAAGACCACAGAGGAGGCAACTAATATTACAACCAAACTCGATACTTCAACTAAGACTGTGGATTTAATGAAAACGGAGTTTACAGACCAAGCCAGGGCAAACACAGGAAGAAATAACACACACAACAGTTTGAAGCAGCTACAATTAAGGACAATACCTTGATTCATAGGAAACTTGAACAGATAGAAAATTATAATCGTCGGCTAAATCTTCGTTTCCTGAATTTTCCCTTGGCTCCAGGTGTTTTACCTATTGATTATCTTAAGAGATATCTGAGAATTTAAAAAAAATTCCCTTAATAATATTCCTCCAATTAATAAACTATATTACCTGCCAAATAGAAAGGATGTACATAAGGATTCAGGGAAAAAGAATGGTCAAGGGACTCAGATTGATTTTGATAATGTGTCTTTACTTCTTGAACAAACTTTAACAGTTGACACGGAAAGAGCCACTCTTTTGGTGTCTTTTGTTTTTGAACTGGACGCCAATATGATTTTGAAACTATACTTTAAGAACTCTTAGAAATTATTTGAAGGTCAGAAAGCATGGATATATCCTGATACAGTGGTACCTCGAGCAAAACGAGCAAGACGAGCAAAACATTCGCAAAATCGGCGCCTCGGAAACCGAGCGTGCTTTGATTTGCGAGCGCCCCCCCCTGCGAACCGGCACCTTCCCCAAACGATCCGGCACCCCCCCCGCCGCCATCGGGCACCCCCCCGCCGCCATCGGGCATCCCCCGCCGTGACCTGAGGTCCCCCCCAACCCACCCGAACCCTCTTCTTACTTTTCTGTAGCCTCCGCAGCGGCACCGGCACCGGCACCAGCATGTCCTGTGCGTGGCCGGTGCCTGAAGATCTGCTTCCTGTGCACAGGAAGCAGATCTTCAGGCACCGGCACCACGCACAGGACATGCTGGTGCCGGTGCAGTTGCGGAGGCTACACAAAAGTAAGAAGAGGGTTTGGGTGGGTTGGGGGGACCTCAGGTCGCGGCGGGGGGTGCCGGATCGCGGGGGGGGAGGGAGCCGGTTCGCAGGGGGGCCTTCGGGGGGAACAATGCCGGTTCTCGTGGGGGGTGGAAACATATCAAAGCAAGTTTCCCTTACTTCCTATGAGGAAACTTGCTTTGATATACGAGCATTTTGGATTACGAGCATGCTCCTGGAACGGATTATGCTCGTAATCCAAGGTACCACTGTATTTCTAAAACCACTCAGGAACAAAGAAAGGATTTCCTCTCTCAGCGTCAAGAGACAATTCAATTAGGTGCTACATTTCTTCTTGCTTATCCCTGTAAGTGCCTGGTCAGGTACTTGGGTGTCAAATATACATTTTATTCTCCAGGACATTTGAAGCCGTTTCTAGATATTAAGAAAATCATCAAGGAATGAATGGAAAAAGGGATTCATTGAATTAGTCATCGATTCACACTAAGCTTTACTACAAATGATATGTAGTTAATTTCTCCCTTAATATGTTTGACTTCCCTTATTGAAATTGTGGTCTAAGAAAAGGGGATTAAGATGTGGTTATATTGTAAGAATTTTTCTTCTGAAATATTTTCCTTCTCTGTGTTTCATGAAGCAAAATGTTCTTGTGAATTTTATTTGAAAATTATAAAGAAATAAAGAAAAAAATTTCTTAAGCACTTATCCTATATAATAAAACGCTAGCCGCGCATGCGCACTCAGACCTGCGTGATCTGTAATCCCTGATCTGTAGGTCCGTGGCCAGAGTGCGTTTGCGGCGGCTAGACAAAGCGGGAGAAACAGACTCAGGATGGGAGGATGCGCCACAGCAAAGTGCTGCACAGGTACTGGAGGGGGAGAGACATATCGCTTCTGCCACCGGTACAAACCTCCCTCCAGCGTTGGCAGTCGCAGCACGTTAAACAGGCTGCTTCGCGACTTTCTCCTGCAGTTGAGTCCCTCTGCCACGTCACTAATGATGTCATCAATGACACGACAGAGATACTCAACGGCAGAAGAAAGCCGCGAACCAGCCTGTTTAGCGTGCTGCGGCTGCCAACGCTGGAGGGAGGTTTGCTATTAAAGTCATCTCGCCGGGAGGGTCGCAGAGTCAGCGGGGGTTGGGCTGGGAGGGGAGAGAACCGTCTGCCTTGGGTGCTTCAGGCAGCAGCAGCGTTTACAATTCGCTGCTGTTGCGGCTTCAGGCCTTCCTCTCTGGCCGGTCCTGCCTACTTCCTGTTTTCATGAAGACAGGACCCGCCAGAGAGGAATACCTGAAGCCAGCAACAGCAATGAATTGTGAATGCTGCTGTTGCCCGATGAAGTAGTTGAAGGAGGAAAGTGAGCAAAGGGGGAGAGAATGGCTTGGAGGGAAGAACAGATGGCAGGGCATGGAGGGAAGAAGGAAGGTATGCCAGACCAAGGGAAAAGGAAAGAGGAGATGGAGAGAGGCCATATGGGACAGAGAGAGGGGGCGGACACTGGATGGAAAGAGAAGAGAGGGCAGTGAATGGAAGAGGCAACATAGAGGGTGAACAGTATTCTAGCACCCGTTAATGTAACGGGCTTAATGACTAGTTATAAATATTTACCCCATAATCTGAAATCAAAACATACAGATCAAAGTTTACTTCTCATTAGTCTGAAGAAATAAGTCTAGTTGTGTTGGGTCCCATAAAACATAATCCTTATTTTGCAAATGTAGCAGGGGAACTTAAGGAAAAAAGTAGCCCCTAGACCAGGGGTGGGCAACAAGGGCCGGAATCCAGTCGGGTTTTCAGGATTTCCCCAATGAATATGCATGAGATCTATTTGAATGCACGGCCTCCCATTGTATGCAAATGGATCTCATGCATATTCATTGGGGAAATCCTAAAATCCCGACTGGATTCCGGCCCTCGTTGCCCATCCCTGCCCTAGACCAACACATAAATTGGTTTTTCAAGGTCATCAGACGTCTTTTACTACGTTTGCATTTAGCTTTATTGCTCGCTATTTTTGACTCGATTTAATCCATTAGGTCTGATTACCGATAAGACATTTATCAAACCACCCAGCGGAGACAAACGCCTTCTGAAGTAATATCCGAGAGAGTTCCTGGCCGGGAGACTCCGGTCTTAGCTCATTCACGACGATATGGTGAAGAGGAAGTTGCCGCTGCCGTCTGTGTTGTTGCTCATGATGGCGACGCCCGCTTCGTATTGGCTGCATATGTACCACGTGCTATACTTGGCCGACTCGAACTCCAAGCTTCTGTCGGGCATCTCCATCATATAAAACACAAATCTCCACTTCGGGTCATCACGGTATATTTTCCTCAGTTGTTCAGAACTGCAGTCCTAAATCAGTAGTAGAGAAAATAAATTCATAATAAGAAATTTGCTCCCCTGAATTCAGTGGCATAGTATAGTGGAGGTTGGGGGGCAGAGGCAGACCCCCCTGGAGGCCGTGTTTGTAGCGGGGGCTGGAATCGGTGCCCCTCCTCCTCTCCGTCCCCCTGCCGGCTTGAGTAGCATCTTCTACTTGCTGCTCACTCCGGCATCGACTTTCTTCTGACATCACTTCCTGGTTGTAGGATCAGGATGTGACATCAGAAGGGAGGCGACGCCAACGCTAGCAGCAGTTGGAAGTTACTGCTCGCACTGGTGAACATTTAAAGAGGTGCACGGGGGGGAGGGGGGCAGGTGGTCGCTCAAGCGACAGGGAAGAGTTGGAGGGGTGCCCAAGCAGCAGGGAAGAGTGGGGAAAAGCACAGCACGGTGAAGCTGGACACCACTGCCTCAGGCACCAACCTCCCTTGCCATGCCACTGCCCGCAGATGGTTCCGTCCATTTGGAATGCAACGGTTTTGTACTGTTTATTCAGGGTTCCCAACTTGTCCTAGTGTCCCCCTAACCCAGTCAGATTTTAGTAGCCTTTCTCTGGACTGACTCCATCCTTTTTATATCTTTTGGAAGGTGCGGCCTCCAGAATTGTACACCATATTGTAAATGGGGGTCTCACCATAGTCTCATACAGAGGCACTATTTTAGGCACTAACTGGGTATATATGAGAACATAAGAATTGCCGCTGTTGGGTCAGAACAATGGTCCGTCGTGCCCAGCAGTCTGCTCACACGGCGGCCCTTTGGTCAACGACCAGCGCCCTAACTGAGACTAGCCCTACCTGCGTACGTTCTGGTTCAGCAGGAACTTGTCTAGCTTTGTCTTGAATCCCTGGAGGGTGTTTCCCCCTATAACAGACTCCGGAAGGAATTAACAAACGGATGGACAAAGGGGACCCCATCGTATACTTGGATTTCCAAAAAGCCTTTGACAAGGTACCCCATGAACGCCTACTACGTAAACTGAAGAACCATGGGGTGGAAGGAGACGTACATAGATGGATCAAAAATTGGTTGGCAGGTAGAAAGCAAAGGGTGGGAGTGAAGGGCCACTACTCGGACTGGAGGAGGGTCACGAGTGGTGTTCTGCAGGGGTCGGTACTCGGACCGCTGCTGTTCAATGTATTTATAAATGATATAGAAACAGGGACGAAGTGCGAAGTAATAAAATTTGCAGACGACACCAAACTATTTAGTGGAGTTGGGACTAAAGAGGACTGCGAAGATTTACAAAGGGACCTGAACACACTAGAAGAGTGGGCGACGAGATGGCAGATGAAGTTCAATGTAGAGAAATGTAAAGTCTTGCATATAGGAAACAGAAACCCAAAGTACAGCTATATGATGGGAGGGCTGGTAATGGGAGAAAGTACCCAAGAAAAGGACTTGGGGGTAATAGTGGACAACACAATGAAGCCGTCGGCACAGTGCGCAGCGGCCTCTAAGAAGGCAAATAGAATGCTGGGTACTATCAAGAAAAGTATTACAACCAGAACGAAAGAAGTTATCCTGCCATTGTATTGGGCAATGGAGTACTGCGTCCAATATTGGTCGCCGTACCTTAAGAAGGATATGGCGATACTCGAGAGGATTCAGAGAAGAGTGACACGATTGATAAAAGGAATGGAAAACCTTTCATATGTTGAAAGATTAGAGAAACTGGGGCTCTTTACCCTGGAGAAGCAGAGACTTAGAGGGGACATGATAGAGACTTACAAGATCATGAAGGGCATAGAGAAAGTGGAGAGGGACAGATTCTTCAAACTTTCAAAAACTACAAGAACGAGAGGGCATTCGGAAAAATTAAGAGGGGACAGATTCAGAACCAATGCTAGAAAGTTCTTCTTCACCCAAAGGGTGGTGGACACCTGGAATGCGCTTCCAGAGGGTGTGATAGGACAGAGTACGGTTTTGGGGTTCAAGAAGGGATTAGATAATTTCCTGAAGGAAAAGGGGATAGAAGGGTACAGATAGAGGATTACTATATAGGTCCTGGACCTGATAGACCACCGCGTAAGCAGACTGCTGGGCGTGATGGACCTCTGATCTGACCTAGCAGAGGCACTCCTTATGTTCTTATGTTCTTAATTTCCTTAAGTTTGTACGGAATCTATCCCCTTTCAATTTTAGAGAGTGCCCTCTCGTTCCCCCTACCTTGGAAAGTGCTACCGTGCTTCCAAATATCTGTGTTTGGCACTGGACAAGTGATATGGTCAGGAGCCATTTCTGGCTCTCTAGATTTCTTTGAATATCGACCCCTGTGTTTTCAAATCCCACCAATTCTTCTGCGGCTACAGGACTCTTAAACACTGGATACTCAGAGCTGGTTCTTTCGTATTTTAGCCCTTAATAAGCAGACATGGCAAATCTCGGCAAAGCAACCCTTATCAGAGCTTCCAAGGGGGCCGACCTCCTATGTGGGAGATTTAGGGCCCATCTTGCTCTGCCCATAACTCTGCCCAGCTCCGCCCACAACCCTGCCCAGCCCTTCTACAACTCCACCCAGCCCCGCCTACAACTCTACTCAGCCCCACCCAGAGTGGCACCAGTGGCAGCAGGAGGTTGCATTTTAGGAAGGCCTCTCCTGCTGCTTCTGGAAAGGAGGGAAAGCGGGAATCTTGGCAGGTCTGCCCTATTTCTGAAAACCTCTGCACAAATGTTAAGCTTAGCGTGCAAAGCAGCATACGCAAGTTACAGAATAGTGTCAGATGTGCGCATTGCTTAATTTAATAATTAACCGCTCACTGGTGTTAACAAGTTTACAAGTTTATTAAAAATTTGATATCCCGCCAAATCAGACTTCAAGACAATATGAGTAGACTTGACCCCTGTTGGGGATATACGCTGAGTCTGGTACTGTTGCTTGGACCTTGTAGATTGGCTGTGTTCATTGTTTATTGACCGATGGTCATGTCTGCATTGATTTACGGTCTGTTTTTTTGTTTTTTTTTTCAATAAAAATTTATTGATATTAAAAAAAAAATAAAATAAAGGGAGATACATAAAAATAACTAATCAATGGCTATAATAGAGAATATGTAGCATTGGCATTAATTACCAGGTTGCGCATAACCGCCCTTAGTTGGAATTCTTTCATTTGCGTGTGCAAAATCCATATCGCACAACTTCATGGGGATGAGGACCTGGGAGGGGCGGGGCGGGGGCGTGCCAAGCATTGACACGCGCAGGTTCTAGAATGCTAGCCTTTGCATGCGCATTGAGGGTAGGAGGTGGCGCCCCCTTGTGCCTTCCCCTCCGTCCCCCCATTCCTTCCCCCCCCCACCCCATCCCCACCACACTCGCATCCTCCCTCTTTAAATCTTCACCGGCGCAAGCAACTTCTCCGGCTACTCGCGCCAGTGTTAGCTTTCCCTCCGACGTCGCTTCCTGTCGCCCGCGATCGGGAAGTGGTTTCAGAGGGGCGCCAGGCCGACGCAAGCAGCAGGCTGGAGAAGTTGCTCGGGCTGGCGAAGATTTGGGGGTCCTTTTACCAAGGCGCGCAAACCGTTTTAGCGCGCACTGACTGATTTAGCGTGCGCTAATCGATTTAGCGCATGCTAATGATTAGCGCACGCTAAATGCTAAGGGTGTCTTAGCATTTATCGCGCCTTAGTAAAAGTACAAGGGGAAGGGAGGGCGTGAGCATTGTTTGGGGGGGAGGTGCCGGCACTCCCACATAGACGGCGACCAAGGTGGTCCGCCCCCCTCCATACTACGCCACTGCTATCTACCTCTGCTGGCCCCTAAGGTTAGAAGCATAGATATGAACTTATGCTATCATTAACGTAATTGCAGTTATAGACTCCACGCTTAGTGCGCATCATCCCGGTGCCTAACTTTGGGCGATCTCTAGAGAATTACCCCATCACGTGCGTATTATACCTCCACCTTGAGCACCACTTTCCCTTTGTCTTCTTGGCATGCAAGGTAGCAGTTGGTCCCGGTGAAGTTCAGCGTCACAGGTATTCCAGAATACTTTCTTGTTACATCGGTTGTTTTGTAATAATATATTGTCATGGAAGCTGAAGAGAAAGAAGAGTAAACGGGAAACAATTGAATTACGTTCCGAGGACTCGGTTCTGAAACCCCTTCCCTATTAGAACCCTTTTGGCAAATGTGCGTTAATTTTGCATGGGTCTACCCATATTTATTGACTTCGTAAAATTTCATTGAACGACACGAAGTCAAACACAGTTGAGGAGACGGAAGGTTAGAGATCTGTTTACTAGTGCTGCCCAATTCGCGATTCGAATCGATTCACCGATTCACTTTGGGTGAATTGGTTCGAATCGATTTGCACGAAAAAAAAAATCAAACTCACTGATTCCAGGTCGGTCCCCTTGAGACCCGCTCGCGTTTGGGCTTTGCCTCTGCCGCCGGAGTCCTTCATCTAATGTAACTTCCGGTTTTGCGAAACCGGAAGTTACTTCAGAAGAAAGGACATTGGCATGCACCTGTGTGAGTGCGCGATTTGCGGTGGCGGCAGCAACTTGCAAGCATGTTGATTTTTTAATAGTTGTTGGCTCTTGGTCGGCTCGATCTCGAAAGTATTTCTCCTCTCCTCCCGAGTCCCCGCATCTAACTTTCAGTGCTCTGCTGCAGTGTTCTCTTCTTTTCCTGAGGCCATGGAATGGGGGGAGGGAGGGGGAAGCTGAGGACCTTTCTTTAGGGAAGCTGAGAATCGGGGAGGGGGGCTGGGGCGGGGGAATATGGGGCCTATTTCTTTGGGATGCTCTGGGCCTGGGGAAGTTCAGAATCGGGGGGCTGGGGAGAGGGAATATGGGGTCCTTTCTTTGGGGATGCTCTGGGGAAGCTGAGAATCAGGGGGCTGGGGAGGGGGGAATATGGGGACTCTTTCTTTTGGGAGGCTCTGGGGAAGCTGAGAATCAGGGCGGGGGGGCGGGGGAGGAGGAATATGGTAGTGCTGCCCGATTTCCTTGATATTGCCTTGTTTAAATAAAATGTTTAAACTTAAAAAGCTGTGCCATTGAAAGTGAATCGAATCGAAAAATCGATTCAACAGGATGAATCGAATCAAAATATTTTTCACCGAATCGTGCAGCACTACTGTTTACTAATGCGCACTAAGGTTTTGCATTTACTAGGGAATTCTAGCATTATGCGTTATTTCTGTGCCAAATTTTTTAGGGCGGGAAAATGTTATGGAAGCAAGGTTGCAAATTGGCCGTGATAGCATGTCCAAGCGGAACCAAACTTACGTGCCCAGTTAAAGAATGGCGTCTAAATGATCCCAAGTGGATCTGAAAAGAGGGTGTAATGATGGGAGGGTGGGGAGGGGGTGCGTGGGCAGCTCAGGGGGTTCCTTTAAAATGTGCGCAGTGTTATAGAATTCTGGGAATCTGAGCCCCACTTGTATGCCAGGTTTCAGCTGGTATAGGGTAACCAGACATCCGGATTTCCCCGGGTGGCTTGAAAAGCTTCCTGACATAAACGCGTCGGAAAGGGGCATCCACGTATGCAGTGACGTCGCGTGCAAGCACGCTTGTGCATGACATCATTGCGTCATGTCCGCGTATGCCATCTGGGGGCGGGGCTGGGGGGCGGTAAAGAGGCGAAACTATGTGGTCCTGAGGGAGTGGCCATGAGTCTGGATTTTCCCAAAGGAAAATCCGGTAACCCTAAGCTGGTATAAATACCTGCATCTAAAGTTGGGTGCGGATATCGTCACTACAAGTTATTTTATAAAGGGCGCCTATCCCGGAACACCAGGAATTGAACCACTGTCAGTAATCCCCTGTGGAATCTCACCTAAACACGCTACACTTTCATTCCACAGGGGGATTGCACTATATTTCCAGAATTGAAATGTCTGTATCATACCTCCCCTGTCTCTCCGGTGTCGGGTCAAAAGCGCGCCCAGACAATTGAGCGCCGCGCGCGCCGCTCTAAATTACTGTTTTTAGTGCTCCGACGGGGGGGGGGCGTGGGGGGAAACCCCCCCACACTTTACTTAATAGACATCGCACCGCGTTGTGGGGGCGTTGTGGGGGGTGGGGGGGTTACTTGTAACCCCCCACATTTTACTGAAAACTTCACTTTTTCCCTGTTTTTAGGGAAAAAGTTCAGTTTACAGTAAAATGTGGAGGGTTACAACCCCCCAAACCCCCCACAACGCCAGCGCGATGTCTATTAAGTAAACTGGGGGGGGGGTTCCCCAACAAACCCCCCGTCGGAGCCCCTAAAAACTGTAATTTAGAGCGGTGTGGCGGCGCGCGCTGTGCTCAATTGTTGGCGCATGCTTTTGTCTTTCGCGCCGTTGTCTATGAACCGTCTCTCTTCCTCCAAGGTATAAACATTCAAGTCTTACAGTACTTAGGGCTACCATATGTCCAGGAAAACCCGGGCATGTCCCCTTTTTAGAGGACTGTCTGGACACCCAGATGAGCTTTTAAATTGTGAAGTCTGTCCGGATTTGACGGGGCTAGCTTTCTAGGAATCCGGTGGCTTTTCCTTTCTGACCTCCTCGGCGCTGCAATTCTGTTTTCTTCGGGCCGCCAGCAGATCAGCGACGTGAGCCGGCTGCCGTTGGCCTGCCCCGGAAGCTGCCTCTCTGCAGGTCCCGCCTATACAGGAACAGGAAGTCGCAGCAAAGAAGCGACTTCCGGGGCAGGCCGACGGCAGCAGTCTCATGTCGCTGAGTTGCCGGCAGCCCAAAGAAAATAGAATTACAGAGTTGAGGAGATAAGAAGGGGAGAGCCACCGGATTCCTTGTCAGCCGGCCCTGCCAAACTAGCTTCTGGGGAGCTAGGCCAGGGGCATAGTGAGGGCAGAGCAGGGAGTGGGTTGGGGCAGGGTCATGTCAACTCTTTTTTCAGGTCAAAAATATGGTAATCCTTACACCACGAAGACTTGAATATGTATAGCCCAGTATAGGGTTACCATAGATTCCTTTCAGAAAATCAGGCTCCCTAGCACCGCCCTCAGGCCCACCTAATTATGTCCATCCCCACCCCGCCCCCCGCTGCCTGCTCTTGTCGGGCAGGGAGGAAGTCCATGCATGCGCAGATGCTATGTGATAACATCACACGCACCTACGACAGCGTATGCGCGGACTTCCGGGTTTTGAAAAGCGGTCCAGACCCCCGGACATGTCCTCAAAAGGAGGACAGGTCTGTGGAAATCCGAACATCTGGTAACCCTACCCCAGTATAAAGAATGCACAATGACATGACCAAAGAAGGGCATAGTTACAATTGAGCATGCCCAGAAAAATGCCCAGGGCTAGCTAATGGTATAAGCTGCCTGCTGTTGCATTCCCACAATTCTCAGCATCTCTTCCCCTTTCCTTCCCCCCCCCCCCTCTGGACTCTTAAATTCTGCAGTGGACAGTCGGTAGATGCAGTGAGGGGGAGAGAGATGCTGACCCAGAGGAGGGAGAGTGATGCCGGTATGTGGAGGGGGAAGGAGAAGGAGAGACTCTGGGCCCAGAGTGGGGGGTGTGGAAGGAGGAGAAAAGAGAGGTGACAAGCTGACTAAATGGAGGGACAGGAACACAGAAGGGATGCTGGACTCAGGAGAGGGATAGGGACACTAAGAGGGCAGGTGCTGAACATGAGGAGAGGATGGGGATAGGGATGAAAGATGGATAATGGACTTGGAGAAAGAAGAAATGTCAAAATGAGAGGAGACCCTGGAAAGAGAGTTGAGAAAAACCAAATAAACACGGAAAAGAGAAACAACAAAGGTAGAAAATAAGGTATTGTTTTCTGAATTTATTAATTGCTGTAGGAAAGGTGCATCTCTGATATCTTGCATTTCAGTTTCTATTTCTGTTGCTATGACAGTTTTTCTATATAGGTCTGGAACGTAATTGCATTTTACAGGATTTGTTTCCTGGAGGTTTAAAGGGGCATCTCCTCCTCCTCCTCCATCCCACCCCACCCAGTCAGCACTACCTTGGGAGAGATGGCTTTATGGGGGGGTGCATCTTAATTTTTCCTCCCTTTCCCATTCACTCTTGGCTACACCAGTGGACATGTCATGTGCAGGGAGGGATTTTAGGTGGACAGAGCAGTAGCAAACCAAAGGCAGGGGTGTATATGGGGGTGGCCCACCCTGAGTGCAGGAAGCACAGGTGTGCTGGAGCGGTTGTAGATCTCCAGTCTGCCTGCGCATGGCCATCGGCTCTGCTGACCCCGCCCCCTCTGATGTCAACTTCCTGTTCCAGAGTGGGCCAAGCACAGCAGCCCGCAACTGATGGTTTTCCCTCCCTGATCAGAGCTCAGACTGCTTCTGAAACAATGCGCCGGATTCTACAAACGGCGTCTAATAGCACCTAACTCCTAGGCGCCGGTCAGCGTGGTTGTCAAATCAACTGCTAGGCATCGTTTATAGAATTGCAGAAAATCTGGTAACCCTAACTACGATACCAACCCGATTCTGTCTTCTTCTTCTCACATATGTGCAATTTGTCCAGCAGCTTAGCTAAGGGCTGTTTCCTTAGGTCACAAACGCTTTTATTTTCGGCAGCTGACACCAGTCTCAGAATCAGGCCAAGACCACTCTGGTCAGACTCGGCTGTAATACAGAAACATGGAGTCAACCGGGTTTGACATTAGACAACCAGGACTAAAGGCAAAAGAAAGATCATGTTTATTTATTATGATTTATTTTAAAAATTTATATTCCGCTCTATCAACATTTCTAGGCGGATTCCAACATCATTTATAACAGATAAATGCATTATAACAGCAATTACTTTAAAAACTTCAAAACACTTAATTTAAAAAATAAATATAGAAAATCAGCATTGATATACCTTCCTAAACAAGAATGTTTAAAAAAAAAAAACTTGAAACAGTCAACATCACCAAGCCCTCGCGGTTGCTCGGAAAATTAGTTCCATAACTGTGGTCCATTCACGTAGACCAGTGTTTCTCAACTAGGTCCTGGAGGACCCCCTTGGCCAGTCAGGTTTTCAGGATATCCACAATGAAGATGCATAAACTCGATTTGCCTACACTGCCTCCATTATAGGCAAATTTCTTTCATGCATCTTCATTGTGGATACCCTGAAAACCTGACTGGCAACGGGGGTCCTCCAGGACCGAGTTGAGAGACCCTGAAGTAGACTAGACATTTCCTCTATTCCCCATGGTGAATTTCACAAACAGATGGGTCCACCAGGACATTTCTGTTCAAGGAACGTAAGTTCCGTGTTGGTCGATAAATACAAAGGGAGTCTTAGAAACTGGAGATTTCCTGCCAATCAATGTTTTGAAAACAAGTAGTAACAATTTATAGTGATACTAGTGTGCAAATTTGGACACACAAGGTATAAAATAAAGACAATTGTACACCTAACTTAATCTCTCCCCTCCCCCCCTTTTTATGAAGCTGCATTAGCGTTTTTTATTGATGTCATAGCAGTAAAAGTTCCGACGCTCATAAAAATTCTATGAGTGTTGGCGCTTTTACCACCGCGGCTGGTGACAAAAAAACGCTAACGCGGCTTCATGAAAGGGGGGGGGGGGTTAATTGTTAAATTAGGCACCAATTGGCATATAAGTACCAATTATAACCCTTAAGCGATGCTAGTTGGCATTAATTTGTAGAGGGAAATTCTATAAACGGTGCCTTAACTTAAGCGCTGGTAGATTCCCTACTGACGTCAAAGTTAAGAGGGAAACGCCATTGAAAATGTTTGTGCGTCAAGACAGCATCCGCGCGTGCACGCGGATGCAGCATGATGATGTCGCGCGTACGGCCATATCTCAGTTTTGGAAAGCAGATTAAAACTCAGCTATTCAACAGACCGAATCCTTAATCATACCACATGACCTTCCCCTCTCACGCTTCTAGGATTGTGGCTCCCTCCTTACGGCTTGCATACTTTTTCCTTTTAGGCTCTTTCCTTATGGCGTGTATGCAGTTCTCCTTCTCTTAAACTGTATGCATGTACCTATTGTATCCATTGTATGTATTTTGCTGCATGTACTTATGCATGTCCTTATTCCTTGTACTTATTGTACTTTGTTCTCGTTGTACATGTTGCATGTATTTTTTTGCACTCTTCACTTAAATTGTAGACGTATAACCAGTATGTTACTTTTTATAATTGCTTTGCTGGTTTTTGTTGTCAACCTCAACTGCACTGTTTGTACTGAATCTATCTGCTGTGAACTGCCTAGAACTCCCTGGGTATGGCGGTATACAAAATAAAATTATTACTATTATTATTATCACTGCATTGTATCCGGGCATTCGCAGATGCCGTCCCGACGTCGGAAGCTTTTCAAAACCCAGACAAAGTGCCGGGGGGTTGAAAAGCCGTCCAGACCCCCGGATATGTCCTCAAACGGAAGACATGTCCGGAGATATCTGTTAACCCTAGGGATGCAGGACCCAAGGGGAGAGGAATTAGGCGTCAAAAGCCCTCTCAAAGAGGTGGCCACCGATGTTTATTCCCCTTTTCAAATGATTCCTATCGATTCAGAAACCTCCTCTAAGCTTCAGAAAGTTCAAAAAGGGATAAGTGAGACAAAACGAATCAGCTCCACAACTTACTGATCTGCAGCTGTTCCACAGAAACCACCACCAAGTTCGTTTCCTCGCAGCTGCTCATCTTGCAGTCCTCACAGGGCGCCACGCAAGACTGTTCGTCACCCCTTCCTCTTATCATCGAAATGGTAGCTTGCTTTAACAGCAGTATCCAAGTGACATTGGATTCAGACTTTTTATTCTGGCTCTGGGCTTCCTCCTCCTCTTGGTCTTTGTCCTCCTCATCTCCAGCTATCCCTGGGCGCTCCAGGCACGGCCCGCGGTGATCGGCAAGGCCAACTGCTTCCTGGGTGGCGGAAGCGCCTTCTTTTTGGACCATCTCAAAGGTAAATTGAAGGATCCCTTGTTTCTTTTCAAAGGGCTGAAAAAGCTCTTTCAGGGAGGGAGTTGGTCGATCCACTATTTGCGGGGGCCTGTGGACGGTCTGCAAATGAATTTAAATTAATTGGCTTTTATAACCTGTTTTATATGGACAGCAAACAACACTTAAAAGTAGTCATAATCCCACTAATTCTATAAAAGAGCTGAAAATTGCGCTCGTAAATTTGGACGTGTACCTGATTTGTGCGCACAATTTAATCGAATAGCAGGTTAATTAGCTCCAATAATTATTATTTTATCTAGCAACTAGTCTTTAAGCCCGTTACATTAACGGGTGCTAGAATATATGTCTGTCTGTCTTTCTTTCTTTCTCTCTCTCTCTCCCGCTGTCTCTCTCTCTCTCTCCTTGGCTCCCTTTTTCTGTCTGTCTTTCTGTCCCTCTCCCTGCCCCTGTGTCTTTCTTCCTTTCTGTCTGTCTCCCTCCCTCCTGCTGTCTGTCTGTCATTCTTTCCCTCCATTTCCCTGTGCAGAAGTATTTCCACCCCACTTCCCTGCAACAGCATTTCCCTCCCCCCCCCCCCCGACTTCCCTGTGCAGCAGCAGCGGTATTTGTCTTCCCCTCTAGGTCCCTGTGCAGCAGTTGCAGCATTTCCCCCACCCCTTCCCTTCTCTTACCGCGATCTTGCCTGCTCCGTTCGGCCCCTCCCCCGCGCTCTGGCCTGCTGCGATCTGGCTGCTCCGTTCGGCTCCTCGCGGCTGGAGTCCTTTTCTTTGTCGGCCCCCCCTTCCCTTCCCTTCCCGCGGTCTTGAGCTTCGGTCTGGTCTGGCCTGCTCTCCTTGCCATATTTTTTTTTAGTTGAAAGATGCGGCGGTGGCTCCACTCATGATCCCCACCTGCGTCGGAAGTCCGATGCAGGCGGGGATCGTGAGAGGAGCCACCGCTGCGTCTTTCAACTAAAAAATGCAATACGGCAGGGAGCAGGCCAGACCGAAAAACAGAACCGTAAGCCGCGCATGCGCACTTCCTATGGGTTGCTACAGCTCACGGAAAACCGGCGCACGCATAGGAAGTGCGCATGCGCGGCTTACTGTTTTATTATATTAGATTATTGGCATTAATTAGACTCAATGACAAATTGCGTGCGTAAATTTAAGCATGGGATCTGCGTCTAAATTTTATGCCTGAGTCAAAAGGGGGGAGGGGGGCGTTCCTTTAAGTTACACAGGTGGTTATAGAATACGGACATCCGCGTCTAAAGTTAGGCACGGGCATTAGCGCTATTCTATAAAGTTCGCCTAACTTTAAGCACGATTTGTAGAATAACACTTTTTGGCACCAATTTTTTAGACGCCATCGGGCTCATTTTCAAAAAAGATAGACGTCTAAAAAACGGCATAAACGAGCACTTGGATGTCTTACTAGTCAAAACGTCCAAGTGGGAATTCTCAAAACAGACCTTCTAGACATCTTTCTGGTCATTTTGTCCCCAATGCATCCAAGTCTTAAGGGGCACGTTAGAGGCTGGTTTTGGGTGGCCTTAGGACTCGGACGCTTGGCAGCCATAATCAAGCCTTTAACAAAACGTCCTGGGCTTTTTTTTTTTTAGACGTTTGGAGCTAAACCTGTTTTCAGAGCATTCTAAATGCTAAATAGGTGCCCAAACTGACCAGATGGGCATTGGAGGGATTAAGGTATGACCCCCCTTTTCTCCCCAGTGGTCACCGACCCCCCTTCCACCACCCAAAGATGTGGTGAAAACATCAGTATTTTCCAGGCTGTATGACAGATTCACATGGCTGGAACGGTGACGGGACAAAAGTGCGCGAGACTTCAGCGTGCCGACAATTTGGCGCAAGATCCCAGCGCGTCGCCGAAAAAGTTACTTTTAAAGAGCTCCGACGGGGGTGTGGGGGGGGGGAAACCCCCTAGTTTACTTCATACTCTTTGCGCTGCCATTGGGGGGGGGTGCAACCCCCCACATTATAGAGAAAACTTAACTTTTTCCCAAAAAATTTGGAAAAAGTTAAGTTTACTCTATAATGGAGGCGCGAAGAGTATGAAGTAAACTGGGGGTTCCCCCCTCACACCCCACGTCGGAGCTCTTTAAAAGTAACTTTTGGCTGGAACAGAGAACAGGAGAACCAAATCCACAAGACTCAATGACATAAAACAAGAAGTGGAGACGTCCAATGAAGACTGTTGAGCTCAATCTTTCTTAAAAAAAAGTTCTTTATTCTTCCAAAAAACCTCAATGACTCATGACTCGACATGTACATGTTTCGGCCAAAATGGCCTGCTTCAGGAGCCTTAAGAATCTTCAGAATGAAGTAATCTTAAAAAGGACTTCCTAATTTCTATAATATCTTCTTAGGGAAACATATGCCTGATCGAAGAAAGATTGAGTTCACCAGATTAATATGGCTCACATACAAGTTATAGTGACATCTGCTTGGGACTTTTAATGTGATGTGTCTCTACAGTAGCCTTTAGACTAGAGTCCCTCTGTGGAGATGTAGGGAGGGCGGTGCTGAAAAGTTCTCAGCCCAAGCAACTTCCTAAATCTAAAGTTCAGCCTATGTAGCTGAAAAGAGGGTTAGTTTCGTTTTGCAACGTGCTAATTTGTAAACACTAATGAAATAAACTAAACTAACCCTCTTTTCAGCTACAGTGGCCAAAATAACGTCAGATTTAGGAAGTTGCTTGGGCTGAGAATTTTTCAGCACTGCCCTCCCTACATCTCCACAGAGGGACTCTAGTCTAAAGGTTACTGTAGAGCAGCAGTCTCAAACACGCGGCCCGTGGGCCGCATGCGGCCCCCCCCCCGGAACTATTTTGCGGCCCGCAATCTGTCCTTGCCTAAAGCAGGGGACCCTAATCTGCTTCCCTTCCCACTGCCCTCCCCCAAGCCACCGCAATCGGGGAACAGGCCAGCGCCCGAGGTCTTAGTTCTCCCTGCATATCTTCCCTAGCTCGGAGCCGACCAATTCTCGCCACCCGACGTTCAATTCTAATGTCAGGGAGGAAGTTCCGGGCCGGCCAATCGCTGTCTGATTGTGGTGGCGGCAGCTTGTTCCCCGATTGCGGCGGTGGCGGTCTGTTCTCCGATTGTGGCGGCGGCAGCTTGTTCCCCGATTGCGGCTGTGGCGGCCTGTTACCTGATTACGGCGGTGGCGGCCTGTTCCCCAATGGTGGTGGCTTGGGGGAGGGCAGGGAGAAGTAATGAAAGAAAGGGGGGGACAGAGAGACAGAAAGAAAGAAGGGAAACGGGACACAGACAGAAAGGGGCATGGAGAGAGAAAGGGCGGGCATGGAGAAAGAAAAAAGAAAGAAAGGGGGCACGGAGAGAGAGAGAAAGACAGACATATAGAAAGAATGGGGGCATGGATAGAGAGAGAAAGAAAGAAGGAGGCAGGGTGAAAGAAATAAAAAGTTGGGGGAGGGAAGGAGACAGATGCCAGACCAGGGGAAAGGAAGGAAGGAGGGATGGATGGAGAGAAAGGAAAGAAAGAGATGTCAGACCATGGAAATAGGGACAGAAGAAGAGAGAGATAGAAGGGAAGGTAAGACATGAAAACATAGATTTTGAAAAGAAAGCAGAAAAATTGAATATTAAGTTAATGCCAAAGATGGATGCAAGGCAGAAAGTGAAGACGGAGAGAAAACCAGTCAAAGGACTAGAAGACCCTGGAAACAGTTAAATGCACAGAAAAATAAAGTCACCAGCCAACAAAGGTAGGGAAAATGATTTTATTTTCAATATAGTGATTGAAATGTGTCAGTTTTGAGAAACAAAAGATATTGAACTTTAAATGTGAGGGCCGCAGAAAAAATAGTTAATGTCTTATTAAAGAAATGACAATTTTGCATAAGGTAAAACTCTTTATAGTTTAACTGTTAAAGGAAAGATTTATAAAGTATAAAGAGTTTTACCTCATGCAAAGTTGTCATTTCTTTAATAAGACATTAACTATTTTTTCTGCAGCCCTCCAAGTACCTACAAATCCAAAATGTGGCTCCACTAAGGGTTTGAGTTTGAGACCACTGCTGTAGAGACACATCACATTAAAAGTCCCAAGCAGATGTCACTATAACACTCCAACCCCTCCCCCACCCCCACCTCCCTCTCCCCCCCCCCTCTTCTGGTTTCCCACTCCCTCCTTTTTATCTTCTAACCCAACTATGATAAACCTGTGCTAAAACTACTTTGCCTCCTTCTGCGCTACCCGCAATTCCGACAAAATTTTTGTAAATCCGTGTTCAGACCGGATCCTAATGTAACGGATGTGAACCGCCTAGAACTTTTTGGGTATGGCGGGATATAAGAACCTAATAATAATAATAATATAACTTGCTTATGGTGAGCCCTCCAAAATCCACCCAAACTTACTGTACCCACCTAGAGCACATTTTGATGTTTCATCATTTAAAATTCTGGTGCAATCCCTTATACTGAGCCAACTTGACTACTGTAATATCGCCTATCTGACAATTTCCCAGAAGAATATGCGGCGATTACAACTGGTGCAAAAATGCGGCGGTCAGGCTGATTTTGGGGTTGAAGAAGTTCGATCACGTAACTCCTTCCTACCGACTTCTGCATTGGCTGCCGATGGAGGCCCATGTGAAGTTTAAGTTTGGATGTTTTTGCTTTAAGGTACTATTCAGTTTAGCCCCTAAATATATAACTGACCTTTTCTCTTTCTCAACCAGTGGACATAAGAGAAGCACACACTTGAATTTTGTTTCCCCACCGGTTAGAGGATGTAAATTTAAAAGACATCATCAACATCTTTTCTCACATCAGGGAGCATTATGGGGTAAAGATCTGGAACAACTACTTAGGCTTGCTAATACTTATGGGGAATTTAGGAGACACCTAAAAACAAAATTATGACCCCAGACTACAAAACATTCAGAAAAGAAATAAAGAGTCTACTCTTCAAGAAATTCCTGCAAACGACTCAATACCGCTAGCTCTTTCCCAATTCCCAATACCTTCCCGATTCCCCAAAGCAACCTCATCTACTCTTCATCTCCTCTTGAAATTACCAGATATCTTCTTCATGTACACTTCCCCCTCCCCATTCGCGGTTTCAGTAATCGCGATTTCACATATTCACGATTTTTGGGGGAGGGGGAAAAAAGAAAAAAAAAAAAACATCCTTAAGTCTTCCCCCCGGCATCCCTGCCTTACCTGGTGGTCTAGCGGGCTTTCGGGGCAGGAGCGATCTTCCTATGCTCCTGCCCCGTGCAGATCGCCATCAGGAAATAGCTGTAGGGAGTTCCCGTCGTAGTCTCGAGAGACTACAGGAACTCACAGCAGCCATTTCCTAATGGCGATCTGCATGGGGCAGGAGCATAGGAAGATCGCTCCTGCCCCGAAAGTCCGCTAGACCATCAGGTAAGGCCGGGAAGGCGGGAGGGAGGCGGGGGTGGGTCAGAGCCGGATATTCGCGGTTTTTCGCCATTCGCGGTCCGGCTCTGCCCCTATCCCCCGCGAATCCGGAGGGAGAAGTGTAATACCTTTTTTGCAATTCTTTTGTAATCCGCCTTGAACCGCAAGGCATTGGCGGAATAGAAATCTCTAATGTAATGTAATGTAATATCTGTTCCTGAAGTACTTAGGTAGCTGATTCGCACAATCTTGCCCACAATAACCGATCTCTGGAGCTGTTACACACCAGTTTTTGTAACAATTTGTAGCATTTTTAATCATTGTAAACCACATAGAACTTCACGGTCCTGCGGTATATAAACTGCTATTGTTATTATTATATACCACAAGAGCTTTATGCTTGCAGGGGTAATCTTTATGTTGGTACAGTAGGGTTTTGAGGGCTCACCATACAATAGAAGCAAATTGTAGTGACATCTGTACTTGGGGCTTTTATTATGACATTCTCTGCAGTAATCCTTAGCATGCCCCTCTGCTGTGCTCAGGAATACTCAGCTGTCCGTGAACAGTTTGCTAAGAATGCTGACTGCTTGAATGTCTGAAAATATTAATTGTGTGCGTTTTTCATGTGGACGTCTTTATATTTGAGAATGGCCAAAAAAGATAGACGTACTAAGGACCAAAACGTCTACATAGGGTCATTCAAAAAAAAAAAAAAAAAGATAGACATCTTGCTGTTTTCAGAATGGACGTTCTCTCTACTGGATTTCTAGACATCTTTCCCAAATGTCTAAACGCAGACTTAGACATCCAATCGAAAATGCCCCTCTATATTTAGAATATACCCCAATATGCAATAAAATGAAATTAGTAAAAAAAAAAAAAAAAAAAAAAACCACCTCAAAATACCCCACAAAATAAAACATAAAAAATGAATACAAAAAACACTTTTAAGCAAAGCAGCACCACTCCATACGTACTAAGCATCCCATTAGCCCTTCCAAAATCATTATGACTTTAAATCTCTTCTAGTATAAACTGGCTACTAGATCTGAGAAAATAACCAAGTTTTCAGTTTTCTCGCTGTTGCAAGTACAATTCCTGCGCTAGACTGTTCTGCAAAGAAGGGGCAGCACCTGAATAATAATAATAATAACAACAGTTTATATACCGCAATACCGTTAAGTTCTATGCGGTTTACAATAGATTAAGCGAGGTACAAATTGATTGAATTTAAGAGGGGGGAAGAGGAGAGTTAATAGGACCGGAAATGCGTTGTTGAGGAGAAAGAGATTAATAGGACAGAGGAATCACTATGGAGGAGAAAGAAGATGAGTGGGTCAGTTGTCTAGATACTTTAGGAACAGTTGAGTTCTTATGTTCTTAACTGTGCCAAGTATAGGACAATGAAGCCATTGTAATATCACTGCTGAGGTTGGCTCTGAGGCTCTGTGGACTGAGGCATTATGACATCACAATCTCAGCTCTGGAATGTTGCTCTCATTGGGGTTCCGGAACCTTGTTATTCTTTGAGATGCTGGAATGTTGCTACTCTTTGAGTTTTGGCCAGGTACTAGGGACCTGGATTGGCCACCGTGAGCTGATGGATCATTGGTCTGACCCAGTAAGGCTATTCTAATAATAATAATAATAATAATAATAAGAGTTTATATACCGCAATACCGTTAAGTTCTATGCGGTTTACAATAGATTAAGCGAGGTACAAATTGATTGAATTTAAGAGGGGGGAAGAGGAGAGTTAATAGGACCGGAAATGCGTTGTTGAGGAGAAAGAGATTAATAGGACAGAGGAATCACTATGGAGGAGAAAGAAGATGAGTGGGTCAGTTGTCTAGATACTTTAGGAACAGTTGAGTTCTTATGTTCTTAACTGTGCCAAGTATAGGACAATGAAGCCATTGTAATATCACTGCTGAGGTTGGCTCTGAGGCTCTGTGGACTGAGGCATTATGACATCACAATCTCAGCTCTGGAATGTTGCTCTCATTGGGGTTCCGGAACCTTGTTATTCTTTGAGATGCTGGAATGTTGCTACTCTTTGAGTTTTGGCCAGGTACTAGGGACCTGGATTGGCCACCGTGAGCTGATGGATCATTGGTCTGACCCAGTAAGGCTATTCTAATAATAATAATAATAATAATAATAAGAGTTTATATACCGCAATACCGTTAAGTTCTATGCGGTTTACAATAGATTAAGTGAGGTACAAATTGATTGAATTTAAGAGGGGGGAAGAGGAGAGTTAATAGGACCGGAAATGCGTTGTTGAGGAGAAAGAGATTAATAGGACAGAGGAATCACTATGGAGGAGAAAGAAGATGAGTGGGTCAGTTGTCTAGATACTTTAGGAACAGTTGAGTTCTTATGTTCTTAACTGTGCCAAGTATAGGACAATGAAGCCATTGTAATATCACTGCTGAGGTTGGCTCTGAGGCTCTGTGGACTGAGGCATTATGACATCACAATCTCAGCTCTGGAATGTTGCTCTCATTGGGGTTCCGGAACCTTGTTATTCTTTGAGATGCTGGAATGTTGCTACTCTTTGAGTTTTGGCCAGGTACTAGGGACCTGGATTGGCCACCGTGAGCTGATGGATCATTGGTCTGACCCAGTAAGGCTATTCTAATAATAATAATAATAATAAGAGTTTATATACCGCAATACCGTTAAGTTCTATGCGGTTTACAATAGATTAAGTGAGGTACAAATTGATTGAATTTAAGAGGGGGGAAGAGGAGAGTTAATAGGACCGGAAATGCGTTGTTGAGGAGAAAGAGATTAATAGGACAGAGGAATCACTATGGAGGAGAAAGAAGATGAGTGGGTCAGTTGTCTAGATACTTTAGGAACAGTTGAGTTCTTATGTTCTTAACTGTGCCAAGTATAGGACAATGAAGCCATTGTAATATCACTGCTGAGGTTGGCTCTGAGGCTCTGTGGACTGAGGCATTATGACATCACAATCTCAGCTCTGGAATGTTGCTCTCATTGGGGTTCCGGAACCTTGTTATTCTTTGAGATGCTGGAATGTTGCTACTCTTTGAGTTTTGGCCAGGTACTAGGGACCTGGATTGGCCACCGTGAGCTGATGGATCATTGGTCTGACCCAGTAAGGCTATTCTAATAATAATAATAATAATAATAATAAGAGTTTATATACCGCAATACCGTTAAGTTCTATGCGGTTTACAATAGATTAAGCGAGGTACAAATTGATTGAATTTAAGAGGGGGGAAGAGGAGAGTTAATAGGACCGGAAATGCGTTGTTGAGGAGAAAGAGATTAATAGGACAGAGGAATCACTATGGAGGAGAAAGAAGATGAGTGGGTCAGTTGTCTAGATACTTTAGGAACAGTTGAGTTCTTATGTTCTTAACTGTGCCAAGTATAGGACAATGAAGCCATTGTAATATCACTGCTGAGGTTGGCTCTGAGGCTCTGTGGACTGAGGCATTATGACATCACAATCTCAGCTCTGGAATGTTGCTCTCATTGGGGTTCCGGAACCTTGTTATTCTTTGAGATGCTGGAATGTTGCTACTCTTTGAGTTTTGGCCAGGTACTAGGGACCTGGATTGGCCACCGTGAGCTGATGGATCATTGGTCTGACCCAGTAAGGCTATTCTAATAATAATAATAATAATAATAATAAGAGTTTATATACCGCAATACCGTTAAGTTCTATGCGGTTTACAATAGATTAAGTGAGGTACAAATTGATTGAATTTAAGAGGGGGGAAGAGGAGAGTTAATAGGACCGGAAATGCGTTGTTGAGGAGAAAGAGATTAATAGGACAGAGGAATCACTATGGAGGAGAAAGAAGATGAGTGGGTCAGTTGTCTAGATACTTTAGGAACAGTTGAGTTCTTATGTTCTTAACTGTGCCAAGTATAGGACAATGAAGCCATTGTAATATCACTGCTGAGGTTGGCTCTGAGGCTCTGTGGACTGAGGCATTATGACATCACAATCTCAGCTCTGGAATGTTGCTCTCATTGGGGTTCCGGAACCTTGTTATTCTTTGAGATGCTGGAATGTTGCTACTCTTTGAGTTTTGGCCAGGTACTAGGGACCTGGATTGGCCACCGTGAGCTGATGGATCATTGGTCTGACCCAGTAAGGCTATTCTAATAATAATAATAATAATAAGAGTTTATATACCGCAATACCGTTAAGTTCTATGCGGTTTACAATAGATTAAGTGAGGTACAAATTGATTGAATTTAAGAGGGGGGAAGAGGAGAGTTAATAGGACCGGAAATGCGTTGTTGAGGAGAAAGAGATTAATAGGACAGAGGAATCACTATGGAGGAGAAAGAAGATGAGTGGGTCAGTTGTCTAGATACTTTAGGAACAGTTGAGTTCTTATGTTCTTAACTGTGCCAAGTATAGGACAATGAAGCCATTGTAATATCACTGCTGAGGTTGGCTCTGAGGCTCTGTGGACTGAGGCATTATGACATCACAATCTCAGCTCTGGAATGTTGCTCTCATTGGGGTTCCGGAACCTTGTTATTCTTTGAGATGCTGGAATGTTGCTACTCTTTGAGTTTTGGCCAGGTACTAGGGACCTGGATTGGCCACCGTGAGCTGATGGATCATTGGTCTGACCCAGTAAGGCTATTCTAATAATAATAATAATAATAAGAGTTTATATACCGCAATACCGTTAAGTTCTATGCGGTTTACAATAGATTAAGTGAGGTACAAATTGATTGAATTTAAGAGGGGGGAAGAGGAGAGTTAATAGGACCGGAAATGCGTTGTTGAGGAGAAAGAGATTAATAGGACAGAGGAATCACTATGGAGGAGAAAGAAGATGAGTGGGTCAGTTGTCTCGATACTTTAGGAACAGTTGAGTTTTTAGACGTTTTCTGAATTCCTCATAAGTAGTGGGCGAAAGCAGTTGATCTAAGTCTTTACCCCACAATGCTGCTTGATGTGAAAGAAGGTTTTCATGGTGTCACTATTGTAAATCACTATTGTATCACTATTGTAAATCACTATTGTATCACTATTGTAAATCACTATTGTTAATAGGACCAGAAATGCGTTGTTGAGGAGAAAGAGATTAATAGGACAGAGGAATCACTATGGAGGAGAAAGAAGATGAGTGGGTCAGTTGTCTAGATACTTTAGGAACAGTTGAGTTTTTAGACGTTTTCTGAATTCCTCATAAGTAGTGGGCGAAAGCAGTTGATCTAAGTCTTTACCCCACAATGCTGCTTGATGTGAAAGAAGGTTTTCATGGTGTCACTATTGTAAATCACTATTGTATCACTATTGTAAATCACTATTGTATCACTATTGTAAATCACTATTGTTAATAGGACCAGAAATGCGTTGTTGAGGAGAAAGAGATTAATAGGACAGAGGAATCACTATGGAGGAGAAAGAAGATGAGTGGGTCAGTTGTCTAGATACTTTAGGAACAGTTGAGTTTTTAGACGTTTTCTGAATTCCTCATAAGTAGTGGGCGAAAGCAGTTGATCTAAGTCTTTACCCCACAATGCTGCTTGATGTGAAAGAAGGTTTTCATGGTGTCACTATTGTAAATCACTATTGTATCACTATTGTAAATCACTATTGTATCACTATTGTAAATCACTATTGTTAATAGGACCAGAAATGCGTTGTTGAGGAGAAAGAGATTAATAGGACAGAGGAATCACTATGGAGGAGAAAGAAGATGAGTGGGTCAGTTGTCTAGATACTTTAGGAACAGTTGAGTTTTTAGACGTTTTCTGAATTCCTCATAAGTAGTGGGCGAAAGCAGTTGATCTAAGTCTTTACCCCACAATGCTGCTTGATGTGAAAGAAGGTTTTCATGGTGTCACTATTGTAAATCACTATTGTATCACTATTGTAAATCACTATTGTATCACTATTGTAAATCACTATTGTTAATAGGACCAGAAATGCGTTGTTGAGGAGAAAGAGATTAATAGGACAGAGGAATCACTATGGAGGAGAAAGAAGATGAGTGGGTCAGTTGTCTCGATACTTTAGGAACAGTTGAGTTTTTAGACGTTTTCTGAATTCCTCATAAGTCGTGGGCGAAAGCAGTTGTTCTAGGTCTTTACCCCACAATGCTGCTTGATGTGAAAGAAGGTGTTCATGGTGTTTTTTCAGATTACAACCTCTAACTGGGGGGGAAACGAAGTAGGAATGAAAGCTTCTCTTGTGTCTGTTGGCAGAGAAGGAGAAAAGGTCAGTTATGTATTTAGGGGCAAGTCCGTTTAGCGCTTTAAAGCAGAAGCAGGCGAATTTAAACTTGATGCGTGCTTCCATCGGTAGCCAATGTAACTGCCGGTAGTAGGGCGATACATGATCGAATTTCTTGAGTCCGAAGATTAGTCTGACCGCTGCATTTTGCATTAGTTGTACACGTCGCCTGAAAAGGCCCTTACTCCAGCAGAAGAAACCCAGAATCCCTGTTAGAAGGACAAGTTAGACAGCCGCTCGGGCTAGATCTTAGAGCAGTGTCCCGCACATTTTGTCGAGCCGCAGCACACTATACGTAGCGGCTGTGGCTCCAGGCATCCGGAAGTGCACGGGCGTCGCCATGACAACATCAAGTGCATGCGTGAAATCATCACACCGACATCTATGCATGCGTGAAGGCCCTCCCAATGGACCCTAAGCCACAAGTAGGGGGGATACCAGCAGAGAAGAGGGTCGGAGAGGAGAGGCGCATTCTGTAGGCAGTCAGCCGGCACCGGCACCTCTTCTCCTCACCTGTGTGTCGCAGCATACCTGAAATCTCAGGAAACCACCTAGTGTGCCACGGCATGCTTTTTGCGATACACCGTCTTAGAGCACAAGAAGGGAAATATTGTGCAACTTGCTGAGATAAATAAGAGGGTACCAAACTCCGCAAGCTTTTAAAAGCTACCACAAGAATCTTAGATTGATTTCCAAAAGATATTGGTAAGCGGCATAAATATTTAAGTAGAAGGGTGGCATGATACCAGCTCATGCCAAGTCAGTGGCATAGCGAGGGTAGGAGGCGTTCAGGGCGGTAGCGTTCCCCACCCACGCACTCCTCTACACCCCCTACTCCTTCCACACACACATCCCCCGCCACATTCACGCCCTCCCTTCCCACCCCGTATCTCTTTAAATCTTCGCCAGTGCAAGTAGCTTCTCCAGCCTACTGCTCATGCCGGTGTTGGCTTTCCCTCTGATGTCACTTCCTGGCCCCGCAACCCGGAAATGATTTCAGAGGCCAAGTGCAAGCAGCAGGCTAGAATAGTTGCTCATGTTGGCGAAAATTTTTAATGAGGTATGGGGGAGGGGAACAGAGGGATGGGGGGCGGAGAGGTGCTGGCGCCCCTACCAAAATTGCACCAAGGGAGGCCTGCCCCCCCACTACCCTTACTATGCCACTGTGCCACGTTATAATCTTTGGAGCTGTGATCTGTATTAATGGAAGTGTAGCAAGTGGCTGCGTTGGAAGACAGAATAACAATAGTCTAACCATAATTACAACGGTTCTTAAATACAAGAGCGAGAACTACGATTTTATTGGTATTATTACAGCCAATGAGAGGCAACGATAGGCTAAAGGTATGATAATAGACTGCAAAGATTACATATGAATAAAATTAAATGACTAGAGTGCCTTTTGCTCGTGGAAGGAAATAGACATATGTTAATGAAGAGGCGGCCATGTTTGCTGGTTTTGGGCCCTGTAAGCTTTAAGTGTGAGTGTTAGAAAATAAGCAGCAAGTATAGGGTTAACAGATGTCCAGGAAAACCCAGACATGTCCTCTTTTTAGAGGACAGTCCAGGTGCCTGGGGTGGATTTCCAGGATCCGGCAGTTTGTCCAGGTTTTGGAAGGCCTCGAGTTTGGGGCCGCGTCTTGAAGGTCTCCGAGCATATGCGGAAGCGAAGCGATGCCATGACACGAAGGCGCGTAGGTGTGTGACTTCATCATATGGCATCCATGCGTGCTTGGAGGCCCTCCACATGCATAGGGTTACCAGGTTTTCCGTCTGGAAAGTCCGGACCCCTAGACCCGCCCAGTTCCACTCATCTCCGCCCCGTCAAGCCTCGGTTATGCCCTGTCATGCCTCCCAAGCCCCATCTCCAGTCCTGCCCCAGGCCCCGCTCCCTACTGCCTTCTCTCGTCAGGCAGGACATCGATGGATGCAACGCAATGACATCCCGCGCGCGTGTGCATGATGTCATCGCATCGTATCCATGCATGCGCGGATGCTCTCCTACACGAAGGAAAGCTTTCCATAACCCGGACAAAGTGCTGGGTTTCGAAAAACCGTCCGGACCCCCAGACCCCCGTCCGGACATCTGGTAACCCTACACTGCAGCCTCAAGCTCGGGGAAGAGACAAAGTTTGTTTGGGGGCAGGGCTGGGCGTGGAGTGTGGCGGGGCTACGTGTCTTCTTTTTGAACAGGTAACCCTCATCTGGAATACTGTGTACAATTCTGGAGGCCACACTATCGAAAAGATGTGCCGAGAATTGAGTCAGTTCAACGAATGGCCACCAGGATGGTCTCGGGACTTAGGGATCTCTCATACGGGGAGAGGCTGACTAAATTGCGGATGTACTCTCTCGAAGAACGCAGGGAGAGGGGAGACGTGATTGAGACGTTTAAATATATCACCGGTCGTATCGAGGAGGAAGATAATATTTTCTCTCTTAAAGGTCCCACGGCCACAAGAGGACACCCGCTAAAAATCAGGGGCGGGAAATTTCACGGCGACACCAGGAAGTATTTCTTCACCGAAAGAGTGGTTGATCATTGGAATGAACTCCCAGTGCAGGTGATCGAGGCCGGCAGCGTGCCAGATTTTAAGAATAAATGGGATGCACATGTGGGATCTCTAAGAGGGTAAATTTGGGGGAGGGTCATCAGAGTTGACAGACTTGATGGGCTATGGGATGTCTAAGAGGGCAAAGTTAGAGGGGTGGGTCATTAGTGTGGGCAGACTTGATGGGCTATGGCCCTTTTCTGATGTCATTTTTCTATGTTTCTAAGCAGGTACAGTATAACGTTAAATGGAGGTGGTATGTGTAAATTCATCTCATGCGCGTTCATGGTGGCCATGTTGAAAACCCTGACCGGCTGTGGTTCTTGCAGGACCAATGTAGGAGTGGCAGGTCTAGCCCGTTAACATTTACCAAATGAGTTGATCCTTTCGCAAGCAGATTTATGAGGGCTTCTGGCTCTAGGTACTGCACACTGGAATCGTTAATCTTCAGCAAACGGTCTCCCTTTCTGAAAATCAAGCAATACACGTGTGAATCACTTTTTAAAGGAAAACGTGTCATAATATGTCTGGTCTAGGGCTAAAAATATTGTGTGATCTTAGATCTTGAAAATTACTGCAATGCACCACTTCATTTACGTTAGCACTGGGTCTAGAACAGGGGTGGGCAACTCCGGTCCTCGTGGGCCGGAATCCAGTCGGGTTTTCAGGATTTCCCCAGTGAATATGCAGGAGATCTATTTGCAAAGCTTTCAATGCATATTCGTTGGGGAAATCCTGAAAACCCGACTGGATTACGGTCCTCGAGGACCGGAGTCGCCCACCTCTGGTCTAGAATGTCACAGAGATAGGAGGGAAGGTAGCACAGACTATAGGAAAATTAGGGTCCGACAAAGGCGTCGGAACGGGGGAGGCCGCAGGAGCCATGGCCTCCCCCAAAACTGGTGCTCTCTCGTGGTAAATACACACTCCGAAGTGCAATTGTGCCGATGTTCAAAATCAAACGACAATAAACAATGACATCAGCTTGACAGCACAAAATTTTTAGGGTGACGGAACTAAAGCGTGCCGGACAATCGCGCGCGGACAAAGACGCTAAGACAAATGCATGTAGGATGTCAGCGCACCGGATTAAAAGGTTACTGTAAAGATCTCTGAGGGGGGTTTGGGGGGAACCCCCCCCACTTTGCTTAGAAATGTTGCCACTGCCATTGGGGGGGGGGGAGAAACTGTAATTTTTCACTAAAACACTGGGAAAAATTACACTTTCCTCTCTAATGGGGGAGGGGTTCCCCCCAAACCTTCCAACGGCGGCGCCAACACTTCTAAGTAAAATTGAGGGGGGTCCCCCCCCCACATCCCCCTCAGAGTGATTTAAAGTTACCTTTTAATCCGGTGAGCTGACGTCCAGCACGCATTTGTCTTAGCGGCTTTGTCTTCGTGCGACTGTCCCACGCGATTTCGTCTATGAACCAATTTGTAGTGCATGAGGGGGAAAAAAGACCTCCGAGACCTTAATTCATGCAGCATGAATGCTATAAATATTATTATTGCAGTTCGTGGGCTCAGTCAAGTTTCAAGTTTCAAGTTTCAAGTTTGACCTTTATTTGATGAATCGCTTATAATAATATCTAAGCGATGTACAGTGTTAAAAACCATCAGAATGTGGTAATACAATTAGTTTACAGTAGTCACTCATAAGACAGACAAAATTAGACGAACAGGAGGGGGGGAGGAAAGGTGAAAAGTTACAATCTTGTTCTTTGTTAGAAATTGACATCAAAGGGGAAGCACATCGGGTAATAATGGGTTGGGAAGAATATTGGACCTTAAAAGGTGGTATTTCATATGTCAAACGCGTCTTGAAATAGGTAAGTTTTTAAAATTTTCTTAAACGCAACAAGGTCAGTTTCGTTTTTAATGAAATTTGGAAGGGAGTTCCACAATGTGGGGGCTTTTACAGAAAATATATCATTTCGCCTAGTGCCTATGACTTTTAATGAAGGGACTGAGAGCAATTGTGATGAAGAGGATCTAAGAGAACGTAAAGTTTTGTGTGGGACAATCATTTTTGCAATATATTGAGGTTCACTGAAGGTTAAAGTTTTGTAAACCAGAAATAAAATTTTAAACGTAATTCTATGGGTTATAGGAAGCCAGTGTGATTTAATTAATAAGGGGGTGACATGGTCAAATTTCTTTGCGTTATGAATTAGTTTGATTGCTGTATTTTGGATAATTTGGAGACGTCTATTTTCTTTTTGAGTTATATTAATTAGAAGAGAATTGCAGTAGTCCAGTTTGGAAATAATAAGAGAGTGAATTAAAATATTGAGAGATTTAGTATCCAAGAATGTAGAGATTGAACGTAAAAGCCGTAGTCTGTAAAAACATGATTTGACTATTACACTGATATGATCATGATAAGATAGATCTACATCAATTGTTACACCTAGGATTTTTAGCTTAGGTACCGGTTAGTCATAGATCAAAACCCCAAATGCTTTTGTAAGTAATTATTTTGATAATAACCTTAAATATTTTTAACATTTAAGCATAAGATAGCATCTATTTTTAAAGAAGCACTGATCTGAGCCACAAACGCCACTGCGATGTTAAAAGCCCTACATTGTACTACCTGACGGGAACTCCGTTTCACCTTACTAGGCTTCGTCAGGGGATTTTACTGCAATAAGGAGCACAACGTGAATTGAGGTTCAAACCAACAAAATGTCTGTTAACATCTCAGTGGCGTTTGTGACTACGATAAGTGCTTCTTTAAAAATAGACGCTATCGTATGTTTAAATGTTAAAAATATTTAATTTCAACACCTGGTAATTTGTGTCATCTTCCGTTCTGGGGGAGGGGAGGAAATATGGGGGATGATAGTAATATGTTTGGGAATTATCGAATTGTAGAAATATATATGGAATATTAGAACTGTGTATATAATTGTAATGAATATCTTACTGTATTTTATTATTGTATATGTATTTGATTCCTTCAAGAAAATGTTTTAAAATAAATGTTAAAAATATTTAAAGTTATTATCCAAATAATTGCTTACAAAAGCATTTGGAGTTTTGACCTAAGATTGAGCCCACGGCCTGCAATAATAATATTTATAGCAGTCACGCTGCCTGAATTAAGGTCTTTTTCCCCTCATGCACTAAATGCGTTACAAAATGTGTTACATAACTGGAAAAACTTATCCAACACAGATTGCAACAAATACACTGTGTTTAACAGCTAAATATGAAAAGGTTAACTCTCAGTTCACCATACTTGGTCACCTCTATATTCTCATTGCAATGTATCATACAGTATTTGACCTTTGGAATATACAAGTTATTATCTGCTTGTAATACCATATATACTCGAATATAAGTCGAGACCCCCGTTTCTCCCCCAAAAAGGAGGAAAAATTATTGACTCGAATTTAAGATGGGGGCTTAATATTCAAGTGCCATGCCCTGCCACGATCTGCACCCAGTGTCCCCTCCCTCATGTCCTCCCTTGCCAGGCTCTGTACCCAGCCTCCCTCACTCCCTGCCAGGCTCTGTCACCTAGCCCCCCTCACTCCCTGCTAGGCTTTGCACCCTGTCTCACCTTCCTACCCTGTTACCCCCTCAGGTGGTCCAGTGGTAGGCCAGAACAGGAGGGGTGCCTCCTGTCTCCCGTCCCGGCTAACAATTTTTTTAACCCCCTCCCCCCGTGCTTAACTTTTGCGCGGGACGAGAACTGGCGGTAGCCATTCCAAGAGCAGCGCGGGACCGAGCAGGATGCATGAAAAGCTCAGCCCGGTCGGGTGCGCCGCTGGCCTCGAAATGGGACGGAGAGGTTCACCATGGGGGCAGGGCGCGGAAAGATTGCTCCAGCCCCATACACTGCTAGACCTCCAGGGATTAAAAACGGCGCAAAAGGTAAGCGCGGAGGGGGGTTAAAAAAAATTGTTAGTCGGCCAGGACGGGAGACAGGAGGGATCCCTCCTGTCCCGGCCTACCAAGTCATATGGCAGGCCGGTTGAGGCCTGCAACGTCCGGGAGGAGGTCGAGTCTTCATTGTATGATGGCCCAAATATAAGACGAGACCCCCATTTTTGAGCCTTTTTTGGCCCAAAAATCTCATCCTATATTCGAGTACATACGGTAGTTCTGACATTACTGTCCTCACTTACTGTGATCGCATTCACCTACGTCTTTGATACCTGTGTGCGATGCATTTCACGATGAAGTTGTTCTCATTCTATGCCTTACTGCTCTGCAATTTGTTTCTCTGCACCAATATACTGTTATCTTATATTTTAAACCAGGGGTGTCCAACCTTTTGGCTTCCCTGGGCCGCATTGGCCCCCCCAAAAATTTCTGGGGCCTCACAAATGCGCAAACGCTGCAGCAAAACAGAGGAGGGAGCAGGCAAGATGGTAAACACCCAGAGGCAGCAAAGGAAATCACTGCATCGCCCTCAACTGGGGCCACACAGAATACTTCACGGGGCAGCATGCGGCCCTTGGGCCACAGGTTGGACACCCCTGTTTTAAACTAATACAAATTTTTGAACTGAAAAAAAAAGTTCGCTGAATTAGTGCGCCCTAAATGCTAAGGCATCCATTATATCCTGTTGGTATCTTAGGTCCCTTTTTTCATAGGCAATCACTTAAGCAAAACCACCCATGTAGTTAAGTTTTGGTTTGATTTTGATGCAAACCACATTAGTTAAAAAAAAAAAACAACCTACCTGCAAAGTTTGTACCAACTTGGGTAGTTTTGATTACTTACATTTTCTCCCTGGAAAAGCGGAGACTTAGAGGAGACATGATAGAAACCTTCAAGATCATGAAGGGCATAGAAAAAATAGACAGGGACAGATTTTTCAAATTATGGGGATCAACAAGTAGAAGGGGGCGCTCAGAGAAATTGAAAGGGGAGAGGTTTAGAACAAACGCCAGGAAATTCTTTTTCACACAGAGGGTGGTGGATACATGGAACGCGCTACCGGAGGATGTGATAAGCAGGAGCACGCTACAGGGGTTCAAAGAAGCTTTGGATAGGTACTTGGAGGACAAAGGGATTGAGGGGTACAGATAAGAGTAGAGGTAGATTATAGGGATGGGATTAGAGTTAAGTTATAAAATTAATCAGGGACCACTGTTCAGGCACTAGGCCTGATGGGCTGCCGCGGGAGCAGACCGCTGAGCAAGATGGACCTCTGGTCTGACTCAGAGGGGGCGACTTCTTATGTTCGTATGTTCTTAGATCTGACTTTTGAAAATATGTGGATTGTACCTGTGTTTGTAATCCAAACCAACAAAAAGCACAAAGACGACCCAATATTCCACAGCAAAAGCAATCCAAGCGATGAGAACACAAAAAACTGTGGATGTACACTCCTCCCTCCGTATTTGCGGTGCTTACAGGCGGAACATAGCCACGAATATGGAAAACCCGTGAATAACTGTTTATATGTTATTTGCGGGTTTTTTCTAACAGCCACCGTTTTTACTATTGAAAGCACGAATAACTTTTTATAGGTTATTCGTGGTTATTTTGTAACAGCCGTCATTATTAATATTGAAACTCGCAATTTTTGGAGAATAACAATATTTTCAGCGATTTTTAGGCTGATAGCAGGCAAGCAGAGATTTTCTCTGTGGACGCTGGGAAGCAGCGTTTTTCTCTGTGGACACTGGGAAGCAGCGACTTCCTGAGCGAATGCTGGTAAGCGCTAAACTTTTTTATCGGTACAATACAGGTACTTTACTCATGATGTAATTTGGGGGGGAGGAGTCAGCATGCGAAAAATCACGAATAAGCGAAACCGCGAATATGGAGGGAGAAGTGTAGATGTTCTGAAAGATGATTTATTAGTCACTCTTCACAATAAAAACATATAAATTACAGATATAAATCCAAATTTATAATCCACACATAATTGTCCTACCGGAACCTCCATGCCCTACATGCAAACACGCCTTCCTCAGGGATCCAAAAAGAAATGGGGATGTGATGATCTGAATGAGAAATTCTGAAATGGTTATACTTTCAATGTATTATGGGAGGGGGGTGGTACATAGTTATAATATAGGTTGAATCAATATCTATGAATATAGCACATGTATGTTATTTTTTTGATTGCAGTATTTGTGAAAAAGGGTGGGTGGGGGAGGGAGATAATTTATGAATTTATGATGACAATAGAAAGAATTTCAAGCGATGTGTATGATTCAATTGATGTAATATTGTGTACTTGATGGAAGATGAAAAATGAATAAATAATTGGATTTAAAAAAAAGAGAAATTCTGAAATGAATTACAGTACTCCCCCAATATTCGCGGGGGTTCTGTTCCGTGAATATGGTTTTTCTTGGGGGGGAGAGGCAGGAGAGAACAGCTGGAGCACCGGCGAGTGAAGGAAGTCACTCGCGGTCTGCTCCGATCGTCTCTTCCTGCACTAAAGTCGGGCCTCACCAATCAGGAGCTGCATGTCAAAGTGACTTCCTTCACTCGCTGGCACTCCGGCTGCTCTCTCCTGCCTCTCTGGCTGCCCTCTCCTGCCCGGTCATTCGCAGTTGGAAAATACCGTGAATGACTGGGACCGCGAATCGCCAACCGTGAACGACCAGGGGAGCACTCTATACCCAAAAGGAATATACAAGTACATAATAAGCTCATAAACAATTTCGAAAGTAAAAGAGTGACTAATAAATCATCTTTCAGAAGATCTACAGCCACAGTTTTTTTGTAATGCAAACCCACAAGAAGCTTGCTTTATAAAAACGATAGAAAGTGTAGAAATAATAATTTATTTTTCTATACCGCCTACCAGTAGTTCATAGCGGTTTACACAATAGGCATTCAGCATACAATATAATAATAACATCATACATAATAAAATTCTAACGGGTCCTTTTATCAAGCTGCGGTAGGGGTTTAACGCGAATAATACCATGCGTTAAACCGCCTGTCGTGCTAGCCGCTAACGCCTGCATTGAGCAGGCGTTAGTTTTTTAGCCGGCCATGGGGGTTAGTGCGTGATTAAAATGTTCAACGCACTAACCCCGCTAGCGTGGCTTGATAAAAGGACCCCTAAGTAACTAATACAAGCATTAAAACTAATGAATTAAAAAAAAAAAACCCACAATATAAACTAAAATAAGTACAGATAAAAAGATTAAAAGTACATTATAACTACATGATAATATGAAAATCAATAATGTATATTATATTGTTCAAATAAATGGGTTTTAAGATCTTTTCGAAATTGATAATAAATAAGAAATGGAGAAACAAGAAGATTCACACATGAATTCATTAATCCCGCTTGGAATGCTAAGGTCCTATGCCAAAATTTTTTGTAACGACATGCTTTTGCTGAAGGAAAATAAAACCAACCAGATCTACGAATATTTTTCTTAGAAATAAAAAAAAAACCTAAAATGAGAAACAAGGTAAGCCGGCCCTAAGCCAAATAAAAGTTTAAAACAAATGCATCCAAATATTAAAAAACACTCCAGCCTCAAACGGTAGACAGTGAAGCCAGTGAATAGAAATGCTTTAGTACCTCAGCCAGGAGAATGACTTGGTGCTCCGGAATTTGACCAGTCCTTGAATCTCATAGCAGTGTCTGCCATCGGCGATCATGTGAAAAAGCGCAACGCCCCCATGCAGGTACGCCACCTAGTAATTGCAAGAAAACACACAAGCGTGTAAGTCACAAATCCTCATTTTACTGTATAGGCCAATAATGGAAGATGGTTTGATGTTATACAAAGGACCAAAATCAACTTCAACAAAGCAAAAACCAAAACGCAAAGAAACTTAAGATACCAATTATTTTCTTAAGCAAGGGCTTCTCAAGTCAGTCCTTAGGTCAACCCAACCAGGACATCCGCCATGAATGTACAAACACATCAGGGCTTCTCAGAAATTGTCAATAGCTTCAGTCCCTTGAGTATACCATCAATTCCAAAAAAGCTAGTTAAATAATAAATTCACACTAGTCATCCACAATTCTAACATCAATATGAAATAAATACTCCTATATATATCTCATATAACCTACATATTATTCATATACACACACAGGGCCTCCCCAGTTCTTACAATCAATAAAATAATCCGTTAAAAGATGTCATGAAATGTTCACCCATCACCTGGGTATAGCAGCAACCAGGAAACATTAATAGCAGCAGAAAGCACAAAACATGCTTGGACTTCAAGTTCTCACTTATAGATGCTCATCAGCGAAATACTTTTAAAATCAATAGGAGGAATTTTTTTTTTCCACTCAGAGAATAGTTAAGCTCAAGAAGGCATTGCCAGAGGTTGTGGTAAGAGCGGATAGTGTAGCTGGTTTTAAGAAAGGTATGGACAAGTTCCCGGAGGAAAAGTCCATAGTCTGTTATTGAGAAAGACATGGGGGAAGCCACTGCTTGCCCTGGATCGGCAGCATGGAATGTTGCTACTCCTTGGGGTTCCGGAATCTTTTGCTACTCTTTGGGATTCCGGAATCTTGTTATTCTTTGGATTCTGAATGGAATGTTGCTACTCCTTGGGGTTCCGGAATCTTTTGTTACTCTTTGGGATTCCGGAATCTTGTTATTCTTTGGATTTTGAATGGAATGTTGCTACTCCTTGGGGTTCTGGAATCTTTTGTTACTCTTTGGGATTCCGGAATCTTGTTATTCTTTGGATTCTGAATGGAATGTTGCTACTCCTTGGGGTTCCGGAATCTTTTGTTATTCTTTGGGATTCTGGAATCTTGTTATTCTTTGGATTCTGAATGGAATATTGCTACTCCTTGGGGTTCCGGAAACTTTTGTTACTCTTTGGGATTCCGGAATCTTATTATTCTTTGGATTCTGAATGGAATGTTGCTACTCTTTGGAATTTTAGAATCTTATTGCGTGTTTTTTCCCCTCGATCACCCATTTTCTGAACCGGCCACGCAAATTAGCTAAAACCCCATGCAAAATAGCCAAGCGATTGATGCACTAACATCGCTTGGCTATTTTGCATCAGATTTTAGTGATAGTAAAAACTGTCGTCGTCGTCCCCCCAAACCCAAAACTAATGACAGGAGGGATGTCTACTCCCTCCTGCCACTGAATGCCCCCCCCCAACCCGAAGAAAATGGTAGGAGGGATGCCTAATCCCTCCTGCCACTGAATGCCCCTCCCCACCCCACACCGGTCGTGCAAATCATTTGCATGCAAACTTGATAGTGGCATCGATCGCTGCTGGAGAATTGGCCAGAGAATTGACTAACAGCAATCAAGGTGCTATCTTTAGTGTATCTAGCTCTTTATCCCCCATTTCCCCAGGTACATTAGATAGATTGTGAGCTCACTGGGACAGACAGGGAAAAATGATAATCGTGATAATCATTGGCCTGTTCTGGTCTTTGCCTTCACAGAGGAAAAGACTAATAAGGGGTCATGCGTAATCACAGTGGAAATTCAGGAAACAGCCTCCCAGTGAGAGCCAGGATGGCTTTGGATACCTCCTTGATAAAATTCCTGTTTCTACTGGGATAGCTGTGTTGTTCACTGGGATCTGCAAGAAGACCCCTTTTTCAGCTTGGAAAAGAGACGGCTGAGAGGGAGATAGGATTGAAGTCTACAAAATCCGGAGTGGAGTAGAACGGGTACAAGTGGATCAATTTTTCACTCCGTCAAACGACAAAGACTAAGGGACACTCGAAGTTACAGGGAAATACTTTTAAAATCAATAGGAGGAAATATTTTTTTCACTCAAAGAATAGTTAAGCTCTGGAACGCGTTGCCAGAGGTTGTGGTAAGAGCGGATAGCGTAGCTGGTTTTAATAAAGGTTTGGCCAAATTCCTGGAGGAAAAGTCCATCGTCTGTTATTGAGAAAGACATGGGGGAAGCCACTACGGTACTTGCCCTGGATCGGTAGCACGGAATGTTGATACTCCTTGGGGTTCCGGAATCTTTTGTTACTCTCTGGGATTCCGGAATCTTGCTAGTCTATGGATTCTGTATGGAATGTTGCTACTGCTTGGGTTTCGGCCAGGGACTAGGGACCTGGATTGGCTACCGTGAGAACGGGCTACTGGGCTTGATGGACTATTGGAATAATCCAGTAAGGCTATTCATATGTTCAGTGGATTTAAAAGCAAAACTCTTACCTCCTGGGTGTCCATGAGCTTGCTCTGGTCTGTGCTGAAGGCTATAATCTCTGCTTCCTTATATACTAAGTGGATGCTATTTTTTTTTCATACTGACAACAAAATCACAAGAGCTTATCTGAATTCATACTTCCCCTTTAATTTACTATTTTATGAAGAGGGGAAGTGATGCATTTGTAGCTTAGAAAGTGGATCCTTCTCTGTTGTTTTTTTTTGAGACGGTCTATCAAAAGCTTCACTAGAGTTCTACTCGAGAAAATATGACAATATCAAGGAAAAACTATGAAAGCCCCGCAGTGCAAAATGACGTGGCAAAAAAGAAAGCCTGAGAGCCGGTCTCATCCGGCGATTATAACGCAGAGCTGGGAGGCCCATGTGGTCGCCTGTCAAAGACACGTGGCTGGCTGGGGTGGGGGAAGGGAGACACTGTGATAGGTCAGCGGGTCTTTCCCGCCGCAAGGAAGGCTGACAATTGGAGGGGCCATGGCCGCAAGGGGAGGGGGTACGCTTAAAAGCCAGGACCCCGGAGAACTCTGAGTCCTCTGAGTTAGCTTTTCCCGCCCACCCACCCTTAGGTTCTGGCCAACAGGAGAGCTGGTGACGTGTCTTGTCTGTCCAAGTTAGATTATAAGCTCTTCCGAGTAGGGACCTATAAAGATCAAAATGTACAGCGCTGTGTACGCCTTTCAGCGCTGTATAAGGGATAAGTAGTAGTAATGGTAGTATTTCTTTTGAGTTCTACATTAAAGAGTTGGATTACGAACAGAGAGTCTACTGGTAAACTTAACTGGGGATGGTTTATACTGGCTGTTGAAGCTTTGTTCCACACTTTGCCTAGAACAGGACAATGGGCCTGATTTTTTTCAGACCACAGGAGGCAACCCGGCTACCTCCCGCAGTCGGCGGCAAACCCAGAAATTCAGTGCCGGGCCTGTATCCTGCAATTAGCATTGAATTTCCAGTCAATGTCAAGCCACGTTTAACACAGCCTTCCAAGCCAGTATTCATCGGCTGACCAACTAAGCCATAGCAACCAACGATAGGCCTGCTATTTAGGTGGGTATATCTAGGGTTACCATATGTCCGGATTTTGTCTGGGTTTAGGAGCCTGGGGCCGCATCCGGAAGGTGTCCATGCACGCGTGCGTGCCTATGATGTCATCACATCGCATTCGTGCTCCTCGAAGGCCCTCCAGATGCGGCCCACGAGCTCACTGAAGGAGAGGAGTAGGTTTGTGCGGGGGGCCGGGCTGGGGTGGAACAGGGCAGGACCATGTGTCCTGGTTTTTGCATGGCCAAATATGGTAACCCAAGGTCTATCACACCGCTCAACTTAGCCAGTCTGCCAATGACTATTGGGCCTGACCTTCTATGTCGCATGACTTAGCTAATGAGAAGGAGATTCAGCAGGGGATAGCCCATCAATCTCCCACTGGCTAAATTGCATTGAATATTGAGCAAGTTTTACGGGACCATTGTGTTACTCTGTTGCCATGTTAGTTTTACTATGAATTGTTCTATGACTAAGATTATTAGTGTGGGGAAAATCAGAAATGAACCAAACACAAAGTCCAATGAGGAAACCCCACGAGAAAACCTCTAATGAAAAGCTACCTAGCTATTTCTCTTGGCTCCTGTTGGATATCCACTGTTCAGACCCACTCTTTTCATCTGAAAATCCGAAATTAACAGCATAACGTATTAAATCAGCCCTGATACTTCTTGTTACCGAAGCTATTTGGATTTTGTGGGTTTTATTTAGCTCTTCCTGATACCGTTTCACTAATAGCTCGAGGAGTGTTGCACTCAGATGCTTTAAGTATGAGTATTTGGGTTCTTTATGAACATAAGAATAGCCTTACTGCAGGGGTGTCCAATGTCGGTCCTCGAGCGCCGCAGTCCAGTCGGATTTTCAGGATTTCCCCAATGAATATACATGAGGTCTATTTGCATGCACATTGTATGCTAATAGATCTCATGCATATTCATTGGGGAAATCCTGAAAACCCGATTGGATTGCGGCCCTCGAGGACTGACATTGGACACCCCTGCCTTACTGGGTCAGACCAATGGTCCATCAAGCCCAGTAGCCCATTCTCACGGTGGCCAATCCAGGTCCCTAGTACCTGGCCAAAACCCAAGGAGGGTTCCATACAGGATCCTAAAGAATAGCAAGATTCCGGAATCCCAAAGAGTAACAAAAGATTCCGGAACCCCAAGGAGTAGCAACATTCCATACAGGATCCCAAAAAATAGTAAGATTCTGGAATCCCAAAGAGTAACAAAAGATTCCGGAACCCCAAGGAGTAGCAACATTCCATACAGGATCCCCAAAAATAGCAATATTCTGGAATCCCAAAGAGTAACAAAAGATTCCGGAACCCCAAGGAGTAGCAACATTCCATACAGGATCCCAAAAAATAGCAAGATTCTGGAATCCCAAAGAGTAACAAAAGATTCCGGAACCCCAAGGAGTAGCAACATTCCATACAGGATCCCCAAAAATAGCAAGATTCTGGAATCCCAAAGAGTAACAAAAGATTCCGGAACCCCAAGGAGTAGCAACATTCCATACAGGATCCCAAAAAATAGCAAGATTCTGGAATCCCAAAGAGTAACAAAAGATTCCGGAACCCCAAGGAGTAGCAACATTCCATACAGGATCCCCAAAAATAGCAAGATTCTGGAATCCCAAAGAGTAACAAAAGATTCCGGAACCCCAAGGAGTAGCAACATTCCATACAGGATCCCAAAAAATAGCAAGATTCTGGAATCCCAAAGAGTAACAAAAGATTCCGGAACCCCAAGGAGTAGCAACATTCCATGCTACTGATCCAGGGCAATCGGGCCAAATGTAATTCCAGTGAGGGGGAAGGGAGAATTAGATTTGTTCATTGGGAAAACACAAATAAAGATAAAGCAAAATTGCTTGCCTGTAATAGGTTTTCCGTAGACCATTTCTATCGCAAACTGTGTGCCCCGGAGGATTCCAAGTGTGCCCTGAGATGCCGGCGAGGATGAGAGGCACCAGCTGTCCACTTACAGGATGTGCCTCTCGCAGCGAGAAGCACGTCCTGTTAATCAGGCTGCCGGCGCTGTCGCCTCTGTTTCTCACCGGTGCCTCTTCTCCTTCTCATCTCTCCTGCGGCGCCCCCCTCCCCCCACCGGCGGCAATAGGAGGCTCAGGGCTGCAGCTGGAGGACATCCGCACATGTGTGGACATGGATGTGATGACGTCACGCACGGGCATGACATCATTGCATCAATATATGTGCATTTCCAGGCACCATCCAACCGCAGCCGAGATTAGAGTGCCAGCGATACACTGCCATAGACAGAAGGGAAACGTAGCCACACTTGCCCCTCCCTCGTAACCCTTTCTTCATCTACCTCGGGTACACTTCTCCCTCCGTATTCGCGGGGGATACGTTCCACCTATAGCTGTGCATATGGAAAAACCGCGAATATGAATTGTATTTGTTAATCGTGTTTTTTTGTAAAAAAATAGCGGTTTTGTTAATAAAACTGCAAATAACATATAAAATTCATATTCGCTGTTTATGTTAGTGGAATAACGATACAGTACAGTACTGTATATATTAACTGTATTTATTGAATGCTGTAACAATATTTATTGAATACAAGTACTGTAAATCTCAGGGTAAACAGATTCAGAAACCTTAGGCCAGGCAAACAGCGATTTAGAAAGCTTTGGGCAGGCCAGCAGCGATTGAGAATTCTTTTGGCAGGCAAGCAGCAATATAGAAAGCTTTAAGCAGGCAAGCGGTTTTCTCTATGCATGCTGGGAAGCAGCATTTCACTCTATGCATGCTGGGAAGCAGCATTTCACTCAATTGATGCTGAGAAGCAGCATTTCACTCTATGCATGCTGGGAAGCAGCATTTCACTCTATGCATGCTGGGAAGCAGCATTTCACTCAATTGATGCTGGGAAGCAGCATTTCACTCTATGCATGCTGGGAAGCAGCATTTCACTCTATGGATGCTGGGAAGCAGCATTTCACTCTATGCATGCTGGGAAGCAGCATTTCACTCAATTGATGCTGAGAAGCAGCATTTCACTCTATGCATGCTGGGAAGCAGCATTTCACTCTATGCATGCTGGGAAGCAGCATTTCACTCAATTGATGCTGGGAAGCAGCATTTCACTCTATGCATGCTGGGAAGCAGCATTTCACTCTATGCATGCTGGGAAGCAGCATTTCACTCTATGCATGCTGGGAAGCAGCATTTCACTCAATTGATGCTGGGAAGCAGCATTTCACTCTATGCATGCTGGGAAGCAGCATTTCACTCTATGGATGCTGGAAAGCAGCATTTCACTCTATGCATGCTGGGAAGCAGCGTTTTTCCCCTGTGCACGATGTCAACCAGCGATTTTCAGAGTTAAAGTTTTTGAACTTCGATTTTGTAGGAGAAATCATGGAAGCTGAGTGAATATTGTTAAAAGTTAAACTTTTTTTACATTACAGCAAAAGGAAAGGAACATTAATCATGATGTAATTTTGGGGGGCGGAGTCACTCAACGAAAAATCACGATTATGTGAAACCGCGAGTGCAGAAACCGTGAATACGGAGGGAGAAGTGCACTTGGAGGTCCTGTCCCTTTAGCCATAGGACACCTGAGAGCTGATAGGCTCTTTGAGAGAACTCAGGAACTCTGGCACAGATGCACTGATCAAAAACAACAACCCCCCCCCCCCCCCCCAAAGAACATTGCCAAGCTAGAAGAGGGCACTCTGTCCAACACAGGGTTACCAGATTTCCCCGGACATGTCTTCCTTTTCGAGGACACGTCCGGGGGTCCAGACAGCTTTTCATAACCCGGCACTTTGTTCCGGTTTTGAAAAGCTTCCCATCAAAATCGCGTCATGAAGGGGCATTTGCGCAGGTGCGATGACGTCACGCACACATGCCGTCATTGTGTCGCGTCCGCGCATGTGCAGATGCCATCTGGGGGCGGGGCTGGGGGGGCGGAACAAGACGCGATACAGGCGGAACAGGGCAGGTCTGGGGGGGGGCGTGGCCACGGGTCCGGATTTTACCTTAGTCCAACATCGCCACAAAACAGTATCTCTCACTGGCGAGGCGAAGGTGGGCGCCATCGCCCACTCTCTTCTCCAGCCCCCTGACGCGCATGCCCCCTTCCCTTCACCTGTACCTGGTGCGAGCAGCATCTCCAACTTGCTGCCCGCATCGGCGTCTGCTCTCCCTCTGAAGCCACTTCCTAGTCGCGGGACCCAGAAGTAACATCAGAGGGGAACGCCGATTGAACAGCAGGTTAGAGGTACTGCTCGGGCTGTCGGATAGCTAGAGCTACGGTGGGAAGAAGTGAAGGCGTATGCAGCGGGGGAGGAGTGGGAAAGAGCGGGGGTGGGTGGGGTGGAGAGGAGGAGAGATGCCGGTGCCCCCACCAAGGGCGTTCACCCCTCCCTTACTACACCACTGGTGGCTTTCAAACTTTTTCGCTCTGGCACGCTTTAAATGGAGCAAATGTTTTTCATGGCACATTATAAATGAAATTATAAAATTGCAAAAACCAACAAGGGATAGTTTACAAGCAAACACGTATTTCATCGTCCGCCATCTGCGGTCGTTCTCTTTTTTTTTTTTTTTAATTTAATTTCTGTCAGAGCTGAAATATCAAAGTTGCCAATGATAAGAAGATCCAAACGATAACAAAGTCTTCATTGCTTTGTTGCTCAAATTAGGAAAACAATTGCATAAAAATAAAACCAAAATGACTTGCCATTGCTTTTCAAGGACCAATCTCGTCAAAGGATAAGGCTTGTCTAGGCCACTGTTCTTCAATTGGGTCCTGGAGTCCTCCCCTTGCCGGTCAGATTTTCAGGATATCCACAATGAAGATGCATGTAAGAAATTTGTATATAATGGAGGCAGTAATGTAATGTAATGTAATGTAATTTATTTCTTATATACCGCTACATCCGTTAGGTTCTAAGCGGTTTGAAGAAAGTGTACATTAAGATTATAAATGAGAAGTAAGAAGGTACTTAAAAAATTCCCTTACTGTCCCGAAGGCTCACAATCTAACTAAAGTACCTGGAAATTAATAAAGAAGAGAAAATAATTGCAGTGTATGCAAATCAAGTTTATGCATCTTCATTGTGGATATCCTGAAAATCTGACCGGCAAGTGGGGGGACTCCAGGACTGAGGGGCCTAAGGCAACTGGGCCAATTCCGGTTGGCCAGGTGCCTAAGGCCCCTCCTGTGGGCGGGGCCTTAGGCGCCTGGCTCAATCAGGCTCTAAGGCCCGCCATTCGGCGGATGGCATGCCTGCCGGGTGGACGGGCTTTGGACCCTTCCGTCCGGCCAATGGATTTTAGGTAAAGGGGTGTGTGTTGGGGTGGGGGTGTCGCCGGATCGCTGTGTGTGGGTGGGGTGTCATGGAGTTCAGGGGACCGCGAATCTCACCCCGAAGTGCTGTGGTTGGTGGCAGTTCAGCGATCGCCATCGCGGCAGGGGAGATGAGCCATCTCCTGCCGTGATCGTTGCTGTGGGGGTGGATTCTGTAATCAGTGTTCTTTTGACAGACACCGGTTATAGAATTCAGCTTTTAGGCGAAGGACTGGTCCCCCTCCTTTGCCTAAAAGATCTTGTTTTGGGTGTTTGGGACTTAGGCTGTTTTTTTGGTTGGTAATGTGTTGTAAGTGTAGACATAGTGGTGATCTGGGTGTTTAAACAGCTGAACATAGAGGTGGTCCATTCTCAAAAAAACCTCATTTTGGACTTTTTTTTGAGAATGGACATTTCCCCTACTTCTACTTTCAGCGTTTAGGGCCTATGGCAAAAGGGGACTTAGATGGGTTTTATTTTTTATTATGCCCCTCCATCTTGTATATCACCACTGCAGTTTTTGTCTTTGTTTTTCAAATCTATTCTAGTGTATAATTATAAAGGGAATTTTTTTAAAAATAAAGTAATTTTGACAGGTTCAGTTGTAGAGTTTCTTCCGCTGCAGGTGCACAGAAGATACCCAAGTATTTCAGAGCGTTGGCTGACCATGTGAAGTTGTATTGATCGGTTCCAAGTGGCATCTCCGGATGATTAAGATTGAACTTAAAAAACAAAAGTAAAAATTCTGTAATCTCTTGTGGCCCAGCCAAGAATCTCTTCGGAGCACACCACTGTGCCATGGCACACAGTTTGAGAGACACTGCCACAAGGTGTGACCACATTTCTCCTGCTTGTGAATGGAGAAACATCTTGTTTGCCCTCGTATCCTTAAGGCATAAGGAGATGATGTGATCCACCCAAGAGGCGACTCTTGCACTTGTCTCAGGACTTCCTGCCAAATCACTGGGCAAATCACGACATTGAATTAGCCTATTATTAGTAACTAGTATTTTAGCCCGTTACATTAACGGGTGCTAGAATATATGTCTGTCTGTCTTTCTTTCTGTGTCTCTCTCCCTCCCGCTGTCTTTCTTTCTGTCTGTCTCTCTCCCTGGCCCCCTTTGTCTGTCTGACTTTCTGTGTCTCTCTCTGCCCCTGTGCCTTTCTTCTTTTCTTTCTGTCTCCCTTCCTTTCACTGTCTGGCTTTCTTTCTATCTATCTGTCTCTCTCCCCCGCCCCCCCCCCCCCTCCCCACTTCCCTGTGCAGCAGCCACAGCAGCATTCCCTCCTCCTCCATGTCCCTGTGCAGCAGCATTCCCTCTCCCTCCACTACTTCCCTGTACAGCAGCATTTAGATCCCCCCTTCCCTGTGCAGCAGCAATAGCATTCCCTCCCACCCCACCCCACTTCCCTGTGCAGCATCAGCATTTCCCTTACCCCCCCCTTTCCCTTCCCTCGGTCTTGCCTGCTCCCTTAGTCCCTTGCCGCCCTCACCCTTCCCTTCCCGCGGTCCGACAAATCTGCCGATTCCAGCAGCGTGTGCAGCACTTCACACACGCTGCTTCGGGGCCTTTTACTGCCCTGATTTACTCTGGCACGTCCCTGATGACATCATCAGAGATGCGGCAGAGCAAATCAGGGCAGTAAAAGGCCCCAAAGCAGCGTGTGTAGAGTGCTGCACACGCTGCTGGAATCAGCTGGTTTGGAGTCAGGACCGGGGCATCCCTTTGCAGCTGGAGTGTTTTGGGCTTCCCTTCCCGCCCCGCGAGGTGTCGCCGCGGCTCCTCTCGATCCCGCCAACATCGGAAGCCTTTTCCGACGCTGGTGCGGCTGGTGAGAGGAGCCAACACGGAGAGCAGAGAGTCCAGCGCTGGCGTCCAGTCCTGCCGGCGAGTGGTAGGTGCTGGGAAGTAAGGCTGGGGACTCGCGCATGCGCACTTCTGCGGCCACAGACCTACGGATCATGGAAGCACGCAGATAGGAGTGCGCATGCGCGAGGTAGGGTTTTATTATATAGGATAGAAACTTTCCAATGGCTCATCCAGACAGTAAGGGCTTCTTTTGCAAAATGACGCTAGCGGTTTTAACGCTCGCACCGGATTAGCGCGCGCTAGCCGGAAATCTACCGCCTGCTCCAAAGGAGGCGGTAGCGGCTAGCACGTGCTATTCCGCGCGTTAAGGCCCTAGTGCGGCTTTGTAAAAGGAGGCCTAAATTTCCTTTCACGGTTCACCTAATGCAATTGAAGCAAAAGGTGCATTTGATTCTTTCACTATTAAATCAGGAACTTCCATAAGGCTTTTTCAGAAGTTGTCTTTATGTGCAAATAATGAGGAGTAAGCCTTTATTTATTCTGAAAGGGAAGTTTTACAAACTGAAAAAAAACAGGATCTAACATTTTGTGCAGAGATAAACAATAAAGTCAAATCTATTGGAAATGAAACACAGCTTTCGGCTAGTCACACAGAACCACGCTGGTTCCTTAACTCATTGAGCCATTATTTAAAAACAAAGTCTGAACAAATAGTGTCTGAAGCAGCAGTTAATCACCTCAACTAATTTAAGACCAAATGTTTATTAGGGTGCGAGAGAATAAATTAGAGAATGACACGGAGACAGAATTTGTTCCCGCCACCGCGAATAACCACAGGAAACCATTCCGTGCCATTCTTTAGTGTCTCTGTCAACCTCAGTCCTTCTTCGATGCAAGGCTTGAGCGTCGGTGGCTGGGCCCATTCGTACTCTGATTCTTATGTGAGCCAAGTATAGGAAAGTCAAGCCATTGTGACATGACTAATGAGGTTGGTTCTTATTGGTGGAATAAACCATTATGACATCACAGTATCAACTTTGGTTACCAGAGTGTCATTCTTTAGTGTCTATCTCCACCTCAGTCCCTCTACACCAGCATTCTTCAATGCAAGGCTTAAGGGTCAGTGGCTGGGCCCATTCATACTCTGATTCTTATGTGAGACAAGTATAGGACAGTCAAGTGACATCACTGATGAGGTTGGCTCTTAGGCATTGGTAGAATGAGGCATTATGACATCGCAATATCTGCTCTGGATATCAGAGACTATCATTCTTTAGTGTCTATCTCCACCTCAGTCCCTCTACACCAGCATTCTTCAATGCTAGGCTTAAGGGTCAGTGGCTGGGCCCATTCATACTCTGATTCTTATGTGAGACAAGTATAGGACAGTCAAGCCATTGTGACATCACTGATGAGGTTGGCTCTTAGGCATTGGTAGAATGAGGCATTATGACATTGCAATATCTGCTCTGGATATCAGAGACTATCATTCTTTAGTGTCTATCTCAGCCTCAGTCCTTCTATGCCAGCATTCTTCAATGCAAGGCTTGAGGGTCAGTGGATGTGTCCATTCATACTCTGATTCTTCCCTCTCTCTGTAAAGAATGACAAGGGGATGGTTTCCCACAGTTCTCCGCAGGGACAGGGATGGTGACAAATTCTGTCACCATGTCATTCTCTATGAGAGGTCATATAACACCAGATCCTCCTTAAAAAACATTCCCCCGCCAAGCCACCTTAAGAAGTCTGAAAAAGAGACTCCTGCTAAGAGGGTGGGGTTCCAACCAGGAAGTACCTCCCTACGCAAAATCATGACATCCCTAAAAACCACATTCTCGGGCTGTGACCCTTTCCCATTGCCCTGGCTAAAACCATCTCATGTAGACCTATTGGCCCCACTCCTGTTTGCACTAAATCACAGCTTATCAACAGGCTCCTTCCCTCCAGCCAGGATCCGTCCGATCTTAAAAAAAAAAAAGCCCTCACTTGATCCTTCTGTTACAGCCAACTATCATTCTATCTCCAACCTATGTTTCAAGTCAAAAATCCTGGAAAAAGTGGTTTTCAACCAACTCTCCTCTCTGTGAAAAATTCTCTGCCCTTCAGACAATCCAGATTTCAAACACCCCACGGTACAGAGACCTTATTAACCTCGCTCCTAAGTGAGGTATATACTCATCCTGATAAACACCCTACTGTTCTAGCAGTCTCCCTAGACCTATGGGCAGCTTTTGACTTAGTAGGCCATCATCTTCTTCTCCAATGCCTTCACTCACGTGGTTTGATTGACACAGTCGTTTTCTGATTTAAATCCTTCCTAATGAATAGAAGTTTCAAAATCAGTACATCATTCTCCAAATCACCTTACCATCCGATAGATTGTGGGGGTTCCACAAGGGAAAAATGCTTGAGTAGATTAAAGTAATGCTCTTTATAAAGGCATCACCAAGAAAGAAATAAGGCGTCTTCAAATCGTACAATTCATTTTTAATGCTCTTACATATGACCATGCCACACCTCTTCTGATCAAAGCACACTGGCTGCCCATTGAGTACCGAATTACCTATAAGATCATGGTGTTGACCTTTAAAACTAAGACTGCAGGTCATCCAGAATTTATAAACCGGCTCTTGATCCCTCATTCTTCTCAACGTTCCCTCCGATCTGCTAACCAAAATTTATTTGCTATCCCATCACTTAGGGCTCCTTTTACAAAGCCGCGCTAGGGCCTTCACGCGCAGAATAGTGCACGCAAATTTGTTGCGTGCACTAGCCGCTACCGCCTCCTTTTCAGCGCTAATCCAGTGCGTACATTAAAATCGCTAGCGTAGCTTAGTAAAAGGAGCCCTCAGATACATCAATACTATGAGAACCAGCATCTTTTCTGTCACGGCCCCCTCACTTTGGAACGCTTCCCAAGCCACTTACGAGAAATCACAGTCCTTGATAGGTTTAAATCCAGTTTAAAAACTTTCGTTTTTAAAGATGCGTTTGACCCATAATCGTCCTTTTAAGGATGTCTTAATTTTGCAGTGGTTCCGCCTTTCTTTTCTACCCTCCTTTTGTTTTTACCCATTTTTGTCCTTTTTTCTTCAAATATTGTAGTTCCTCCCCGGTTCCTTTTGTTCCAGTCTGTTACAGATGTCTGTGTGGGTAATGCTTTCAAGCAGACTTTCTGGGACACCAGGCCGCACAGTGGTACAAATTAATATCTGGATTACTGAAAAAAAAAACCCAAGCAATGGTCTTAGAGACATTTGGAGCATTGAGATTAAGCACGAAATTACGGCATCTCAATGGCCACGTATTTGGTCTTGGAGGATGAGATGTACAATGTCAGCGTCTATGAAGCAAACGTGGTTTTTCTTACTATATAGAGCTTTCTGGACCCCTGTTCGTTTAAAAAAATTAGATAGCTCTAAATCTGATAAATGCTGGCATTGTCATCTTGAAGCAGGGACTTTAGATCATTTGTTATTCTATTGTCCATATATATTAGAATTTTGGAAATCAATCTGGAATCAAATTAATTCCCTATTAGAAAATCATGTGGCATTATCATATGACACAGTTTTATTTGGTATAGAAATGAAGGCTAAGAAACAAATCTCATCTAATAATAACAAGTTATTGCTAATTTTAACTGGGGTTGCCATTCAACAGATCACTTACAATTGGAAGAATTGGAATGGACTTAATTATTGTTTTTGGTGGAACTCTGTATGCCATATATATAAAATGGAAAGGACACTAGCTGTCCAAAAAGGAAATTATAACAAATTTCAAGATGTGTGGAGGCCATTAATAGATTATTGTAAAGATTAAAAATTTTCTTCCCTGTATAAAAATTTTAAGACATCAAGGGGGGAGGGGAGTATTTTTGATTATAATTGAAACAAATCATTTTCATAAATAAATAAGGGAGGGGGTAATATTTTATATTATGATGATCAATTATAGGATTTCAAGTGTATTTGTAAGCTCAACTGATAATTGTCAATATTGTACTTGATTTAAGATTTGGGTATGCTGTTGTTTGTTTTTTACATTCTTTAGTAGTTGCTCCCTCCTTTGGTTATTTACCTTTTAATTATTAACTCTGTACAACCGCTTTGAATTTTGATAAGGCAGTATATAAAATTTTAATAAACATGAAATATGAATAAATTCATGTAAGCCATTCTGAGCTCCCCCTGGGAGAACGGTATAGAAAATTAAATAAATAAATAAAAATATTTAACCTTTTCTTTAGCCCTCTTGCCGCATTGATTCAATCTAAAGGAATTTCAGCCCAGGTTTTCTTTTTCTGAAAATATGGATCATTATATAACATAAACTTTAACATATAATCAAAATACAAATAAGAACATAAGAACATAAGACATGCCTCTGCTGGGTCAGACCTGAGGTCCATCATGCCCAGCAGTCCGCTCACGCGGCGGCCCATCAGGTTCAGGACCTGTATACTAGCCCTCTATCTATACCCTTCTATCCCCTTTTCCTTCAGAAAATTGTCCAATTCCTTCTTGAACTCCAATACCGTACTCTGCCTTATCATGCCCTCTGGAAGCGCGTTCCAGGTGTCCACCACCCGTTGGGTGAAGAAGAACTTCCTAGCATTGGTTCTGAATCTGTCTCCTTTTAATTTTTCCGAATGCCCTCTCGTTCTTGTAGTTGTCGAAAGTTTGAAGAATCTGTCCCTCTCCGCTTTCTCTACGCCCTTCATGATCTTGTAAGTCTCTATCATATCTCGTCTAAGTCTCCGCTTCTCCGGTGAAAAAAGCCCCAGTCTCTCTAATCTTTCAGCGTATGAAAGGTTTTCCATACCTTTTATCAAACGCGTCGCTCTCTTCTGAACCCTCTCGAGTATCGCCATATCCTTTTTTAGGTACGGCGACCAATATTGGACGCAGTACTCCAGATGTGGGCGTACCATCTGCACAATATATTCATAATTTGAGGGGTATAAAGCCTGTCTTAACACAAGCAGAGTGAGATCAATATACAGTGAGTTACAGGGAATTAAAGGGCATCGTCAGGACTTCCGGCGGAAGCATGGGGCTGTGAGCAGGACGGGCTCGTGGCTCCGGCGCGCCCGCTGCAGAATCAATTGATAATCTGCACTGAGGATATCAGTTTCCGGTGTCGGCGTGCGGGGGAGTGCGGTCGGGCGCTCCTGCGGTGATCTCGCGGCTGTCGGGGGAATGGCCGCGCGTCAGGGAGCCACGGACCGTCAGCGCCGAAAGCAGCCAGATTCCAAGATGGCGGCGCACGTGGCATCAGCATCGCCGGAATCGCCTGAAACTCCCAGCTCTTTGTGGGTCGCGGAGGTCACTGCTGAGGTGCAGGCCGCGCTGGAGGGCACGCTGGGAGCTAAACTGCAGCGTATCCTCGACAAGCTAGACACATTGGACCAGAGGTTTGCAGCCCTGACCTCGGAGGTTCGGGAGACGCAGCAGAGGGTCAGTTCTGCGGAGGATGCAGTACAGAGGATCTCGCAGGAGCAGGTGGACCACTCTACTTCTCTGGCGGCGCTCCGGGCCAAGGTGGAGGACCTGGAGAACAGGTCCCGCCGGAATAACCTGAGGTTCGTGGGCTTGCCTGAGTCTCTGGGGGACGCTGATTTGGGGGACTTCCTGCAGAGCTGGCTGCTGGAATCTTTGGCCCTTCCGCAACAATTGGGTCCCATCTATATTGAAAGGGCGCATCGTCTAGGGTCCCGGCGGGATGGAGTGGAGCGTCCGCGGGTGGTTATCTGCCGCCTGCTCAACTATCGCCACAAGATTGCGGTCCTGCGGGCGCTACGCCAGGGGAAGAAGCTGCTCTACAACAACAAACAGGTCCTCTGTTTCCAGGATTACTCAGCGGAGGTTTCGCAGGCTCGACGCAAATTTTCTCCCCTTTGTTCCAGTCTTGCCCGGCGCAATATTCCTTTCTCTCTTCAATACCCTGCACGGTTGCGGGTGTTGCACTCCAGCAGGCCACACCATTTTGACACTCCAGAGGCGGCTCAGCGGTTTGTGGAGGAGCAGTTCCCGGAGGTGGCGCCGTGATCTTCCGCTGAGCTTCGTTGGGAGAGTTGTCCCCGCTGGGAGTTGGATGCTGTGATCCTGGGCTTCAAGAGTGCTGCACTGTCTCCTTCGAGGGCCTTCCTCCATGGATGGGGGGGCTTTTGCTGATTTCCCCCATGTTGCCCCCTGTTTTTCACTTGTTGGGGTTTCTGCATTCTGAGTTTGTTTATCTTTGCTGTGTGAGTGTGTGTGTGTGGGGGGGGTTTGTGTGTTTGGTGTCCTGATGCATGTGGGTGGGGGTTGGAGGGGCAGTGGATGGTGGGGGGTATGTTCTTTTGCGTGCAGGACGGGTCTGGGTTGGGTCTTGCAGTGTGGTTGCGGGGTGTTCAGTCTGATCACCTGTAGGGGGGTTGGTGGATGTTCTGTTTGCTTGTTGGATGCCTGGGGTGCGGGGGGAGGTATTTTTTGTCTGGGGATCCTGGTCTCTGGCTCGGTTCTTGTTTTTGGGGTGGAGCATGGCTTGTCAGTTACGGGGTGTGTCTGAGGGCTGAGGTGTTCTGTGGGGGGCCTGCAGTGGGCGTGCCTGCTTTCTGGAAGTGGCACCACTTAGGGTGCGGTATATGGTTTGGTGTGGGATACGGGGGGTGGGGTGGGGGGCGGAGGGGGGGATCAGGGGGTGGGGGTGGGGGGATCGGGGGGGACGGGGATCCTTTTGGGTTCGACAGGTTGGGGATTGGCTGTGTTTTTTGTGTGAGTGGTTAGAGGGGTGGTGGCTGGGATGCTCCTCTGGCCTTTTCAGATGGGATATTGTGTATCTGCTTTTGGTTCTTTTTTTAGTCTTTTCTGGAACCTAATTTGATATCTTGGAATGTGGGGGGGATACACTCACCGATTAAACGGTATAAAATTTTGCAAGCCTTGAATCGTAGGAGGGCCTCTATTGCTTTTCTCCAGGAGACCCGGTTGTCATCTGTGGAGCATGCTAAGCTCTGTTCTTGGTGGGTGGGTACACACTTGGAGGCTCCGGCTCTGGGGGGGGAAGGGAGGGGTGGTGATACTTGTTCGCAAGGGTCTTCACCTCCAGACTCGCAAGGTGCTTCGGGATCCTGAAGGTCGGTACCTTATTGCTTCGGTCTCTCTCAACAATAAACCCTTATTGCTATGTAATTTGTATGCTCCTAACAATCCCTCTGCCAAATTTTTTCAGAAGTTGCGAAACCTTTTGTTGCAGTTTGGGGATATTCCTTTGATTCCACTGCACAACAAAGTTTTTGCTTCCTGAACACTGCTGGGTGTTTCTTATAGAATTTTGGGTGCTGATCATGAATATTACATCAAAAATTACCCATCACGTACCATTTCAGAGAAATCTTCAATTTTGTCGTGATTTTTTCTTATATTTGGATGCAAACAATTTTTTCTCCCATAAGTGTCTTATCAACAACGGTTTGTGCCGCCTGGGTATGTCCATGCATAAAATCTAGCCAGGTTGGAAGCTGTTTTATGGAAGATGACATCCTGGGCATGTCTGGGCAGGTCTGAACGAGCTTGCGCTGTCTCACCATGCTATAATGGTGGCTTCCATACACCGATCCTGCTCATTTGGTTAATATAGATAGTCCGTGTGTGTATATAGTATCAGTATAGTAAAGTATAGTAGTATAGTAGCTGTAGCAATATAACAGTAAGTAAGCTTGATGCTATAGACGTTTTGGTGTCGGGCAATATGTCTCGTCGGTGTCGTAACAGCCGCGACACATTCTGCTATATCTGTGGGGAATATACACTTACGCCTCAGAGACGTTCGATGACTGCCCTTGTAAAGAAAGCCTATCATCTGTATTTTGGCTGCAAAATAGGTGATCAAGACAAGCAATGGGCGCCTCACATTTGCTGTGCGACATGTGCTGTTAGTCTGAGAGCCTGGCTCAGAGGTACTCGAAAGACGATGCCATTTGCTGTTCCGATGATATGGCGAGAACAGAAAGACCATGTGACGGACTGTTATTTCTGTTTGACTAATGTGTCTGGTTTCTCTGCCAAAAACAAGAAGTCAATTGAATATCCTAATCTGCCTTCAGCAATGAGACCCATGCCACATGATGACAGTCTTCCAGTTCCGAAACCACCAGAGGATTGGACCTTAGACGAACCAGATGAAGAAACTGCAGTGCAGGGTTCTAACAGTGACATTGACCCGGATTTTGAACCATCCTCATCAGGCGATCCACATCTGATAACACAGTCCGAATTGAACGATTTGGTCAGAGATTTGGGTCTGTCAAAAGCAAAAGCTGAGCTGCTAGGTTCGAGACTGCAGGAATGGTGTTTGCTATCACCAGGTACGAAAATTTCTGTGTTTCGAGACCGGCATCATGATATAACCAAATTTTTTGCACAAGTCGACAGTCTCTGTTTCTGTTGTGACATTGAAGGATTGTTCTCGGTCTTTGGTTGTGATCACAACCCGGAAGAGTGGCGTCTTTTCATTGATTCGTCAATGTTAAGCCTGAAAGCTGTTCTGTTGCACAATGGCAACGTTTATCCTTCAGTACCTGTTGGCTATGCAGCACATATGAAAGAAACATATGAGAATATGGAAATGTTACTAAAGTATGTCCAGTATACCAGGTATAACTGGAATATCTGTGGAGACCTCAAAGTCGTTGCTCTGTTACTAGGACTGCAGCTTGGCTATACAAAGTACTGCTGTTTCATCTGCGAATGGGACAGCCGAGACAGAGAGTCGCACTATTCTAGAAAGAACTGGCCACTCCGTAAAAAGTTAGTTCCAGGACAGAAAAATGTAGCACATGAATCGCTTGTTGACCCGACAAAGATATTTTTGCCTCCTCTTCACATTAAACTGGGACTCATGAAGAATTTTGTGAAAGCAATGAACAAGGAAGGGGAAGGTTTTCGTTATTTAAGACAGATGTTCCCAAGAATAACTGATGCCAAGATCAAAGAGGGTATTTTTGTTGGCCCCCAGATCAGACATGTTATGAGTGACAAGCGATTTGAAGATCTGTTAGTTGGGCCGGAAAAAATTGGCTGGAAAGCCTTGAAAGACGTTGTTGACAATTTTCTGGGCAATTACAGAGCCCCAAACTACATTCAGCTGGTAGACAAACTTCTCAAAGCATACAAGAGAATGAAGTGCAATATGTCACTCAAGATTCATTTCCTCCATTCACACTTGGACTTCTTCCCCGCAAATCTCGGTGCTGTGAGTGACGAGCACGGTGAAAGGTTTCATCAAGACATAGCTACGATGGAGAAACGATACCAGGGCAATTGGAATCCGTCAATGCTTGCCGACTATTGTTGGATGCTACAACGTGATGCACCAGACACTGAATATAAAAGAAACTCGGGAGCAAAACACTTTTAATTCTGTTTCATTTAGTCGCTTGTGCGAAACGTAAACTTGACTATATATTTTATTGTCAGTAAACATAAAAATGTCTATTTCTCATAGTTCTTACGTGATGCAGTAAAACCAAAACCATATTTGAGCATACCAAGTTGGTACCTGTCATAATCACCAAAAACTTTTCAGGAATCAAGACTTAACCAAAAAATTGTTGTGCAGTGTTCTCGGGGGTGACTTCAACGAGGTCCCGGATCCACGGCTAGATCGATCTACTTCGGTGGGACGAGAGTCATTGAGGGCCTGTACTGGGGCTAGCATGCTTGCTTCCTCTTTGAATTTATTGAATGTTTGGAGGGTTCTTCACCCGGTGGAGCGGGATTATTCTCATCTGTCTCGCGCACATGGGACGCTTTCACGCATTGATCTTATTCTCCTTTCCAGGGATCTCCTTCCTATGGTTCGGGAGGCCATCTTGGGTCCGATTGAGATCTCGGATCATGCATGGGTGGGCTTGCGTTGGCTTTGGGGTGCGTCTCGGAGGGGAGGTGTTTCGTGGCGGTTCCCCTGTCATTTATATCGTAATACCCGCTTTCACGACTTTCTGTTGGCCACATGGAGGGATTTTCAAACTACAAATCGGCAGCATCGAGAGGATCCCATCCTCTATTGGGAGGCGGCGAAGGCCGTGTTGCGTGGGGAAATCATGTCGTTTGTTGCCTTTGAGGCTAGAGCGCGTCATAGAGAGATTCTGGCCTGGGAGCATAGGGTTCGGATTCTGCGGCGCCGTTTTGCTCGCACCGCCACTTTGGCGCTTAAGACGCAGCTTTTGGAGGCGCAACAGGCCTTGAACGAGCTTCTGCATAGGGGGGCTCAGAGATCCCGGGAACATTATCATTTTCAGCTGTTCCGGTTTGCCAATAAAAGTAGCAGGATGTTGGCGCGTTTAGCTCGTTCCTCTCGTGGGTCTGCGGGGGTCACGGCTTTGCGCGATGCACAGGGCACGCTTCACCATAAGACTGAGGATCTTAGTCGGATTTTGCGGGACTTTTTCGCTGACTTGTATGCTTCGCCGGGCCCGGATGATCTTGCTGGGGAGGTCTATTTGGACAGCTTGGATTTGCCCCATCTCTCTCCTGCTGACGCGGCGTTGCTGGAGCGCCCGGTGGAGGTGGAGGAAGTGGCGTGGGTGATTCGTGCTAGCCCGTTGGGCAAGGCTCCAGGACCCGATGGTTACCGTGGTGAATTTTATAAGTTGCTGGTGGATGAGGTCGCTCCGTTGTTGTCTGAAATCTTTAATTTGAATGTGGCTAAGGGGTTCTTGCCCCGTTACTTGAATTCAGCTGAGATCATTGTTCTTCCTAAGCCGGGTAGGGACCCCACTCTGCCGGACTCCTATAGACCCATTTCCCTGCTGAACTTTGAGACAAAATTGATGGCTAAGGTGTTGGCGAATCGTTTGGCCCGTGTGCTGCCTTCCTTGGTGTCGGACCAGCAGGTAGGTTTTGTGCGTGCTCGGCCGGTATCTAAGAACCTTCGTCGTATCTTGCTGGCCCTGGAGAAGTCTGGAGTGGATGGCACCCCCGCTTTACTTGTGAGTTTTGATGCCGAAAAGGCTTTTGACCGGGTGCGGTGGGGGTTCCTCTTTGCTACGCTGCGGGCATATGGTTTTGGCCCTTTTTTTCTTAACGCCCTTTTAGCGCTTTATAGTGATCCGGTGGCGAGGATCTCGGTGAATGGGGGCTTGTCGGAGCCCTTTTCTATTAATAGAGGGACCCGTCAGGGCTGTCCCCTGTCGCCGTTGTTGTTCGTGCTTTCCTTGGATCCCTTGATCAGGGAGCTGCAATCCAATGTAGATATTAGTGGTCTTTATCTGGGGGCCTCTCATTTTAAGATTGCGGCCTTCGCCGATGATCTTTTGGTCTTTCTGACTGACCCGCAGCATTCGTTATCTACTCTCTTGGAGAGTGTTCGGGAGTATGGGGATTTTTCCGGGTTCAATTTAAATTTAAAGAAATCGGAGGCGTTGGCATCTGACGAAAATCTGCGGCGTTCTTGGAGGGGGGCCTTTCCCTTGCACTGGGCGGATTCCTCCTTTCGCTATTTGGGCGTTCAGCTGTCTATGGATGTTCGGGAGCTTTACCGGTTGAACGTCGCTCGTTTGCTCTCCACTACAGGCTCCGTGTTGGCCGCCTGGCGTAATCTGCCTCTTTCTTTGATGGGGAGGGTGCAACTTTTTCGGATGGTTTTATTCCCTAAGTGGCTTTATGTTTTACAGACTTTACCTTTGTTTCTCTTGCGTAAGGATATCCGGGCTCTCTCCTCCTTGTTGTCCCGGTTCTTTTGGGGAGGTCGGAGACCAAAGTTGCGGTGGCAGTTTCTGGTGGGCTGCTGGGGCCGGGGCGGTTTTGGGGTGCCGGATATTGCTCTTTATAATCAGGCGTGTCTTTTGCGCCACGTAAGGGACTGGGTCATGGGTACTGCCCTTTATACTGATGTTTTCTTGGAGCGAGATTATTTTTATCCTTCTCATCTTCTCTCTCTATTGCATTCTCGGTTGGCGGCTCTGCCGGTTTGCTATCGCCGTAGTGTTTTGTTTCGCCCCCTTTGGGAAGTGTGGCGACGGGTGCTGCCTTTTTGGCGGCAGGATCCTCATGTTAGTGTGCTCTTGCCTCTGACTGGTAATCTTTCCTTTCTTCCAGGGCTCCTTCCCTCTGTCTTCGGGCGCTGGCGAGCTCACGGGTTTGAGTTTCTTTTTCATATGATGCGGGATGATGGGACATTGCTCTCTTGCGATGAGTTGCTGCGTTGTGGTTTGCCTTCTTCGGGTCTTTTGTTTGCTCATTGTCAACTCCGGCATTATGTACAGTCCCTTCCGCGGAGTTCTCTTTCTTTGGATTTTGGAATTAATTTTCGTGCCTTTTTGGAGGGGGGGGGAGGACTCTGTCTCGGGGATCTCGGTCTCCTTATATCATAAACAGCTTGGGGCTCTTGGGCCTCTGAGGGATTTTACCTTGGTGCTGAGGGCTTGGCAGAGGGATTTGGGGCGGGAGCTCGGGGTGGGATTTTTGCTTCGGGCTGTTCGCCGTACTCCTATTTTGGTGTATAGTGCGGAGCTTCGAGAGTGCCACTTCAGGACCTTGTTGAGAGCGTATGCCTCCCAGAGCCGGGCCTACCATATGGGATGTGTTGATACCCAATACTGTCTCACCTGTCATGTGGAGGTGAACTCTTATTTTCATGGTCTCTGGGAGTGTGAGAGTATTCAAAGCTTTTGGGGGGCTATGGCTTCCTTTCTTCAGGGTCTCCTGCAGGTTTCTGTTCCTGTCTCTGCATTCCATATGCTGTTCGCTCATTTCTCTTTGTTTTCTGTGTATACCTCTGCGGAAAAACTGTTTTTGAGCAAATGCTATATTTTGGGGAAGAAGTGTATATTGAATTTCTGGCTGGCGGAAGTCCCTCCCTCCTTCTGGTACTGGAGGAATAAATTACATACTCTTCTGGAATGGGAGGCCGCGCTGGCTTCTTCCTCCCGCCGACGGAGCAGAGACTTTGTTCATGTTTGGACTCCTTATTTGGACAGTTTGTCTCCCCGGGTTCGTAGTCGTATCTTGAATAGACTGCAGTTGTATTCCCTATTACCTGTCTGAGCTGGGGGGTGGGGGGGTTTGGGGGGCTGGGGGGGGGGGTTGTTGGGAGGGGACTGCTTTTGGGGGGGCATAGGGGGGTGGGGTGTTTTGTAACCTGAGAGGACATAAGAGTCCAGTCCTCTTGGGGAGGGGAGCCCTGTTTTTTACGTATGACTTTGCTTGCTGTTTGTACCTGTTGTGGTTTGTTGCTTAATAAAAAACAGATTTCACCTAAAGGGCATCGTCAGACACAAAGGGGTCCTTTTAGTATGAAGAATGGGTATGTCTGGGGGAGGAAAGTAGGCGTTTCTGCGGTAGTTAGCATAGCTACGTTGCTATGCGCTGGTTAGCGTGTGATTAGTATTTAAACCCTTGCCGCCTACAAAACAGGTGGTGGTAATGGCCACATTAACATGTATTTATTTATTTTAAAAACTTATATTTTAAAAACATATTCCGCTTATACCTAAACGTATTACCAAAAAACAAACAAACCCCCAAACATAATCATAAGATAAAAAACACCAAACAACAGTATATAACACAATAAAACAAACAATATACAGATAGCATTAATATAAAAATTTGAAAATCGGCTATTTTACTGCTGCACTAAGTACCCTTTTACTAAGGCGTGATAACCGATTTGTCGCGTGCAAAATGCTAACACATCCATAGCATATAATGGACGTGTCCGCATGCATTAGTGTTTAGCGCACCTTGGTAAAAGGATCCTTAAAAGTGGCCTGAGTGTACAGGGAAGAGCCTCGCAAGGGTGCGCTCAGGCCACTTTCTAACTCTCTTTTGTAAAAGGGCCCCAACACCTGGGAAAGCGGCTGCCTGAAGGTCACCCGAGCCTGGAGCATGGTTTGACGCTCTTCCTGAGGCAATAGGCCAACTTCAAAGGAGCATTTTACAGATTTGTATGAATGTTATCAGCTGGTGAAGTAACAACTCACCGCCTAACTTCTTGTATCAGCCTAAAACGACGGCTGTGACTCTCTTCACCGGGAGGACTTGAGCTGTAAGGGAGGAATTTGATATATGGAACCCAAAGTAGGTGCTTGGATGATCCACACTAAGCCGGACTTCGGCAAAAGGTGATCGACGCAGAACTCTCGGCATGAGCGTTTACTCCTGCCCAAAGCTGGCGTAAACGCTGGCGCCTAGCTAATGGCAGTTAGGCGTGCAGATGACTTCGAGGCCCTTTTACTAAAGCCGCGGCAAAAGTGGCCTTGGCGCTCCCTTTACCGCTGGCCTTTTCCACGCGCCAAGGCCACTTTTGCCGTGGCCGGAAATAGGCAGATTTTCCTATGCCCGGAATTGATGGCCATTCACTAGCAGTGCAATTACCGAGCGGCCATTACAAATATTATTGCGTGGGCCTTATTACCACCCATTTTGAAGGCGGAATGGGCTCCCGCGCTAATCAGCTCTTGGCAGTGCCCCACACGCTGAGTAGCGTTGTCATGCCCACTCTCCACTTTTAGCATGCCTCCATCTCAGAAAATTAAAAATATTTTTTAGCGTGCAGTGTGCGTGCGCAAATTGCCCATTTTACCACACGTCCCACAGTGACCCTTTTTGATGTTTAGTAACGGCCTGATTCTCTAAAGGACGCCGATCTCGGCAGCCACCTACGAAGAGCGGCCGCTGATCGCATGTCAATCACACATTGGCGTCCTTTAGAGAACTGTGTCTTCTTTTTTTTCTAACAGATGCCTCCTTCTAGCTTTCGCCGTCACCTTTTCAACCTGATTTGCCATCTTAAAATCATCACATACATTCACACCCAAGCCCCGCTCTTCTGTATTATATGTATCATCTAAACTCCATGAAGCGCCATTACAATTCCCATAACAGTGGCAGCAACATTGTGGGTTTTGGCTCTCAAAGATAATGTTATTGAAGAGCCCCAGTGTGAATGACAAGCGAGGCCTGGTTGTTTAAATTAAGCTACAGAGTCCATTTGCTTCTGGCTGATAAAGAGGACTTGTGCTCCCTGCAGCACTGTCCCTCGGTCCCACTCAAGGTGCCGAATAAACAGCTGCTCTCGCGTCTCAAGGCCGCTCATCATCTTGGACTGACTCAATCTGAGATCGGAGCTGATGAAATGTCGGTCGCTGTTCCGGCAACTGTGAATAAAGAAAAAGACAAATGGAGAAGGATCAGCCACTAATCCCTTGCCGAATAATAAAAAAAGAGAACTCCGTGGAGAGAGGGAGGGATGCATTTGAGCTGAAGGTTGTGCATTTCATTTTCTCTTCCCATTTTTGTAATTGTATGACTGAGAGCTTCCACGTGCTGACTAGGCCCACTTTTCTACCCACTTTAAAGAAAAAGGGAATCTAGCCTGCCAGTTCAGGGAAGGTTTGCATTTTTTTACTGTTAATTCTTTAGGGCCCCATTTGCTAAAAGGAGTTAGGTCCTAACACAGTGTCTCGAAAACTTTTGTAGCTCCGGCACACTATATGGAGCAAATGTTTATTGCAGCACATTATAATTGAAATTATACCTGTGTAAATGTTCACCAGCATGAGCAGAATGCTCCACCTGCAGTTCACGCCGCCTTTGGCTCCCTTCTTATGTCACTTCCTGGTCCTGTGATAGGAAGTGATGACAGAAGGGAGCCAAGGCTGGCGCGAGCAGCTGGTGGAAGATGCTGCTCGTGTTGGTGAGCATTTACAGAGGTACACTGGGGGGGGGGGGGGGGGGGCAGAGAGGAGGAGAGGCGCCGTCACCGGCCGTGACAGACTCATGCGTGCATGACGTACACATCATCTAGTCTAGTGAATATTTATTTTAAGAATTATTTTTTTTTTTATAAAGGGAATTTTTAAAATAAATTCTGGAATCTCTCGCGGCACACCCAGAACCTCTTCGTGGCGCACCGCCGTGCCGCACGGCACACAGTTTGCGAGACACTGCCCTGACACATATTTAGCGTGGGAAAAACAGGCTACCAGTACCGCTAAATGTGTTTTTATGCATTTTGGGGTAGTTTGCCTGTTTGTACGCAGCGATTTGTGCATTAGCTATTTTTCAAAAATATTTTTGGGAGGAAGTGCTCCAGGGTGGAGAATAGGCGTGAAGTCGTGTGGTAACTGTAGGGTTATCAGACTTCTGGATTTCCGAGGACATGTCTGGGGGGTCCGGATGGCTTTTTAAAACCTGGCACTTTGTCTGGATTTTGAAAAGTCTCTAAATCGCGTTGGGCAGGAGGAAATCTGTACATGTGCGGATTTCCTCCTTCCCAACGAGAGCAGGGGGAGGAAGCTAGGGCTGGACTGGGGCATAATGGGGGCATGGATAGGTGGAACTGGGTGGGCCTGAGTGTGGGTCTAGGGGGATCCAGATTTTACTATAGTATAGTATAGTAAAATCTGGCAACCCTAGGCAAATGGCTAATGCAGAATTAACATGGGAGCGCCTGTGCTGCCCCCTATTTCGAAGGTGGTAAGGGCTCCCGTCTTAACCTTTTTTACAGGTACCACACAACCTGAAATTCAAAAACTGGAAAAGAAGCGCACCAGAAAGTCCCACATTAGGATACATTAGGGCCCCTTAGTTAGTTATTTTGCCCGTTATTGTCCTACAAAATCAAAAACAGAAAACGGAGGAAAATATGTAATCCTATCAATAAGGAAGCGTGAAAAAATCAGAAGGAAAATAATACACAACACGCTTACAGGGCAGGATTAATTCATCGAGGGCCCCTAGGCCCCCCTGCCCCGCCCCACCCCACCATGCGCCCAGGCGGAAACAGGAAGCTGCGTCAGAGGGAAGCTTTGGGCAAGCAGCACCGCTTGCACAATTACAGTTCCCGTTGCCTTTCTTACCCGCGTTGCTTGCTTGTCTTACTTTCCATCAATGGGGGGGGGGGGTTTGCCGATCGGGGGAGGGCCCGCATTGCCGATCGATGCTGAAGGGGCCCATCGCCATTTGGAAAAAACAATGTTGATGCCTTCCTTCATTGGGCCCCCCTGACCATTTGGGGCCCTAGGCACGTGCCTACTAGGCCTATTGGTTAATCCTGCCCTGCACGCTTACACAAAAATATGTAAATCAAAAAGCTTTTACTAGTTGTAATTTCTATTTTTTATGTGGAAAGGCTGTGCTCGGAGACACGGGGGGGAAAAGGGGAACAAGCAGCAGAGGAGCGGAAGTTTTGTTTAAAGATTTTTTTCAAGCTCTTGAGAGACTAAGGGCTCCTTTTACGAAGGTGCGCTAGCGTTTTTAGCACACGATTAGCACGTCCTCTAGCGTGTGCTATCCGAAAAACTACCACCTGCTTAAAAGGGGGCGGTAGCGGCTAGTGTGCGCGACATTTTAGAATGCGCTAAAACCGCCAGCGCACCTTTGTAAAAGAAGCCCTAACACCCGGCATATAAGACTTGCGTCTTTTGATTCTCTTCCGTTTGGCTTCCTGAAGAAATAATGAAACGTGGCACGTCGAGGCCAAAGAACTTTATTTGAAAGATAAGTTTATTTTCATTTTTAAATTTATTGCATAATAGTATTCATTTGTCTATTGTAGAGAGTTGCGCGGGGACAGAAATCCCACCCGTCCCCACCCGTCCCCGCCAAAATCCCACCCATCCCCACCCGTCCCCGTGAGGAATCCCTCCGTCCCCACCCGTCCCCGTGAGGAATCCCTCCGTCCCCACCCGTCCCCGCGAGGAATCCCCTCCGTCCCCACCCGTCCCCGCGAGGAATCCCCTCCGTCCCCACCCGTCCCCGCGAGGAATCCCCTCCGTCACCATCCTTCCCTATAAACTTCAGAAATAGTTATTTTATTTAATTATGCTACTGAATTAAAGGCTCTGGTAGAGACCCATTTACAAATAAGCAAAGAGACTATTAATTTGGAAATATTAATTGGGAAGAATACATACTTTGTAAATGGGTTTCTACCAGAACCTCTAATGTAAATATAAAATATAAATACTCAGCTGATGAGAACCCACAAACTGTCAGCTGAGGACTTCCTTTGCAGTTGGCCTGGGGTCCCTTTTGCCAAGCTTGGCAGGCAGCAGTAGCGTCCCTGAGTCACAGATGCTGGCACCTCAGTGGCTCATGGATGCTGCCAGCGACTGCTGCGCTTGGTGGAGGGGAGTTCTGACCATCTCTAGAGGAGGTCCTCTGCTGGCGGTGCTTGGGGATCCCCACCAGTCACAGCAAGGGCCAACAAGTACTTCAACACTGTAGAAATAAAACCAGAAATGCATTTCCTTTTCTTTTGAACACAAAACAAAGATATCTGCCATATACATTTCCCAAGGCAGATGACTCTATGCAATGTCACCTCGGTAACAAAATACAAAAATAGACAAATACACCCCCTCCCTTTTTACTAAACCACAATAGTAGGTTTTAGCACAGGGAGTTACGCTGAATGCCTCGCGCTGCTCTCAATGCTCATAGGCTCCCTGCGCTAAAAAACAATATTGCGGTTTAGTAAAAGGGAGCCATAGTGCAAAATATAGACAGCAGATATAAATTCTCAAAACAGACACATTTTGATCACTAAATTGAAAATAAAATCATTTTTCCTACCTTTGCTGTTTGGTGATTTCATGAGTCTCTGGTTGCACTTTCTTCTTCTGACTGTGCATCCAATCTTTCTTCCTTTCTTTCAGCCTCCTGTATGTTTCCTCTCCTCCAGACCTCATTCTCTCCCCCAACTTTTTCTTTCTGTCTCCCTGTTCCCCCTTCTTTCTGTCTCTCTGTCTGCCCCCTTTCTTTCTTTCTCCGTGCCCTCCCCCAAGCCACTCGGTTTGCTGCCACCGCCATCGGGGAATAGTCCCCAAGCCACCGCTGTCCCAAGCTTTCCCTGCAGAAGCGTCGCGCTGACCAGCATTCCGCTCCCTGACGTCAATTCTGATGTAGGAGAGGAAGTTCCGGGCCAACAAGGCATTTCTCCTCATTCCATCCAGCCTGAGCCCCATCTCTCCTTGATCCAGCATTTCCCTTCTGTGTCTGTCAGAATTACCATTCCACCTATTTTCCAGCATCACCCTTCTTTGTGTCCATCTCACCTATATCCCTATCTCACCACTTTTTCAGAATCTTCATTTGTCTCTGTCCTTGTCTTTACCCCATATTCACCATTTGCCCTTTCAATGTCTTTATCTCTCCCCCCCCACACACACACACTTTTTCAGCATTACTTCTATGTCTCTATTTCACCTCCTCTTCATGTCCCCTCTGTATCTCTATCCTTATTCAGAAGGTCCTGCTTACCCTTTCTCTTCTTTGTGTCACTATCTCCATTTTCAGCTTTCCCCCCTTTTCCTTTGTTACTGCACCCTGTAGCCAGAATCTTTCCACCCTCTCTCCACTCCGGCCCAGCCCAGTATGAAATATTTCCTTTTGTTTCTCTCCCCTCTCTCTTCTCCTCCCTCACCCACGAGTCCTGCATCTGGCCCTCTCCCTTCTACCTGCACCTGGCAACACCCCCCTGCTCCGCGGCTCTCTTAAGCAACTCGTCAGCAGCGGTGATCAAGACAAGCTGCCGACATCGAGGCCTTCCCTCTACGAGTCCCACCTTTGTGGAAAAAGGAAGTTGAAACAAGCGGGACTCGCAGAGGGTAGGCCCCGACGCCAGAAGCTGCTGCTGAGTTGCCGAAGAGAGCCGCAGGTAGAAGGGAGAGGGAGATAGGAAGGCTGTAGAAGCTCCGGAGCATGACACCGAACCCGGCCAGGATGATTTCTTTTTCAGGCTGCTGCTGCCGCTGCCATCCCCCACCCGAAATGACAAAAAACAGCCTAATGCCCGCGTCGGGAAATAGCCATGCTGAGCAGTGAGCTCAGCACGTACACAGATGAAAGCCTTGCTTGCTGATTGGTCCGGCGGCACGGTGGGGCGGGGCCGCCGGACCAATCAGCAAGCAAGGCTTTCATCTGTGTACGTGCTGAGCTCACTGCTCAACATGGCTATTTCCCGACGCGACGCCAGACTTGTAACTAAGCTGCATGCTTGCATCGCCAGAATTTAGGTAGGTTGTTTTCATCCCTGTGGGAGTCCCGTGGGCAAGGGGGCGTCCCCGTGGGAGTCCCGTGGGTCAGGGGGGCATCCCCGTGGGAGTCCCGTGGGCCAGGGGGCGTCCCCGTGGGAGTCCCGTGGGCCAGGGGGGGAACCCGCGGGATCCCCGCGGGACCCGCGGGATCCCCGCGATCCCCGTTCCCGTGCAGACCTCTAGTCTATTAGAAGACTGGCAATGATTGGGTGATAAGGCTTTTGGGGGAATTGTTCCCCTTTTTCCTCCATGTCTCCAAGCACAGCCCTTCCACATAGAAAATAGATATTACAACTAATAAAAACTTTTTGATTGACATATTTTTGTTTAAAAGCGTTTTGTGTATTATTTTTCCATTGTTTTGCCCCAGTCTGTGACATAAGACATAAGTAAGCGGGATATCAAATTTTAAATAAACTTGAAACTTGGAAATTGATTGGGTTTGATTATTTTTTTAAATTATTTCCTTGTACACTTCTATGATTGACTTCGGTTCAGAGAAGCAGTATAAATTTTTTTATCAGTATCCACTATAATAAAACCCTTAGCGCAAATGCGCACTTTAATCTCCGGGTATCCGTGCTTCATGATCCGTGCTTCTGTGCCACGCATGCGCAGTGCCTGCCTCAGCTTGTTTCCTGCCCCGATCTCCGACGCTGGCTGACTTTCTGCCTTCTGACTATGCTGCTGCTGCCGGGATGCCTCTTCTTCTCACCCCCGGACCAGCAGCGGTAGCAGCCACGGTTTCATCAAGCAGCCGCGAGGCATTTGCTAGGCCGGCCCACTTCGATAATGCAAGGCGGGCAGGCCTAGCAAAAGCCCCGAGGCTGCCTGGCCTAGCGGATGCTGAACAGGGAGCAGGGAAGGGAGAAGGGGTACTACTGGACAGAGGGGAGATAAAAGTAAGGGAGAATGGCTACTGTTGGACATAGGGTGCAGGGAAGGGATGCTGCTGAACAGGGGGGAGGTAAAAGGAAGGGAGAAGGGCTACTGCTGGACAGGGGGAGCAGGGAAGGGGTGCTACTGGACAGGGGGAGGTAAAAGGGAGAAGGGCTACTTCTGGACAGGGGAAGCAGGGAAGGGGTGCTGCTGGACAGGGGGGAGGTAAAAGGAAGGGAAAAGGGCTACTGCTGGACAGGGGAGCACGGAAGGGGTGCTGCTGGACAGGGGGGAGAAAAAGAAAGAAAGAAAGACAGCGGGCAGGAAGAGAGACAGAAAGAAAGACAGACAGACAGGAGGCCAGACAGAGAAACAGAAAGAAAGACAGGCAGGGGACAGGGAGAGAGACAGAAAGAAAGACAGACGGGGGGGAGAGACAAAAAGGAAGAAAGACAGACAGACAGGGGGTCAGGGAGACAGAAAGAAAGTCAAAGAAAGAAAGAAAGGGGGCAGGGAGAGAGAAAGACAGACATAAAGAAAGAAAGAAATGCCTAAGTCTACACTTCCATTCTAGCACCCCTTTAATGTAACGGGCTAAAAAACTACATTAAGTATTAGTTAGCTCACCCAGTGCGTCTGGTTGTATCTCCCTTTGGCTAAATATACCTATAATTCCCTATGTGTAAATTAACAGCAGCTCCTCTCTCCCCCTCCTCCCTTGTGTTTTACCCGACCTCTTAACTTTCTTCCCATAACTGTCCTCCACATCCTTCTAAGTACAAAGCCATAAAATTGATGGTGCCATGTGCCGAAGTCTAAAGACCATGATATCAAGTCAGATTACTGATTTTATGACCCACTTTATCTTAATGTTTGTTTGCTCTTTCAACACTCTGCAATGAATTGTGTTGCAATTGAGCGTGACTCCGGGTAGTGTAGAGCCCGGGATTCATTTCTGTTTACTCTTATGGCATATACTGGCACTCTACAATCTCACTTCCTTGCAGGGTGAGGACACTGGGGAACTTGCCCATCTTAAACGATGGCATTTGTCAAAATGCAGCAGCCTCCTCCCCCCCCCAAAAAAGCCAGCAGCTTTCTGCGATAATGTCAATTCCCATTTCAGCTTCTTATGACCAGGGATGATGTTGGACATGCTGGGACCCAAAGCAGAAATTAAGGAGGGGACTCCCAATTCCTCTCCTACTTGCCTCCTCCCCTGATTTACCTACCCACCAAATGCCCTCCCATCCGACATCTCTCCCTTCTCCTCCTTCCTTTCCTCCCTCCGTCCCCACAATCACCAACCTCAATCCCATGTACAAATGTACGAATCTCTTCCTGTATGCATTTCTTCCATTCCCTCTCATTCTCAAGACGCTTGTCAATCTCAAAAATGAATATGCCACCATGATTCTGATAGCTCCTCGGTGGCCGAGACAACCTTGGTACTCCCTTCTACTTCAGCTCAGCAACAGGTAGCCATATCTTCTACCAGTTTTTCCGTCTCTGCTTACACAGAGTCAAGGATCTCTTCTTCATCCCAACCTGCAGTCTCTACACTTGACAGCTTGGTACCTCTCAACGTAACTCCTCTTCAGTTTTCTCAACCTGTTCGAGACATTCTAGAGGCTTCTAGAAAACCTGCCACTAGACAATGCTACTACCAAAAATGGACCAGATTTTCTACGTGGTATATTTATTATGACATGGAGCCTCAAGAAACCTCCTTGGCTTCTGTCTTGGATTATCTTTTGTACTTGTTTACTTCTGGCCTCAAGTCTACATCCATTCGAGTCCATCTCAGTGCAATTGCTGCTTTTCATCAACCTATTGAAGGGAAACCCCTCTCTTCTCATTTGGTGGTTTCCAAATTTATGAAAGGACTTTTCAGTGTCAAACCTACCAACATGTTCTTCCATCCAGCATCCCTACCTTCATTTAAAGATCTGCTGCTCCTGGGGCCCCCTGTGGGTTGTGATGGCCTTCCTTTCTCCCCACCCTATTCCAAAACCGCCCCTCACCTTTTAAAATTCGAATGAGTTGCCAGCGTGGCAGTGATTCTCTACAGCTGCTTGTGGATTCCTCGGCTCTGTTCCCATGCCGTGGTCCGCCCACCTCTGATACAAGTTCTTGTTTCCACTTGGACAGACCGTGGCAGGGGAACGGCACTGAGGAATTCGTGAGCAATGCTGAAGAATCACTGCCACACTGGTGACCTCTCTGCATTTTAAAAGGTGAGGAGGGCTTCAGAAGAGAGTGGGGAGAAGGGAAGGACATCCCAGCCCATGGGTGCCCTCTGGAGCTGTGGGGCCCTGTTTCCACCACCACAACCAATGCCGGCCCTGGTTAAGACTGGCAAGTTACTCAACCCTCCATTCTCCCAGGCAGAAAATAAGTACCTGTATATAATATATAAACTGCTTTGATTGTAACCACAGAAAGGTGTTATATCAAATCCCATCCCCTTTCCGTATTGCAATATATAAAGGCTGCTCAGGTGGTCTCTATGAGAGTTATTACACTGCATACTTGCCTCGTGCCAGCAGCTGTACATTATTTCATAGATCCCCTCAGACGAAAGCTGTGGACGATAAAGCCTGTATCCTTGGGAAATCTTCTCGACTACCTGAGGGTTATCATATAGCTCATAGGGCTGCTTCCCTAGGCTGAAGACCTCCCACATCAGGATCCCTGTAGAGAGGTTCCCAGAAGAGAAAGATATCACAAAATATTTGGAACCACATGTCTTTTCGATAGAAACAATAGGTGCAGTGAATGGCGCTTAAATTTAGGCATCGGGAAAAATTCACGTTAAGTGCAATTCTATAAAAACTAAGCCAGTGGCGTAGTGAGGGAGGTTGGTGCCCTTGGTGGTGGCACTGTGTGCCTCCTCTACTCTTTCCTGCCCCCCCTCCCACTTTTCCCTGTTGCTTGGGAGCCCCCAATTCTTCACCGGCACGAGTGCCATCTTCCACCCACTGTTCGTACCAACATCAGCTCCATTCTGACATCACGTCCTTGTCCCATGACCAAGAAGTATCATCACAAAGGAGCCGACGCCGGCACGAGCAGCAAATAGCAGATGCTACTCGGGCCGGTGAACATTTAAAGAGGTATGCGGGGGGGGGGGGACAGAGAGGAACTGGCACCCCCTGTGAAGACGGCGCTTAGGGCGGTCTGCCCCCCTGCCCTACGCCACTGGACCATGCCAAGCTCAGTGGCCTTTATAGAACACTCCTCGGAGCGAATTTCCATGCTCTATTTTGGGTGTGAGGACTTACGCCTGCTGAAACCTGGTGTAAACCCCGGTGCGCATCTTGGGCGCGAATCCTTGTTATCCTATAACACTGTGCCTAAAATTCTGGAATGTCCCTTTGGGGTTGCATATGGGGCACTTTGAGCATGCAGAAATTCAAACTAGTGCCATCTAACTCCAACTAACATCAGTAATTGGTTATTACCACCCAATTGACTCATTAGTTTATGCATGCATCTGGGCTCTGCACGCAAATCTGGGGCACCCAGCCTTTGGGCGACCAACACAGAATGCAGGGGTTAAGGGGCAATTCTATAACTGGGCGTCACAAGCTAGACGCCTAGATGCAGCGCGTAGAACAGCGGCATAGGAGGTACCCAGGCTAGTAGTGCCTGGCCCAACCGCGCTGTCTAACCCCTGTACTCCTGCCCACAGTGTGCCCCCCTCCCCCCGCATACTTCTATAAATCTCCTTCCTGCTGTTTGCACCAGTCTCATCTCTCCTTCTGATGTCACTTCCTGTTAGCTACTTGCTGCTGCCTAAGATTTGAAGAGGTGGTGGGCGGAGAGAAGGACAGGTGCCGGCACCCCTGCCAAGATGGTGCCTGGAGAGGTCCGCCCCCTCGTGATATGCCACTTATACTAAGCACTAATTCTATAATGACATCTGAGGGCCAAGATTCCGTTATAGAATACCAGTGCAAATCAGCATCTGCATATATCCATTTACATAATGCCCATAGCAGATGTATAAGCGCTCACCTAAACCTGGCCATTCAGCATGTAACTTATAGTAGGATTATCGTATTTTTGATGGGAAAAAAGAGGACACGTGGCCCCGCCCCATTCCGCTCCAACATCCCTCCCCCAACCTTATCTCCTCTTCTTCCCGGAGCTTGGGGCTGTGTCTGGAAGGCCTCCAAACATGATCGAGACGTTTAAGTATATTACCGGCCGTGTCGAGATGGAAGAAGAGATTCTCTTTCTCAAAGGACCCTCAGCCACAAGAGGGCATCCGCTCAAACTCAGGGGCGGGAAATTTCATGGCGACACCAGGAAATATTTCTTCACCGAGAGAGTGGTTGATCCTTGGAACGAGCTCCTGGTGCAGGTGATTGAGGCAAACAGCGTGCAAGAATTTAAGAGCAAATGGGATGCCCAGTCGGATCCCTTACAGGGTTAAGCCAAGGGAACCTGCCACCAGGAGTGGGATCCCTAGGATAGTAGACTTGGGGGTGGGTCAGTAGAGTGGGCAGACCTGATGGGCTATGGCCCTTATCTGCCGTCATCTTCTATGTTTCTATGCACGCAAGGACGTAATATCATTACGTCACATCTGCGCATGCTAACTTAGGCGCCGTTTACAGAATCCGGGCTTTAGATACAGTGGCGCCCGGAGCGCCGGTGCTACCTTACAGAACGTTGCCTAAGTACAATTATGTGCATAACTACCATATATCCCTGTTTTGGTGCTTAACTTCCGTTTTAGCACCGTAGGTCAGATGCCACTTTGGCACTTAACCTGTGTTGCACCATAAGAAATTGTCAAATGATAATAATCATCATCATAATAAAGCTTTATTTATATCCCGTCATACCTTTTCAGTTCTAGACAGTATACAGTAGCGGAAACAGAAGTCAATAGTTACAAAGAACATAAGAACATAAGAAATGCCTCCACTGGGTCAGACCAGAGGTCCATCGTGCCCAGCAGTCCGCCCACGCGGTGGCACAACAGGTCTAGGACCTGTGCAGTAGCCCTCTATCTATACCCCTCTATCCCTTTTTCCAGTAGGAAATTATCCAATCCTTTCTTGAACCCCTGCACCGTACTCTGCCCTATTACGCCCTCTGGAAGCGCATTCCAGATGTCCACAACACGCTGGGTAAAGAAAAACTTCCTAGCTTTTCCAAATGCCCTCTTGTTCTTTTATGTTCTGAAAGTTTGAAGAATCTGTCCCTCTCTACTCTCTCTATGCCCTTCATGATCTTGTAGGTTTCTATCATGTCCCCTCTAAGTCTCCGCTTTTCCAGGGAGAAGAGCCCCAGTCTCTCCAATCTTTCAGCGTATGAAAGGTTTTCCATGCCGTTAATCATTCGTGTCGCTCTCCTCTGAACCCTCTCAAGTATTGCCATATCCTTCTTAAGATACGGTGACCAATACTGGACACAGTACTCCAGGTGCGGGCGCACCATTGCCCGATACAACGGCAGGATGACTTCTTTCGTTCTGGTTGTAATACCCTTCTTGATAATACCCAACATTCTGTTTGCCTTCTTTGAGGCTGCTGCGCATTGTGCCGTTGACGTCATTGTTGTGTCCACCAGTACGCCCAAGTCCCTTTCAAGGCTACTTCCCTCTAATACTAATCCCCCCATTTGGTAGGGGGACAGTTATCAATACAAGTGAGGGGGTAGAGGGAAGAGGGAAGAGAGGAGGAGGAGGAGGAGGAAGTAAAGGGGGAAGAGGAGGCGAAGTGGGCAGAGAGGGCGGAGGGGCTTTTAGAATAAATGGGTTTTCAGTGTTCCTCTGAGAGCTTGGTACGTTGGGGAGTTCAAGAGGAGGTTGCGAAGGGTGTTGTTGCAGATGCTTGGAAGGACGGTGTTCTGTCGAGGAATCTTTTGCAGTGGCATCTCTTGGGAGTCGGGAATGAGACTATCAACATTTTGCGGGTGGGGCGGGGTTTGTCCTGTAGGACGAAGTGATTCAGGAGGTAGGTGGGGCGAGGTGCCGAGTAGCCTCTTGTAGCAAAGGCAACCAAATTTAAAGATGATTCTGGCCTCAATCGGCAACCAATGAAGTTTTCTAACTAACCTTCTCAATATATCTCTGCAACTTAACGTTTCTGCTAACTATCTATCTTGTTAATTAACCTGGGTATGCCTAGACCAATTCTAATGTAATATAGACCAATTCTAAAGTAATATAGACCAATTCTAATATAATATAGACCAATTCTAAAGTAATATAGACCAATTCTAAAGTAATACAGAATTCAGAGGTTTATTGTAACTCAACAAGAACCTCTCCTTAAGGTAGGAGGATATTCTATAGCCGAGATCACTGGTCTCCAACTTTGTTCATATAAAAGGGCCACAGTCAGCGGCGTAGTGAGGGTGAGAGGTAACCAGGATGGTGGCACCCCTCCCCCACCCTCTTCTATGCCCTCCTCCCCCTGTCGAGTCCCTATTCCCTTCCCCCTACCTCTTAAATTTTCCCGGTGCGAGCAGCATCACTAACGTGCTGCCCACATCGGCATCCGCTCTCCCTCTGATGTCACATCCTAGGCGCAGGACCCGGAAGTGACATCAGAGGGAGAGCCGACGCTGGCGTGAGCAGCAGGCTTTGAGTTCCTGCTCGCACTGGCGAAGAGCTAGAGGTATGGGGTGGGGGGGGGGGAGTAAAGGTGTGTGTACGGCAGGGGGAGGAGTGGGAAGGAGCAGGTGGCATAGAGGAGGACGGCACCCAGGGCGGTCCGCACTCACCGCCTCCTTACTATGCCACTGGTTCCTACTACTATTTATTATTTCTATAGCGCTGAAAAAGTGTACGCAGCGCTGTACATTTTAACATACAATAGACAGTCCCTGCTCAGAAGAGCTTACAATCTAATTTAGACAGGACATTTCAGGGTTGGGGAGGTTATAGTGGGTATAGCTTCCTTCATATAGGCTCCTAATGAGTGCCCTTGGGCTGCTTAAAAGGAGGTGTAATCTGCACATATCGGCTAATTTGCAAGCTACAGTAGATCGGTTTGAGGTTTTCCTAGACAAGATTTGAGAACCGTTATTCAGCATCACCTTCAAATTGCTTTGCTGCCAAGAGCAGCGTCGCGTAGAGAGACAAATTCAGATATCCTGTGCATGGGATTGGTTTGGAAACGCTCTTCAGGAACAGAGAAGTGCAAAATCTTACCAAAGGCCCAGACGTCGGACTTGCTGCTGAAGTTTGAATAGTGAAGCACCTCCGGTGCAGACCATTTAACTGGGAATTTAGTTCCTACTGAGCTGACATACTGGTCATCCAACACATATCTGTCAGGGAAGAACCATCCATTAGAAGTACAATCATCAACAGCAAATGAATGCTGGTCTTATCGCTTTTCTGCACCCCCTGAAAGTACGAGGGTGTTTGAAAAGTTTGGTAAAAAAAAAATAATAATAAATAAACAAGTTAAACAAATACTTTTTTTTTGGGGGGGGGGTTAAACTGTTTATTGATTTTGTAAAAAACATTTTATAGAAAGTGCAACAAAATAGACATCAGCATTTCTTAAAAGCACTTATGCAGTGGTGTACCAAGAGGGGTGGGGGGGGAGCATTGCCCTGGGTGCATGCCCTAAGGGGGTGCATAGCTGGCTGGGTCCGGAACCTCCTGGGACTTGCACTTCAGCGCGGCTGCCGGTCCACCCCCGCGGCCAAGAAAAAGGCTAAGAAGCCAGCGGGAGCGGCGAAAGCGTCCTTTAAGGAACACCCTCCCAATCTGTCCCTATCCCGCCCCCTTCGTGACGCTACCGGACAGCGTTCTCAGCCATCACTGTACAAATATTCAGTCTTAATTTTTTTTTTTTTTTTTTAAATAACGCTTTCAGTTACTAGATGTCCGGATTTCCCAGGACATGTCCTCCTGAGGACACGTCCAGGGGTCCGGATGGCTTTCAAAACCCGGCACTCAGCAGGGGGCAGGACTTTGGTGTGACAGGGCGGGCATGAGTGGAACTGGGCGGGCCAAACGGAAAATCTGGTAACCCTTGTTAGTCACATATCTCCGAGATCCAGGCTGGAGCATTTGCACCAGCTCTGTGGTTGACATAAGTAAGTACTCACACCAAAACCAAACTATACCTGTTCTCACCTCCTTCCTAAATCAAACGCAATGGCACATTTTAATGCTTTCGACTTACCTAGTCATCCCAAAGTCAGACACCTTTACTGTGAGGTCACTGTCAACCAAACAATTCCTGGCGGCCTACAGAAGAAAGAAGATTGAGGAAATAGCAGATACTTAGAGGTAATATCAAAGAGAAAAATTCTACTATTGCTTATCCCTAATAGAAGGCGGGAAAGAAAGTAAAAACAATCTTCATATCACAATACCTTAAGTTCTCCACTCACAGACCTCGGCGGTGATGCTGTGTGTATCATATTTTTAACCCACAGACAATTAACACCAAAATCGTCAAAGCTGCTTTTAAATATACTTTAATTAAATTAGTTTTACTTTAAACAGTTTAAATATATACTCATCTTCTTTGTAACGCGGCTAGGGGATCATATTCCGACCTATTCGCCAAAGCTGTTCCAAGGAAATTCCCCCTTAGTCTGCCGGTTCAATGTTTCCCGCGTTTCAATGGTTGATCAGACATTGAAACGTGGGAGACATTGAACAATAATAAAATGACCACATATAAGCTTAAATGCAATCAAGGAGATTGGAAAGTGAATCCCAGTAATAGGAATAACATGATACGGTATCAGTCATTGAACACCAGCTACAAGCTGTCTTTGGCTAGGTCAGTGTCTCTCAAACTTTTGTAGCTCCGGCCGTAGAAGGAGCAGAGGCATCGGCCCAGTGGCAAATCAAATGCGTGCAAGATGAAAGCGCGCGAACAATTGCGCCAAGACAACTGAGCACAAGACAATTGAGCGCAACCACAATGGCGCGCAAGACAACTCAGCGCAACCACAATTACGCGCAAGACAATTGAGCACAACCACAATTGCGTGCAAAACAATTGAGCGCAACCACAATGGCGCGCAAGACAACTCAGCGCAACCACAATTGCGTGCAAGACAATTGAGCGCAACCACAATTGCATGAAAGACAATTGAGCGCAAGACAACTAAGCATAACCACAATTGCGCGCAAGACAATTGAGCGCAAGACAGCTCAGCATAACCACAATTGCACGCAAGACAATTGAGCACAAGACAACTCAGCACAACCTCAATTGCGCGCAAGACAATTGAGCGCAACCAAAATTGCGTGAAAGACAATTGAGCACAATCACAATTGCGTGAAAGACAATTGAGCGCAAGACAACTCAGCGCAACCACAATTACGTGTAAGAAAATTGAGCGCAACCACAATTGCGCGCAAGACAATTGAGCGCAAGACAACTCAGCGCAACCACAATAATGTGCAAGACAATTGAGCGCAAGACAACTCAGCGCAACCACAATTGCGCGCAAGACAATTGAGCGCAACCACAATTGCGTGAAAGACAATTGAGCGCAAGACAACTCAGCGCAACCACAATTGCGCGTAAGACAATTGTGCGCGACTGATTTCAGGATGTGCCTCTCGCCGCGAGAGGCACGTCCTGCAAGCAGTTAGCCAGTGCGGTGCCTCTCTTCCTAGTCGGCATCGCGGGGCACACCTGGAACCTGCTGGGGCATACAGTTTGCAATACACTCCTTTAGAGCTTTTCTTATAATCTGGTCCGTGTGCTGACCAACGCCGTACACTTTAGTGATGGGCCATGAGCGCTGGTTTCTTTACTAATAGTGTATGGATTTGGTAATGGCCAAAATAGTGTGAATGCACAGTGTGATGAAAATTTAATAACGGGGCCTCTAGGCTGCTACTGCTAGAAAGTTCAAGGGTGCCTAATACCCTTGCCGCGTGTCTGCTGGGGATGCCCTCGGGTGTGGTTGCTTACCAAATCTCTGTGTATGAACTGGTGATGCTCCAGGAATTCCATGGCTTCACACACATCGTGGCACATTTCCAGCAGCTGAAACGGTTGGAGCTCTTTTCGGTGGTCCTTCAGGTAAGTTAGCAAACAGCCGTTTGACATAAATTCAGTCACGATGTAGAGAGGGTACTTCTCTGTACACACCCCGTAGAGTCGAACGAGCTTGGGATGACTGAACTTCCTGGAAATAATATATGAAGTACTTTTGGTCCAGGAATTTTCATTTTCAAGAGAAGTATAAAACCTCTCCACTATATAAAGGAAAAATAAATTCAGTTTCTGCAGACGCTTCACGAGGGCCCCCCCCCCCCCTTTTAATCAAGGCACATTAGGGTTTTTGGGGTTTTTTAAATCACCGGCTGCTGCTGGCCTTAAAAGTAATCTACGTAGATTGCGATTGATCCAGAATGCAGCTGTCAGGTTAATTTTTAACCTGAAAAAAATCAGATCCTAGAACTCCTTTTCACAGGAAATTGCACTGGCTTCCGATAGAGGCCAGGGTCATAGTCAAGTTTGGATCACTATGTTACAAGGTGCTGTTTGGTCTTACAGCAAATTACTTGAAGGATCACTTTGGGCTCCTTTTACTAAGCCACGTTAGGGCTTTAACGCACGGAATAGCGCGCGCTAGACCTTAACGCCAGCATTGAGCTGGCGTTAGTTCTAGCCACGTGGCGCGGGTTTAGCACACGCTAAAATGCTGCGGGCGCTAAAAACGCAAACCCAGCTTAGTAAAAGGAGCCCTTTGTATTGGTAATACTAAAACGGTCCAAACGCTTTCCCTCTTATTTCGCGTTCCCTTCTGTAACGGAATGTCGATACCCAAAAATTTTTTTTGATAGAGTACTTTATTGTGAGTAACGGCAGTCTGTCCGACAGCATGACGCAAGACCTGCTTTTGTTGGAACAGTGATCCTCAACCTGGCAGCTTAGCTTCAACGCTAACAAATGCAAGGTCATGCACCTTGGCAACAATAATCCGTGCAGAACGTACACATTGAATGGAGAAACCTTAGCAAGGACTGCCGCAGAACGGGATTTGCGGGTGATCATCAGCGAAGACATGAAAACGGCCAAACAAGTGGAGAGGGCTTCATCTAGGGCTAGGCAAATGCTGGGTTGTATCCGGAGAAGTTTTGTTAGTCGGAAGCCCGACGTCCTAATGCCTTTGTACAGAACCATGGTGAGGCCTCGTCTGGAGTACTGCGTACAATTCTGGAGGCCACATTACCGCAAATATGTGCTGAGAATCGAATCGGTACAGCGAATGGCCACCAAGATGGTCTCGGGGCTCAAAGATCTATCATACGAAGAAAGGCTGAACGAATTGCGGCTATACTCTCTCGAAGAACGTAGGGAGAGAGGGGACATGATTGAGACGTTTAAGTATGTCACTGGTCACATCAAGGTAGAAGATGATGTTTTCCTTCTTAGGGGACCCTCGGCCACAAGAGGACACCCGCTGAAAATAAAGGGCAGGAAGTTTCATGGCGACACCAGGAAGTACTTCTTCACTGAAAGAGTGGTGGACAGCTGGAATAAGCTCCCAGTTCAGGTGGTTGAGGCCAGCAGCGTGCCAGTTTTTAAGAACAGTTGGGATGCTCATGTCGGATCTCTACGAGGGACAGTGGCGTACCAAGGGGGGGCGGTCCGCCCCGGGTGCCAAGCCCTGACGGGGTGCTCCCGGTCCGGTCCAGTTCCCCCCCCTGCGCCGGGTGTCGCGTCTGGAAACAGCCTGCAGCAAGATCGCGATGCCAGAGATCTTTGCCTGCTTTGACTGTTTCCTCCACCACGGTCCTGCCCCCTCCTCTGATGTCAGAGGAGGGGCGGGACCGTGGCGGAGGAAACAGCCGAAGCAAGCAAAGATCGCTGGCATCACGCGATCTTGTTGCAGGCTGTTTCCCCAGGGTAGTAGCGTACCAAGGGGGGGGCGGGGTGGGAGGTCCGTCCCGGGTGCCGCCTTAGGGGGGATGCACAGCTGGCCCGGTCTCTATCGCGCTCCTACCCTCCCAGCGAAAGCAGCATCGGCGCCATTACCGAAAAAGGTAATGGCGCCAGGCCTTGGAGCACCAAGGCAGACCACTTCTCCCCCCTCCCAGCCGAAACCCCGCTGACCATCCTATCTCTACCCCCCCCAAGTGAACCTTTCCGACCCTCCCAGCGAAAGCAGCAAACCTCCCTCCAGTAGCGTCTGCTTTATTCTCCCTCTGCCGCATCATAGAAACATAGAAAGATGACGGCAGAAAAGGGCCAAGGCCCATCAAGTCTGCCCACTCTATAGACCCTCCCCTTAATATTATACAATGTTTTACCCTGACCCACTTAGGGATCCCACATGGGCGTCCCATTTATTCTTAAAATCTGGCACGCTGCTGGCCTCGATTACCTGTACTGGAAGCTTGTTCCATTGATCAATCACTCGCTCCGTGAAGAAATACTTCCTGGTGTCACCGTGAAATTTTCCGCCCTTGAGTTTGAGCGGGTGCCCCCTTGTGGTTGAGGGGCCTCTGAGAAGGAAAATGTTATCTTCCACTTCTATACGTCCGGTGACGTATTTAAACGTCTCAATCATGTCTCCCCTCTCCCTGCGTTCCTCGAGAGTGTAGAGCTGCAAATTGTTTAGTCTTGCTTCGTACGAGAGACCTTTAAGCCCTGAGACCATTCTGGTGGCCATCCTTTGGACCGACTCGACCCTCTGCATGTCTTTGCGATAATGTGGCCTCCAGAATTGCACGCAGTATTCCAGATGAGGTCTCACCATGGTCCTGTATAATGGCATTATGACTGCAGGCTTTCTGCTGACGAAACTTCTACGGATGCAACCCAGTATCTGTCTTGCCCTTGAGGAAGCCTTCTCCACCTGATTGGCATCACTGATGACGTCATAAGTGACGCGGCAGAGGGAGGAGAAAGCCGTGAAGGAGGTTTGCTGCTCTCGCTGGGAAGGTCGGAAAGGTTCACGGGGGGAGATAGGAGGGTCAGCGGGGGTTCGGCTGGGAGGGGGGAGAAGCGGACTGCCTCGGTGCTCCATTACCTTCTTTGGGCAGCAGCAGCGTTTACAATTCGCTGCTGTTGCCGGCTTCAGGCCTTGTTCTCTGCCGGGTCCTGCCTACTTCCTGTTTTCATGAAGACAGGACCCGACAGAGAGGAAGGCCTGAAGCGGGCAACAGCAGTGAATTGTGAATGCTGCTGCTGCCCGATGAAGTTCAGGACATCGGGGAAGGAGCAGGGAGAAATCGGCTGCTGGCTTGGGGGTGAGGGTAGGGAAAGAATCGTGGAAGTGGAGAAATTGGCACGATGGCTTTGTGCGGGCTAGGGGGAGAGAGAAAGAAAGGAAAAAATAAAGAGGGGTGGCCAGGGGGAGAGAGAAAGAAAGGCAGAAAGAAAGAGGGGGACCAAGGGGAGAGAAAGAAAGGCAGAAATAAAGAGGGGGTCAAGGGGGAGAGAAAGAAAGAGGAGGGCCAGGGGGAGAGAGAAAGAAAGGCAGAAAGAAAGAGGGGGGCCAAGGGGAGAGAAAGAAAGGCAGAAATAAAGAGGGGGGGTCAAGGGGGAGAGAAAGAAAGGCAGAAAGAAAGAGGAGGGCCAGGGGGAGAGAGAAATAAAGAGGGAGGCCAGGGGAAGAGAGAAAGAAAGGCAGAAATAAAGAGGGGGGCCAGGGGGAGAGAGAAAGAAAGGCAGAAATAAAGAGGGGGCCAGGGGGAGAGAGAAAGAAAGGCAGAAATAAAGAGGGGAGCCAGGGGGAGAGAGAAAGAAAGGGGGGGGGGCAGGAGAAGAAAGAAGAAGGACCAGAGACTCATGAAATCACCAGACAAAAAAGTAGGAAAAATGATTTTATTTTCAACTTAGTGATCAAAATGTGTCCGTTTTGAAAATTTATATCTGCTGTCTATATTTTGCACTATGGCCCCCTTTTACTAAACTGCAATAGAGTTTTTTAGCGCAGGGAGCCTATGAGCGTCGAGAGCAGCGTGGGGTATTCAGCACAGCTCCCTACGCTAAAAACCGCTATCGCAGTTTAGTAAAAAGGGAGGGGGAATATTTGTCTATTTTTGTATAGTTGTTACTGAGGTGACATTGCATAAAGTCATCTGCCTTGACCTCTTTGAAAACCCGCGGAATATAAATGATAATTAACATTTTCTCTGCGTACAGCGTGCTTTGTGTTTTTAAAATTTTATTGTTGGTAGATCATTTTGACTTGGCCACAAAGGTAAGGGGGAGGGAGGGAGGGGAGCTGCTGAAAGACATCTAGTAATCCTTGCAGGCTTGACTGCAGGGAATTATTTTTGTAAAATCATGTTTTGTTATGTGACTGGCATTATCTAGACTTTAATTTCTATGAATGAATAGAATGAAAATGATATAAAATTACTTGCTTGTTTTTATGTGCATGCGCTGAAGGAAAGTGGAGAGAGAGTGGGCTGAGGATGCTGAAGGGAAATGGGGAAGAGAGTGGGGAGAAGACGCTGATTTATAAATTGACAATTGTACAGAATATTGTTTCTTTTTATACTTTAATATAAACAATTCAAGGCTTGTGTGGATGGAATCAGGTGGTTTGCGGGGATGGGGACCGAGCTTACGGGGATTAGTCCAATAAAATGGTATTTTTTTATTTCTCATTATTTGTTTTATTTTTATTTGTTAATTTATAAAGTGGTGATTGTTATGTATCAGTTTTTTCAAATTTACATCTACTGTCTTTATATTTTGCACTGTATTAGAGGACATGTGTTACTGTTTTTTGTGGTGTTGCACTGTATCCAGGGTCTGGTTTCTTGGCGGATCAGTTTAACTTTTGTCTACATATTTCTATTTTTAGTTTGTGATTATTCCATTTTGGACGAGGGTGTATCTCTGTTCTGTGTGTATGAAAAGAACACAGTTTTCAGTTGGCATAGACTACAGGATCAATTGACTGTGCGGGATCTGGCTTGTTTAGTTTTACAATGTATGTGTTGGTGTTCTAGTGCTCACTGCAGTGTTTAAGATGCAGCCTTTTCCTAGGTACACTCTTGTGGTGCGATATGTAGATTGTTACTAAAAATCATATTTTTCATATAGATGGGGGGGTGTCAAAAAATGATGGGCCCCGGGAGCCACATACCCTAGGTACGCCACTGACGAGGGAAAAGGTCATCAGAGAGCGATTAAGTAGGGGGGTGGGTCAATGGAGTGGGCAGACTCGATGGGCCTTGGCCCTTTTCTGCCATCACTTTCTATGTTTCTATGTTTACTTTCGTACCAGGCTGCGATCAGAGACCAGGAATTTAGTCGGCTTATAGCAAACATTTCAGGAAACTTTTGAAAACCTATTTATTTGATAAATTTCTGGAATACATAATCATGACATATTAATTTGCGTTTTTTGGTTTCTGAGATTGTCTCAGATTCTTAAAGTTGTGAACCGTGTTGAACTATATTAGGGTATGTGGTATATAATTTAATTATTTATTCAATTTTCTATACCGTTCTCCAGGGGGAGCTCAGAATGGTTTACATGAATTTATTCAGGCACTCAAGCATTTTTCCCTAAATGATAATGTAATGTAATGGTCATAGATCCGACGCTTTTACCACAGTGGCTACCGTTAAATGAAACCCTAACGCAGCTTGATAAAAGGAGGGGAGGGGCCTAGGTTAATAAGTCTGAAATAAATGAAGAGTCATTTTGCTCAACTATTCAACAGCAAAATTATTCTCTACACCAGGGCTGCCCAAGTCCAGTCCTTGAGATCTACTGGCAGGCCAGGTTTTCCGGATACCCACAATGAATATGCATGAGAGAGAAATTTGCATCCCAAGAAGGCAGTGCAGGCAAATCTCTCTCATACATATTTATTGTGGGTATCCGGAAAACCTGGCCTGCCAGTAGATCTCGAGGACTGGACTTGGGCAGCCCTGCTCTACACCAAGGATTGTCCAATCCATGGCCAGCGGACCAGAACCCAGTCCACAAAGTGCTTTTCTCTGGCCCTCGGAAGCTAGGCTAATTTTCTGGTGCTTTGAGCAGGATTCCTACTTCCCCTGCTGTAACTCGGCATCTGCCCCCCTCTCCCTCCATCACCTATCCATACTAGTATCCTGCTCCGTTCCCTCTCCCTCCACCCCAATGCCATCCAGTATCCTGCCCTCTCACCTCCCCACCGCTGCCGTATGTTTCTCGAACCAGCAGTGACACCTGTAAATTTAAATGCAGCCATCATGGGACCTTCCTGCCCCTCCCCACAGCTGCTGGCTCTGCTCAGGAACAAGGAAGTGACATCACAGGGGTTGAACCGGCAGCCGCAGAGAGGGGCAGGAAGGTCCTGCGATGGCTGCATTTAAAGTTTACTGCCGGTGCTGCTGGTTCGAGAAAGCAGCAGCAGCATAGTAGGGCGGAAGGTCCTGGATCCAGTGTGCTGGCTGTGCAACCCCTTAGAGGAGGGGTCCCCAAAGTCACTCCTTGAGGGCCGAATCCAGTCGGGTTTTCAGGATTTCCCCAATGAATATGCATGAGATCTATGTGCATGCACTGCTTTCAATGCATATTCATTGGGGAAATCCTGAAAACCCGACTAGATTCGGCCCTCAAGGAGGGACTTTGGGGACCCCTGCCTTAGAGCATGCACCCAGGGCAGACCACCCTTCCCCCCCCTCTTGTTATGCCACTGTATAGCTATAACCTTTTATGTTTTCACACTCAGCAATGATACATTGATAAAAAGACAGGTTGAAAAGGTGACGGCGAAAGCTAGAAGGATGCTAGGTTGCATAGGGAGAGGTATGGCCAGTAGGAAAAAGGAGGTATTGATGCCCCTGTACAAGACTCTGGTGAGACCTCCTTTAGAATATTGTGTACAATTTTGGAGGCTGCACCTTCAAAAAGATATAACAACGATGGAGTCGGTCCAGAGGAAGGATACTAAAATGGTGTGTGGTCTTCGTGATAAGGTATATGGGGACAGACTTAAAGATCTCAATCTGTATACTTTGGAGGAAGGACGGGAGAAGGGAGATATGATAGAGTCGTTTAAATACCTACATAATATAAATGTGCATGAGTCGAGTCTCATTTGAAAGGAAACTCTGCAATGAGAGGGCATAGGATGAAGTTAAGAGGTGATAGGCTCTAGAGTAATCTTAAAAAATTATTTTTTACGGAAAGGGTGGTAGATGCGTGGAACAGTCTCCCGGAAGAGGTGGTGAAGACAGAGACTGTGTCTGAATTCAAAAGGGCCTGGGATAGGCACGTGGGATCTCTCAGAGAGAGAAAGAGATAATGGTTACTGTGGGCGGGCAGACTAGATGGGCCATTTGGCCTTTTATCTGCCATCATGTTTCTATGTTTCTGTGTTATGCAAAAAATCTAGCAGTATTTTATTAAATGAATCTTCAATATCTTCATTTTATTGCGGAAAAGAACAGAAATTTAACATACTTTGCTAATACCGTGTTTCCCCCTAAAATAAGACAGGGTCTTATATTAATTTGTGCTCTACAAAAACGCACTAGGGCTTATTTTCAGAGAATGTCTTAGTTTCAGAGAAACACAGTATCTACCCTTGACACTTGCCATGCTATACCTATCCCTCCTATCCCTTTGTGCACTAGAACACCACCAACATCATTGATGACATCATCAGTGATGCAGCAGAGGGAAGGCCCCGGCGGGGAAGGCCGTGAAGCAGCCTGTCCTAGTGCTGCCACCGGTTTTGAGGCTTCAGAGGTATGTAAGGCGGTCGGTGGTGTTCTGCTGCTCAAAGGGATGGGAGGGAGGGATCTTAACTAGGGCTTATTTTGGGGGTAGGTCTTGTTTTCAGGGAAACAGGGTAGTTAAACATGTTCACTTTGATGTAGTCATCTACCAATGGCATTCCAAACACTCAAGCGCTCAACGCCTTCTTCAGGTAGTCAGGATAAAGCCTCCTTTACAAAGCCACGCCACCGTTTTTAGCGCCGGTTGCCGCGGTAACAGCTCCGACGCTCATAGAATTCCTATCCAGCGCTAAAAAAACGATAGCATGGCTTTGTAAAGGAGGGGGGTATGTTAAATTTCTGTTCTTTTCCACAATAAGGTGCAGATATTAAAGGTTCATTTAATAAAATACTGATGGATTACAGCAGACACACCTTCTTAGTCTCTTTGGCGAACCCTTGTGATTGGACAAGCTGCCTTGGAGCGCTGTGACTTTGCGGATATAGACTCTCCTCAGGGAAAGCGTTATCGGTTTGTCTGGGAGCCTTTTTGGCAGGGCTGTTGGAGTCGGAGTCGGAGTCGAGGAGTCGGAGTCGGAGGAAATTTCGGGTACCTGGAGTTGGAGTACAAAAGTACAAAAAACTGAGGAGTCGGAGTCGGAACATTTATCTACCGACTCCATTTTTGAACTTGGCATACCAATCACGAGCGATTCTTTCAGCTATAGCACCCACTATATACACAGCACAAATGTTGCGAGCAGCTTCTGCGGCCTTAGAACCTTGATTAAAAGCAAAAAGAAGGTGGTGTTGAAAATGCTCATTTCTCTCAACTTGACATTCCATTTTAACGATCTGAAAATTAACCAGTGCTGTGGAGTCAGAGTCGAGGAGTCGGAGGAAATTTCGGGTACCTGAAGTACAAAAATCTGAGGAGTCGGAGTCGGAACATTTATCTACCGACTCCACAGCCCTGCTTTTTGGCAAACCCTGACACTTCATGCTCGCAGCAGATTGTTGAATGGTTAACTGTAGACCTATTTGATTCTTGGATTGTAGCGTGAGAGATACATTTTTATTCTTGGTTTGGGGTGGGGGAGGGGGGAATACAAGAACTGTGTATTGGTTATGATGTTAAATTTGAATTTTTTTTGTTGCTTGTTTGGTTATTTTTGAAACTGAATAAACACATTTAAACATAAAATACTGCTAGATTTAGGGTGGGTGGGGGGAGGGGAATGTATTATTGTTTGCCATACTTAATTATCTATATTATTGAAATTAAATATGCACTTCTTCTATTAATTATGAGGGGAGAATTATTGTTTTTTGAATTATTTGTGTATTTAAAGTGCCTTCTGTGTAGTGTTTATGTTTAAATTCATTGTATGGCACTGTTAACATCTGAAAATTAATAAAGATTAAAAAAAAAAAAAATACTGCTAGATTTTTGCATAAAACGTCTTTTTCTCAATGTATCGTTGCTGAGTGTGAAAACATAAAAGGTTATAGCTATAATACCAAGAAATTTGCTTCTTTAAGCAAAAATAATAACAAATTAAAAAAAAACAAACAGAACTTTATGTAATCAGTGGCTTTGAGCGACCTCAGGATGGGCTTTAAAAATTTTTTTTTAAATTATTTTCTGATCAAGCACAATCAGATTTTCGGTTTGTGTTTCCAATGAGAAATCACTTGCAGCAGGTGCAACTGCCGTCTTTGGCAGGGTATAAAAATCTGCCCCCTCCCCACCTTTGGAAAACTGTGGAATAGGTTTTTAGCACCGGCTGGCATGCTGAATGCTGTTCGCTGCTCCAGTGCTCATATGAACTCTATGACTGTCGGAGAAGTGCAGGGCATTCAGCGTGCCGGATGACCATCAGAGTGGCACAGAGGATTCAGCGCGCCGAATGACCATCGGAGCGGCGCAGAGGATTCAGCGCGCCGAATGACCATTGGAGCGGCGCAGAGGATTCAGCGCCAGATGACCATCAGAGTGGCACAGAGGATTTAGCGCGCCGGATGACTGGAGCAGCGCAGAGGATTCAGCGGGCCGAATGACCATTGGAGCGGCGCAGAGGATTCAGCATGCCAGATGACCATCAGAGTGGCACAGAGGATTCAGTGCGCCGGATGACCGGAGCGGCGCAGAGGATTCAGCGGGCCGGATGACTGTCAGAGTGGCGCAGAGGATTCAGCGCGACGAATGACCGTCGGAGTGGCCCAGAGGATTCAGTGCGCCAGATGACCATCAGAGTGGCTCAGAGGATTCAGCGCGCCGGATGACTTGAGCGGCGCAGAGGATTCAGCGGGCTGGATGACCGTCAGAGTGGCGCAGAGGATTCAGTGTGCCGAATGACTGTCGGAGCGGCGCAGAGGATTCAGCGCACCAGATGACCATCAGAGTGGCTCAGAGGATTCAGCGCGCCGGATGACCGGAGCGGCACAGAGGATTCAGCGGGCTGGATGACCGTCAGAGCGGCGCAAAGCATTCAGCATGCCAGATGACCGTCGGAGCGGTGCGGAGGATTCAGCGCACTGGAAGACTCTCGGAGCAGCGCAGAGCTTTCAGCGTGCCAGATGACCGTCGGAGCAGTGCATTCAGTGTGCCGGCCGGTTCTAAAAACCTTTTCTGCATTTTTGTAAAAAAAAAAAGGGGGGGGATAATGAGGTAAATTGCTCTAGTTTTCTGTTTTCAAGGGAAGCTTCCGGGCCAACTTGCTTTTTAGTTTATGAATCAGCAAAACACTCACATCATAATCTGCGCTTCTTCCAAGAATTCCTCTTCGGACATCGAGGACTCGCGGATCATCTTGACGGCAACATCGTACTCTCCCTTCCACTTCCCCAGCTGCACCAGCCCAAACTGTCCACTGCCCAGTTCCTTTAGTAGAACGATGTCTATTCGTTTCAGCTCCCACAGTCCTGGCGAAACAAAATATATCCTTCTTGGAGACCAGACGCTTGAAGCCGTGTTATTGTAGTTTGCTTTTGGAAAGCACGGACAGAATCTCAGAGAGGCGAGGGGAAGCTGACAAAACCAAACGATGTCATTAGGCCTCCCCCACCTTTCAAAAAACACATTCAGAAATGCTAATTCCCCCCCCCCCCCCGAAAGCCGCACTAGGCTTTTTATTGCTGGTCGTGGATTCTATGAGCGTCAGACTCAGAGCTAAAACCACGATGGCTGGCGATATAAAACTAAACTAGCCTAAACTAAAGCTTAACTTTGTATACCGAGTCGTCATTCCGAGGAGGCTCGACTCGGTTTATAGCAATTAAATAAACAGGGAATGATTTACAAATGATAAATAGAAGATAATGGCAAAATTTCAAAAGAATTAATTTTCAACATGTAATTAGTATAAAATTGCCTAGGAAATACAAAGATAATAGAATTTTACTTGATACTTGGAAAACATTAAGATATATTAGTAATTTATCACCAGATCCAATTGCTAAATCATTAAACCAATCCCTTTGGGTAAACTCCAGGATCAAGATTGGCGGATTTTAAGATCGTCTGGAAGCAGTGGATAATTGCAGGCATACGGACATTGAATGATGTTATATTAGATGGATCACTGCTTAGCTTTTCACAATTGCAACATAAATTTGGCTTAAACAAAACACAATATTTTAAATGGTTTCAATTGAAGCAGGCTATTCAGGTAGGGATCCCTGAATGGAAGGGTCTTAATACTCAATATAGCTTGCAGGTCCTTTGCTTTCAGGCGGATTTCTTGGGACACCAAGCCACAAAATGATATAAATTTTTATATGGATTTTTAAATAGAAAAAAAAAGAAAACTGGACTTAGGGATATTTGGAGTATTGAGATTGGACAGACAATTTCTGCGTCTCAATGGCCACGATTTTGGTCCTGGAGATTAAGGTCTACAAGGTCAGCATCTATGAGTCAAACGTGGATGTTTTCTTACATCGAGTTTTATGGACCCCTACGCGTTTACAAAAATTAGATAGCACTAGATCTAATAGATGCTGGCATTGTAGATTAGAAGTGGGGACGTTAGATCATTTGATTTTTTTTTGTCCCTGTGTAAATGCTTTTTGGAAACTAATTTGGCCCCAAATTAATAAATTATTAGAAAACCATGTAGGACTCTCATATGACACTATATTATTTGGTACAGCAATGAGAACTCAGAGTCCGATTTCTGCAAATAATAATAAGTTATTATTAATATTGACAGGGGTCGCCATGCAACAAATTACTCAAATAGAGTAGTTTTTAAAGATTTACGGAAAAATTGAAACGAACTGGAACCCCTTAAAAAAAGGGGAGATCATTCCAGAGTTGAGAGAATTTAAAAACCAAAGATTGACTGAAGATCTTGACTCCTTTTTTTAGCCTAACACAGTTTCATAAGGGGGGGAGAGAGGGGTGTTAGACTTTAATAATCAGTTGTTGCTAACTTTCTGCTCGTCATTTAATCCGAAAGCGTACAATAGCTTTATAACAGAAGGATGTAAGAATCATCGTACCATTTCCTAAGGGAGCAGATGACGGGACTTTCTTCAGTTTTGTAGATACAGGATGCCGAAGTCGTGTAAGTATACCTATATCAGAAAGAAAACATTAAGATAATGATAACATTTTCTGCTGCCCCTCAATATCTCTCTTCGCTTCTCTCTCCTTATAAACCTCCCAGAGAACGCCGCTCCTCAGATAAGTCACTCTTAGCGTTACCCTTCTCCTCCACTGCCAATTCCAGACTTTGTTCCTTTCATCTAGCTGCCCCCTATGCCTGGAATTACCCAAGTTTGTCCGTCAAGCCCCTTCCCTTGTTTAAAAGCAGACTGAAAACCCACTTTTAAATATAGCCTTCAATCCTTAGCCCTACTCCTCTGATGTCATAATGCCCCATTCCACCAATAAGAGCCAACCTCATCAGTGATGTCACAATGGCTTGATTGTCCTGCACTCCCCTCTGCCCTCCAACCCAGCCAGCTGATTAACCGTTCCCCTTAACTGTATCCATGACATCCTGTTTGTCTGTTTAGATTGGGGGACTGTTCTTTGTGACTCTTTGCAGCGCTATAGAAATAATTCACAGTAGTAGTGTGAAGAGTTTCAGTCTTTGGAAAGCAGAGCTGAGATTGTGATGTCATAATGCCTCATTCCACCAATAAGAGCCAACCTCATCAGTCATGTCACAATGGATTGATTGTCTTGTATTCCCCTCTGCCCTCCAACCCAGCCAGCAGATTAACCATTCCCCTTAATTGTATCCATGACATCCTGTTTGTCTGTTTAGATTGTAAGGTCTTTGGAGCAGGGACTGTTTTGTTCTTCTTTGTGACTCTGTGCAGTGCTGCGTACGTCTGGTAGTAGTAGTAGTAATAGTAAAAGGAACCCGTCTCTTCAAGCTAACAGCACACACAAATTTTGTCTCCTCACTTCCACACACAACCCTGTTCCCCTTACATATATACAAATGCCTACACATATTCACCAACTCAACACATCCACCACCTGCCATCTTCCCCGTCCCCTTACTGCCTTCTAACACACTGACAACCCTCCATCTCCATCCAGAGACATCCTACCCAAACACGCATGAATATTCATCACCCTAACAAATACAGCTCTCCTCAACAGTCAGCACAGATGCACCAAGTTCCAACTCTTTGAGAGGCTGCTATCTTAATGCATTCTGCTTCATTTTTTCAATCAAGTTCCTTATATTCAACTTGATGTATTTGATCTGTTCTATGTATTACTTCTTTCCCTGCCATGCCGGTTTTTTCTGCATTATATTGTAAATGCTTTCTGTCTTTATCTGTTTTTAAGTCCATTATTCTAATTTGTATTTTATCTGTATGCCATGTATTAGCTCACCTTGTTGTGAACCGCCTAGAACTTTTTCGGTATGGCGGTATATAAGAATAAAATTATTATTATTATTATTCTTTGAGATTCTGTATGGAATGTTGCTACTCTTTGGAATTCCGGAATCTTGCTATTCTTTTACATTCTGTATGGAATGTTGCTACTCTCTGGGATTCTGGAATCTTGCTATTCTTTGAGATTCTGTATGGAATATTGCTACTTTTTGGGATTCTAGAATCTTGTTACTCTGGGATTCCGGAATCTTGATAGGCTGGTATCTTAATGCATTCTGCTTCATTTTTTCAATCAAGTTCCTTATATTCAACTTGATGTATTTGATCTGGTCTATGTATTACTTCTTTCCCTGCCATGCCGGCGTTTTCTGCATTCTATTGTAAATGCTTTCTGTCTTTATTTGGCATTTGGAAAAATTAAAAGGGGACAGATTCAGAACCAATGCTAGGAAGTTCTTCTTCACCCAACGGGTGGTGGACACCTGGAACGCGCTTCCAGAGGGCGTGATAGGGCAGAGTACGGTATTGGAGTTCAAGAAGGAATTGTACAATTTTCTGAAGGACACAAGGGTATAGATAGAGGGCTACTATACAGGTCCTGACCCTGATGGACCGCCACGTGAGCAGACTGCTGGGCATGATGGACCTCTGGTCTGACCCAGCAGAGGCAGGGCTTATGTTCTTATGTTTAAGTCCAATATTCTAATTTGTATTTTATCTTTATCCCATGTATTAGCTCACCTTGTTGTGAACCGCCTAGAATTTTTGAGGTATGGCGCTATATAAGAATAAAATTATTATTATTATTATACAGACACACACACAAGTACACTCACACCTATCATACACTCATCTCTGGATTTTCTGACTATAAAATCTGGCAACCCTACACTGGAGGAATTAAGTAATGATCCCTACACACTCCCCCAATGGTCATTGACCCTCTCCCACCCCCCAGCAGCACTTGGTATGGGAAAGCCTAGTAGAGCATCACATGTGTCTTATGTAGTCAGGTGGGGTGGGGCTTATGAACCATAGAGAGGAGGAGCCAGGCCCATAATTCAGTCTAAACTACTATATTTATGGTGGACAGTGTGAGCGCACCAAAACCTATCAAAACCCTACAATACTGCTGTATAGGTGCCACCTACAGCCATAAGGGCTATTGGGGTGATGGATAGATATGTTTATTAGGTTTTAGGGGAGTTTTGCAGGGCTCACCATACATTAGAAGGGGTTACAGTGAGATGTACTTCTGGCACTGTTTATGTGACGTTCACAGCAGTGCCTTCTAGTGTGGCAAATGTTCTGTTGGCATGTATGTGTGGCTAGTCCATTTGAAGACTGATCTCTTCCATGTCCAAATGGGCTTCATTTGGACGTTTCAACTTAGACGGTTTTGTGGTCGACAATGAGGTATAATGTTAGATGTCCTGGACAAGACATCCAACTAGAACAGGGCTGCCCAAGTCCAGTCCTTGAGATCTACTGGCAGGCCAGGTTTTCTGAATATCCACAATGAACATGCATAAGAGAGATTTGCATATCAAGAAGGCAGTGCAGGCAAATCTCTCTCATGCATATTCATTATGCATATCCAGAAAACCTGGTATGCCAGTAGATCTCGAGGACCGGACTTGGACAGCCCTGGACTAGAAGATTTAAAAAAAAAAAAAAATAATAATAATAATAATAATTTGGACATCCAGCTTTTTCGAAAATGGACACTTCTGGAAGTCCAATTTTGAACATCTAGTGGGAAATGTCCAAAGTCGGACTTAGACGCAGTATCGAAATGCACTCCCATGTGGTTCTGTAAATTTTTTCAGTTACCTATGCAAGTACAAATGAAGTTTATTTGTAGAGAGGTGGTTTTCTATATCTATCGAAATGAGTGTGTGCTTAATTTAGATGTATTTTAGATATATGGATAGATGCGTGCAATTATTTTCCGTTTGAGGTCCAATCCAATGGAATCATTCACCACAATTCCGTTGAGAACAGATTTCATTAGACAATCTCAAATCAGGACTTAAAATTTTTTTTATTCACCGATGCCTATACCAGACATGTCCGGGGGTCAGGACGGCTTTTCGAAACCCAGCACTTTGTTCGGGTTTTGAAAAGCTTCCCGTCAAAATCACGTCTGGAAGGGGCATCCACACATGCGCGGATGCAATGCGATGATGTCATGCGGGCACGGATGCCATCTGGGGGCGGGGCTGGGGGGCAGAACTGATCGCGCACCAGGTGAAACAGGGTGGTCCTGGGGGCGTGGCCATGGGTCTGGATTTTCTTTTGGGAAAATCTGGTATTCAGCGGCAGTAACTGGTTACGTGGCACTGCCTCAAGAAGGCAATTTAACAGGCCAGGAGCCACTTCCGGTCGGTTAAATCAGCATTCAATATCGAACCCCCTAGAACAGGGGTGTCAAAGTCCCTCCTCGAGGGCTGCAATCTAGTCGGGTTTTCAGGATTTCCCCAATGAATATGCATGAGAGCTATTCGCATACAATGAAAGCTTATGTGCTTATAAAAGCAGTGCATGCAAATAGATCTCATGCATATTCATTGAGGAAATCCTGAAAACCCGACTGGATTGCAGCCCTCGAGGAGGGACTTTGACACCCCTGTTCTAGAATAATTGTAAACCCTCTGAGGATAGGGAAATATTTAGTGCCCCTGAATGAAACTCACCTAAATCTAAATAAATAAACGCGAATATGGCCTTACCTGCCGCATTGTGCTGATGATATGTGATCAGTTTGGGAAGCGAAGCAAAGCAGTGGTTCTGCGCCAGATAAACTTTATTGTCAGAGTCCGTGTGCACATGGTAGTGTTTGACTGTTCCATTTTTATTTCTGTAAAACATGGGGACCGTCCTGTTATTTTCAAGAGCTCCACTAAGGGGCGCTGCAGCATGGAGGAGCGACTGCCAGCGCGTCAGATACATTCTTTTTCATAACATGTTCACGTGCGATTATTTCTGTAGGGCAGAACAGGACTGTTTGTGTTGTGTGAGGACAACAGAGTACTTGTCTGGTCGCAAGATATGCAAATAGTATGATAATATGGAACAAAAAAGAACATTGGCTAATATAGGGCTCCTTTTACTAAAGTGCACTAGCGTTTTTAGCGCACGCACGAAATTACCATGCGCTAAACCACCAGAATAACGCCAGCTCAATTATTAAGGCCCTAATGCACCTTAGTAAAAGGAGCCCATAAAGGAAATATATAAATATAAAGGAATTTATTACTGGCTCAGCTGAGGGAGGAAGAAATCCTAGATAAATTCGAAGGGAACCTAAGAAGTTTTCTGTTTAAAGATGCTTTTGAATCATAATCCATACGAGGCTTTAGCTCATATATATGTTCAAACCTAATGAATTTTTCCTATATCAATTGTAATTAGGGCTACCAGACATCCGGATTTCCACAGACATGTCCTCCTTTTGAGGACATGTCCAGGGGTCCGAACGGCTTTTCAAAGCCTGGCACTTTGTCCGAGTTTTGAAAAGCCTTCCCTAAAATCGCATCAGGCAGGAGGAAATCCGCGCATAGTAAAATCTGTCAACCCTAATTGTAGTTCCTCCTGTTTTTTCCTTTGTTTCAAAATTGAGCATTCCTGTTGTCGGTGCTCACGTCTTTGTCTACCGAAATAGTTTGTTTGTCTCTTTATTTTGATTGTATATCGCTTTGAAATTTTGAAAAAGCGATATAATCAAATTTTTAAATAAACTTAAAAACAGAACATGTTAAGATGCCAGAGCAGAATAATAACTGTAAGTGAAGTTAAAAAAATAAATTTCAAAATTTACATATAGAGTCTAGACCCTTAAGGTTCTGTTATAGGTAGATAGCAGAGACCTCTAGTGGCTGAACTAAATTAGTGTTGTCTCACCTGAGAATATACCGCAGTTTCTAGAACAAGGGGAGGACTCTCCTGCCCAGTAAGGTAATAGTAGGGTGGAGGGACTGGTATAAAATCTCAGCCTCATATGAAATTATTGGGGGGGGGGGGTTGGTTTCTGATACCCTGGCCACTGTACCACTCCATAAGGGGATTAAGGTCTTTGGCTCTCCTAGCCATTGTACCAGAATAGAGAATAGTAGTGAGAGGTGTAAAGGGTTGCTTAGGTTCTTACACTAGCTACTTGCACCAGCATACCACTACTTCTAAGGAGAAAGAAAGAAATTACGTAGCTATGTCAGGTTTGAGGTTGAGGGGTGGTAGATTCAATAGCAATGTTAGGAAATTCTACTTTACGGACAGGGTGGTGGATGCCTGGAATGCGCTCCCGAGAGAGGTGGTGGAGAGGAAAATGGTGACGGAGTTCAAAAAAGTGTGGGATGAACACAGAGGATCTAGAATCAGAAAATAATAGTAAATAGTGAAGAACTAAGGCCAGTACTGGGCAGACTTGTACGGTCTGTGTCTGTCTATGGCCGTTTGGGGGAGGATGGGCTGGGGAGGGCTTCAATGGCTGGGAGGGTATAGATGAGCTGGAGTAGGTTTTGACTGAGATTTCGGCAGTTGGAACCCAAGCACAGTACAGGGTAAAGCTTTGGATTCTTGCCCAGAAATAGCTAAGAAGAAAAAATGTAAAAATTTAAATTGAATCAGGTTGGGCAGACTGGATGGACCATTCGGGCCTTTATCTGCCGTTATCTACTATGTTACTGTGTTAGGTCATCCAATAAACCAAAGGTCTTCATTAATTTTTAACTTGGGGCCATTTTGAATTCTAATGAGCTGAAGGAGAACACCCAAACACGTCAGACTTCATCAGGGGACAACCTACTCTCTGTTCCTTTGCATTGGCTGGCTTTCATTCCTTGTGGAATCTCTTTCTGATCCCAGCTAGTTAAATGCCCCTGAAGCAGATTTGTTTGGCGAAAAGCGTTGGGCACTGATGTTATCTCCAGGTTGTCTGACAATTGTGTTGTTCCACGGTGCACAATTGATGCGGAGTTATCTTCGAGCCAGCTCCCTCTTCCTCACTGATTCAGTGCACAAAGCTGCCGGCAGCGGCTCCTTGCGCGTCCCGTGCCTCATCTGGAAGCCTTCCCTCTGACGTTGCAACGTCAGAGAGAGGGCTTCCGGTTCAGGCGCATGAAGTGTGTAGGAGCCGCTGCCCGTGGCTTTGTGCACTGAATCAGTGAGGAAGAAGGAGCTGGCTCGAAGATAACTCCGCATCGATCGCACCGTGGACCGGCGGTTGAAGAACACTGTTTTGGGCCTGATGCACGTGCCGGCCCTGTGGACCGGCAGGAAATTTCTGTGGACCGGCACCGGTCCACGGACCGGTGGTTGAAGAACACTGATCTAGAGCCCACAAAGACAGTTTATCCACCATCATTATGACTATCGAACTGACAGGGTCATCCTTCCCCTTGATACAGTGTTTACTGCCCCAAATGCACGTTCAGAGGCAGGGCGGCCAGCTTCTTGCTCTCTTGTTTTGAACTTCTCATTGCTGCAGGACTGCGGAGAAAGAGGGGAAGAAAAGCGTTCTCGATACGGTACTCACTCAACAGCCAGGCTCAACACGGACATGGTATACTTTCCCGCTTGGCTGGATTTTCGAAGCATGAAAGCACCTTCTTTCCCCTACAGTAAAGAAAAAGCTCATGAAAGCCATTGTAGGTGTTCTCTCAGATATCTCAGCGCAGGGGGACGTCCCCCATTTTTGATTCCCACACCTCTTTGATCAATAAAACACCCCCCCCCTTATTAAACCATGTGTCCACTAGTGACTACTCCAACAAAATTGATGGAACACTAATGGTGTATATAATGTGATTTAAATCAAGGGAAAAAAGACCTCAAAATACCCCAAGAGTGTGATCAATGAAGTCACAACTATTTCGGGGTTGGGTATCATCACAGGTCAAAAAACCCTTGAATTTAATATTTAAGGGTTATTAAGATAAGTGCTTAATATTTTCTAAACTCAAGCATGACGAAAATTATGGAATTGAATCAATAGTTGCTGGTCATTTATTGCTCATTCACAAAGAAGAAAATATTGATAGAAAATTGACATATATTATATTTTTCACTTAAATATTTATCACGAAAGAAAATTTTTTAAAAAATTAAAATTAAATTCAAGGGTTTTTTGACCTGTGATGATACCCAACCCCGAAATAGTTGTGACTTCATTGATCACACTCTTGGGGTATTTTGAGGTCTTTTTTCCCTTGATTTAAATCACATTACATATACCATTAGTGTTCCATCAATTTTGTTGGATTACACAATCATTTTGGACACTATACCTTATTTTCCATTCTTCAATTCAGTTGACACTAGTGACTACTGACAGCTACATATGGCACTAACAGTTAGCCACTAACAGTGCTAACTGCTAATATATCCCTTAAATTCAATGGCCTAGCGGATAGAGCTGTCGCCTCAGCGTTCTGAGGTTGGGTGTTTGATCCCAGCCTTCTCCCTGTGGCTCTGGGCAAGTCACGAAGGCCTCCATTGTCTGAGGTGCTGCAGTGAATCTGCTGGGACAGAGAGGGGAAAGACATAATCTCTTCATGAGCAGGCAGTTAATAAATCCCAATACTGCTACCTATCATTTCTATAGTGCTCCTAGATGTACACAGCACTGTACAAAAACATGTAAGAGAGAGTCCAATGAATAGCTGTCCCTAATAACTTTCTTCACTCTGCTTAAGAAAGTTTCAATAAAGTGCCTCAGATTTCAAGGCCCTTCTCTGCATCCCATTTGACCTCTTGCACTTGGGGGTGCAGGTACCAGGGATTAAGAACCCCTGTCTTAGAGTTTACCCCTAAATTAATTTGTTATCTTTCTACATGAACTGAAAGCTCTGGACCAAGAGACCATAAAATGAAGTTGAAAGTAATCTAAGGAAATAGTTTTTTTTACAGAAAGGGTGGTAGATGCTTGGAACGACCTCCTGGTGGAGGTGCTGGAGACGAGCAACGGAAATAAAACCTGGAGGTCTCAATCCATCCTCCATTTTCTGGAGCCATATGGTTACCCTATCCCTGCCAGAGAAGAAAAAGAGTGAATTGCAGCTTGCTTCCTCCCCCTGCCTAGAGAGCTGACTGCTCTTGGGAATCATGGGAGGCTGTAGATAACCCTGCAGTCCATGAGCAATGGACTGTAAGGTGATAGGCAGACACCAGAGGAGGAAGCACTCTCTCCTCCTCTGGGAGTGTGACTTCAGCAGGGAAGAAGAAGAGAAAGTTAACACTGCAGCTTCTGTATGTGATGGTATGTCTGCCTGGGGATGGACTCAGCTCTGTCAGTGGCTACAAGGTGAGCAGGCACATCTCCGAGTACTGGCTCTAAGTCTCTTCTAGCCCAGCATTTACTCCCTCTTTCTCTCCTCCTTATCCTCGTAGCCTTGTATATCCCTGTCCCTTCTTGCACGCTCTCCCATGGTCCATCATTCTTCCTTTCTTCCCTCACTCCCATGGTCTGGCATCACTCCCTTCTGCTTCTGGATCAAACATCCTCTTTTTTATCCCCTCTCATTCATTCTCCCCTCAGGTACAAGTGGATCAATTTTTCACTCCGTCAAAAATGACAAAGACTAGGGGACACTCGATGAAGTTACAGGAAAATACTTTTAAAACCAACAGGAGGAAATTTTTTTTTCACTCAGAGAATAGTTAAGCTCTGGAACACATTGCCAGAAGGTGTGGTAAGAGCAGATAGCGTAGCTGGTTTTATGAAAGGTTTGGACAGGTTCCTGGAGGAAAAGTCCATAGTGTTATTGAGAAAGACATGGGGGGAAGCCACTGCTTGCCCTGGATCGGTAGCATGGAATGTTGCTACTCCTTGGGGTTCCTGAATCTTTTGTTACTCTTTGGGATTCTGGAATGTTGCTACTCCTTGGGTTTTGGCCAGGTACTAGTGACCTGGATTGGCCACCGTGAGAACGGGCTACTGGGCTTGATGAACCATTGGTCTGACCCAGTAAGGCGATTCTTACGTTCTCTCATCTCTTCCTCGTACTCATCAGTGGGTCAGCGGCAGCTGGCAGCGATCTTCAGACGTTGTCTGCCGCTAACCCAGAAGCCTCCTCTCTGCCGCTGAGAAACAGAAAATGGCTGGAGGCTGGGGGGATGCAACAGAAGGGAGGCTTCCGGATTAGCAGCAGGCAGCCTATGAGAATTGCTGCTGGTCTGCTGCTGACCCATTGACAAGAGCGCCACGGCAGCCCAGCCTATTGCTCCACAACTGACGGAAACCCAGACAAATAGTGGAAAATCATGAAAACTATAGCTGGGGCAATGGGGGGATTAAGTAACAAGGAACAACGTGGGTTTGAACCCCAAACTGCAGGGTGCTGAGGCTGTAGCGTTAACCTCTGCGCCACACTCTCCCCGCACTCTGTCAACTCTGGCTTTACCTGGAGGCAATCTATCCAGATTTTCATTATCTGGATAATGCCCTCGAAAATCTGGATATGGATCCAAGGCACTCCTACCCGGACAAGCCCTGTTGAACATCAACCCTTTTGCTTTTTACTCCCATGCTTACTTCTTGTGAAATCAGATTGTTCCATTCAAGCGGATGCTGAGACAAATATTTACACACCGTAGTTCTTACATTTCTTAGCCAAATTAAAGCTGAAGGTTCTGAAATGTGATAAGCTAAAAGCACAGCCAGCTCAGACCAACCTGGTAGCACTGAGTGACATGTGATTCACAGAAAGGTTTCTCTATGGGCCCTGGCGTACAGACGTGTGTAGGCAACGAGAAGATTGAGTTCATAGAACAAATGATTTTTTTGTGATTTTTTTAAAAAAGTTCCCTTGTCACATCTGAATTTAAGAGACTTAAGAGACTGCATGTTTGACCCGAAAAGCTCATTCCGAGTGTTGAAAAATATTTTATGGAGTACCTTCTCCAGTAGAAGCTGCTCAGATCGGGCCCTGGTGATATCTCCTACGAACCACCTGCAGTGGGAAAGATTTACCTTAAGATTCTGTCCTTATCACACACAAACATGTATACGTACTTCGATCTAACAATACGGTCCAAAGACAGGTGCATGACGAAGTCTGAACAGACACATGCAAGTGATCAAAGTGAATAGTCACACTGTCGCTTTGAATCAGTTGCAAAGAAGGACTGTGCATATTAAAATAAGCAACTTTCCCATACTAGTTAGACAAATCTGCAGGAAATGTGTGGGTTCATCAAAGTCAATTCAAGAGGGCCTGGGATAGGCACGTGGGATCTCTCGGAGAGAAAAAGAGATAATGGTTACTGCGGATGAGGCCATTTGGCCTTTATCTGCCATTATGTAACTATGTTTCTATAACCATAAAGTTCTATGACGTCACAATACAGGTGTAAAGAGCTTTAGCCAATAGGGAAAGGAGGAGGTAGTGAATGCTGCGGAAGGGGCATTTGGCCTTTATCTGCCATCATGTTACTATATCCCACTGATATCACAGCTCTATTAGAGATTAAATATTAATTATAAGTAAAGTGCTCAGACCCTTCAACCAAAATTTGTTTAGTGAAATCCTTAAAAATCAATAAGACAAGGACAAACTTATCTTCAGTTGTTGTTAGGAAGGTTTAAATTGGAACTAGCTGCATTTTACTTAAGCACCAGCACGATCACTAACTTCAGCCTATGGCCGCCAATAGATATTCCATCCGGCCTTCCTTACCACAACTAAAGATAAGTTTGCTCTTGTCTTATTGATTTTTAAGGATTTCATTATACATGGAGACATCAGAGTAAGAAGAGAAGGAACGTATCGGGACAGTAAAGGCAATGATGGTCCCAATGGCTAAACAAATTTTGGTTGAAGGGTCTGAGAACTTTACATATAATTAATATTTAATCTATAATAGAGCTGTGATATCGGTAGGGCAGTGGTTCCCAACCCTGTCCTGGAGGAACACCAGGCCAATCGGGTTTTCAGGCTAGCCCTAATGAATATGCATGAAGCAAATTTGCATGCCTATCACTTCCATCATATGCAAATCTCTCTCATGCATATTCATTAGGGCTAGCCTGAAAACCCGATTGGCCTGGTGCTCCTCCAGGACAGGGTTGGGAATCACTGCAGTAGGATATATTATAATCATCACAGAATTTATAATTATCTCCCTAGGAGAGTGAGTGAACACTATGGGCTCCTCTTACAAAGTCGCGGAAGTGGTTTAACGCATGTAATAGCATGCGCTAAACTGCTAGACGCTACCGCCTCCTCTTGAGCAGGCGGTAGTTTTCAGCTAGTGCGGGGGGTAGCAAGTGATTAAAAAGTCGCGCACAAGAATTTAGCTATCATAATCAAATTAGCACAGTTGTCAAAAACTGTTTCAATAAATTGCGACTTATCAGATCATTAATAAAGGTTCTTAAACCAGAAGCCCTTAACATTCTTATTCATTCCCTAATTATTTCTAGGTTGGATTATTGTAATTCTTTATACTGTGGCATAACTCATAAAGAAATAAGAAGACTACAAATAATACAAAATACAGCTATAAAAATTATAACAAATTCAAAAAAATATGATCATGTTACGCCTCTCCTACAAGATTATATTATACACAGAATAACGTTTAAAATTGTATTATTAACATTTAAAATCCAACAATCACACGAGCCGTTATTTCTGGACAGACTACTAATCCCTTACTCTTCACTAAGGACGCTGAGATCGACGCAACAAAACTTACTAACCGTCCCGTGAGCAAACTAACCGATAGTGAGCAAACTAATGGAAACTCTAATCAAACACCAATTAGATAAGATCCTGGATGAAGAGAATCTACGGGATCCCCGACAACATGGATTTACTAAGGGGAGATCCTGCCAATCCAACCTGATCAGCTTCTTTGACTGGGTAACGGGGAAGCTGGATATTGGGGAGTCCCTGGACATCGTGTACCTGGACTTTAGCAAAGCATTCGATAGCGTACCACACCGCAGGTTACTGAGCAAGATGAGTTCTATAGGATTAGGTAATACATTGACGAAATGGGTTGGGAGCTGGCTTGGAGGTAGGCTCCAAAGGGTGGTGGTGAACGGCACCCCCTCCAAAATGACGGAGGTGATTAGTGGAGTACCACAGGGCTCAGTCTTGGGCCCAATCCTATTCAACATCTTTATAAGAGACTTGGCAGAAGGGCTTCGAGGTAAAATAACATTATTCGCCGATGACGCCAAACTGAGTAATGTAGTGGGCAAATGCACAACAGACGAAGATTCAGTGCCCGACAACATGATGCACGACCTACTCCTACTGGAGCGATGGTCTAGGACATGGCAACTCAACTTCAATGCCAAAAAATGCAAAGTTATGCCCCTGGGCAGCCAGAATCCATGCAAGTCTTATACCCTTAATGGCGAGATCCTAGCAAAAACGGTAGCAGAACGAGACTTGGGGGTAATCGTCAGTGAGGACATGAAGTCTGCCAATCAAGTGGAGCAGGCTTCGTCCAAGGCAAGAGAAATCATGGGCTGCATAAGAAGGGGTTTCGTCAGTCGTAAGGCGGAAGTCATTATGCCATTGTATAGATCCATGGTGAGGCCCCACCTGGAATACTGTGTGCAATTCTGGAGGCCGCATTATCGCAAGGATTTGCTGAGACTGGAGTCGGTGCAAAGAATGGCCACCCGGATGGTCTCGGGACTCAAGGATCTACCATACGAAAAACGGCTTGACAAATTGCAGCTATACTCGCTCGAGGAGCGCAGAGAGAGGGGGGACATGATCGAGACGTTCAAGTATTTTACGGGCTGCATCGAGGCGGAGGAAGATATCTTCTTTTTCAAGGGTCCCACGACAACAAGAGGGCATCCATTGAAAATTAGGGGTGGGAAACTACGAGGTGACACCAGGAAATTCTTTTTCACTGAAAGAGTGGTTGATCGCTGGAATAGTCTTCCACTACAGGTGATTGAGGCCAGCAGCGTGCCTGATTTTAAGGCCAAATGGGATCGGCACATGGGATCTCTTCACAGGGCAAAGGTAGGGGAGGGACATTAAGGTGGGCAGACTAGATGGGCCGTGGGCCCTTATCTGCCGTCTATTTCTATGTTTCTATGTCCCTTCTTTAAAAATAATTGGGACAAGAAGAGCAACCATATTTTCAGTACAAGCACCCCAACTGTGGAACAATTTACCAATTTATCTACGTAACGAACCATCACTAGTCAAATTCAAACGCGGTCTGAAAAGCATTCTTTATAAAGATGCATTCAATACATAGATAGATACTTATTCTTTAAAGAATCAAATGAGTAGGACATCAACATGGAAACTATAAGTGCTTTTTTAATTTTTAATTTTAATTTTAATCTTAATTCTCTTTTTTCCCTTCATTCAAAGATCATTAATACTAATCTGGATCTTTATTTATTCTTTATATCAAAACTACCTACTTTTAAACAGATTAATTATCTCTAACATTACCTGTTTCCATGAATCATTTTAAAATAACTGAAGCTCTTTCTATCAATTAATTTTCTTCATACTTTTTTCTAAATTGACCCTACCCTTATGTACAAACCTTAAATGTTTTTTTTATATATTTTTTTTTTTCTTTTTTATTCTTTTTTAATTAATTTTTAAAAATTGTATAAATTATATTTCTCCCTTTTACCTACTTGTTTCAGTTTGTAATAATAGAATATAAAGATTAGTCTGTATAATAGTCTTATTTGTATTTGTATTTGTCATCCCTGACTTTTACAATTATGTAATACGCATTGAAATATTGGATATTGCGTAAAATCAAAATTTAATAAACTTGAAACTTAAGGCCGCTAATGCGGCTTCGTAAAAGGAGCCCTATGTTTCTATAACCATAAAATTCTATGACATCACAATGCAGGTGTGAAGAGCCTTCGCCTATAGGAAGAGGAGATGCAAATCTTAAGAGCCTTAGCCAATAGGGAGAGGAGGAGAGAGTGGATGCTCTGGATGAGCCATTTGGCCTTTATCTGCCATCATGTTTCTATGTCTAAATTATTTTTAGGAAATTGTAATGCTCAAGCAGGTTCTTCGAATCGGAAAATCCACTTTGGAATTTGAGCAGATTCATCCAACGTGAAGGATTTACAGTAGGCAGATTTAATGTGGACTCCCACTACCAATTGACAGATTCATTGGTGACATTTTAATAAACACAGCTAAATTGTTTGTCGTTCACTACTACTAGTACTGCTACTATTTATCATTTATATAGTGCTGAAAGGCATACACAGCACTGTAATAGACGGTCCCTGCTCAGAAGAGCTTACAATATAATTTGGACAGACAGACAGGACATATAGGGGGTGGGGAGTTTCTTGCAGAGAAAATGATAGGATGGACAGCTGTTCTTTCGATATATTAAGGGGAAACGACCCACGAAGGAAGCGGTGGGCCTGTTGGATGACCATGGAATAAAGGGAGCGCTAAAGGAGGACAAAGCAATCGCTGACAAACTGAACACATTTTTTGCATCTGTATTTACCGAAGAAGATGTACACAGCATACCGGAACCCATCAGGCTATATGCTGGAAACGAAGGCGAAAAGCTGACAGGATTGACGGTCAGTCTAGAGGAGGTGTGTAGGCAGATTGATAGGCTTAAGAGCGATAAATCCCCGGGACCGGATGGCATCCATCCGAGGGTCATCAAGGAACTGAAAGGGACCATAGCTGAACTGCTTCAACTAATAGCCAATCTGTTGATCAAATCGGGAAAGATTCCGTAAGATTGGAAGGTGACGAATGTTACGCCGATCTTCAAGAAAGGTTCGAGAGAATATCTGGGAAACTACAGGCCAGTGAGTCTGACCTCGGTACCGGGAAAGATGGTAGAGTCGCTGATAAAGGACCGCATCATTGATCACCTTGATGGACATGGGCTGATGAGGACCAGTAAGCACGGTTTCAGCAAAGGCAGATCTTGTTTGACAAACTTGCTGCACTTCTTTGAGGGAGTAAACAGACAGATAGACAAGGGCGACCCAGTCGACATTGTATAGCTGGATTTTCAGAAGGTGTTTGACAAGGTTCCGCATGAACAACTACTTTGGAAAATTGCAAGCCATGGAATCGAGGGTGAAATACTCACGTGAATTTACAACTGGCTGGATCATAGGAAACAGAGAATGGGGGTAAATAGATAATACTCGGACTGGAAGAGCGTCACCAGTGGGGTGCCGCAGGGCTCGGTGCTTGGACCCGTGCTCTTCAACATCTTTATAAATGATCTAGACATTGGTACGACGAGTGAGGTGATTAAATTTGTGGACGATACAAAGTTATTCAGAGTAGTGAAGACACAGGGGGATTGCGAAGATCTGCAATGTGATATAATCAGGCTTGAGGAATGGGCATCAACATGGCAGATGAGGTTTAATGTGGATAAGTGTAAAGTGATGCATGTAGGTAACAAAAATCTCATGCACGAATACAGGATGTCCGGGGCAGTACTTGGAGAGACCTGCCAGAAAGAGACTTGGAAGTTATGATCGACAAGTCGATGAAGCTGTCCACGCAATGTGCTGCGGCGGCAAAAAGGGTGAACAGAATGCTAGGAATGATAAAGAAGGGGATCTCGAACAGATCAGAGAAGGTTATTATGCCGCTGCACCAGGCCATGGTGCGCCCTCACCTAGAGTACTGCGTCCAGCACTGGTCGCCGTACATGAAGAAGGACATGATGCTACTTGAAAGGGTCCAGAGAAGAGCGACTAAGATGGTTAAGGGGCTGGAGGAATTGCCATACAGTGAGAGACTGGAGAAACTGGGCCCCTTCTCCCTTGAAAAGAGGAGACAGAGGGGACATGATAGAAACGTTCAAAATACTGAAGGGAATAGACTTAATAGATAAGGACAGGTTGTTCACCCTCTCCAAGGTAGGGAGAACGAGAGGGCACTCTCTAAAGTTAAAATGGGATAGATTCTGTACAAATGTAAGGAAGTTCTTCTTTACCCAGAGAGTGGTAGAAAACTGGAACGCTCTTCCGGAGTCTGTTATAGGGGAAAACACCCTTCAGGGATTCAAGACAAAGTAGATAAAGACAGGTTGTTCACCCTCTCCAAGGTAGGGAGAACGAGAGGACACTCTCTAAAGTTAAAATGGGATAGATTCTGTACAAATGTAAGGAAGTTCTTCTTCACCCAGAGAGTGGTAGAAAACTGGAACGCTCTTCCAGAGTCTGTTATAGGGGAAAACACCCTTCAGGGATTCAAGACAAAGTAGATAAGGACAGGTTGTTCACCCTCTCCAAGATAGGGAGAACGAGAGGACACTCTCTAAAGTTAAAATGGGATAGATTCTGTACAATTTAAGGAAGTTCTTCTTTACCCAGAGAGTGGTAGAAAACTGGAACGCTCTTCTGGAGTCTGTCGTAGGGGAAAACACACTCCAGGGATTCAAGATATAGTTAGACAAGTTCCTGCTGAACCTGAACGTACGCAGTTAGGGCTAGTCTCAGTTAGGGCGCTGGTCTTTGACCAAGAGCCGCCGTGTGAGCGGACTGCTGGGCACGATGGACCACCGGTCTGACCCAACAGCAGCAATTCTTATGTTCTTATGTTCGAAAAGTGGGCTTTTAACTTGGATTTGAATACTTTTCCAGGCATATGGTGGAGCAAGATTTCAAAGGTCGGAGTGTGAAGCTGGCAGTGGAGATGGGTACGGATAATGAGGGACTTGACTGATGAACGGAGTTCATGGGGAAAACAAGAGAATTGGCCCAATGATCTCCACAGACAAATCCAAGAACAAAAAAACAATGTTCCTGAGATGATCTTTATTAATATTAAAATAATATTAAAACTTGGCAAACCACATAAAAACCTCTAGGACGCAGCCCGCTGAAAAGCTTTGGACCCTGGACCCAACACGGTCCATGTTTCGACAGAATGTCTTCTTCAGGGGTCCCTATGAAGTCCTATGGTAAAGATTTGTGGATAAAAAATGCCAGTCGGAAATAAATTGTTCTGTAGAAGCGTGTGCAGGACATGGGCTCAAAAAGAAGAGTTCATGGAGATCATAGGGAGAGATAAGTGAGGAGGGGCTGCAGAGTGAATGCAGGTCAGTAAGAGGAGTTTGAATTGTATTCTGATATAGATAGTAGAGAATGACACGGTGGCGGTTTACCCGCGGCCACCGCATTTTAGCCGCGGGTCACCCGCCGAAAATGGGGAAGAAAACTAGCAGTCGCTGCGGCGACGGGGACAAGGCCATTCACCGCCCGCGGGGCGGTGAATGGTCTTGTCCCCCGCAGTGAGGCATGAAGGATCGCGCGGTCCCCGCAGCTCACACCCGCCCGCCCAATCGATTCCAGTGTCCAGCCAGCTCTCTCCCCTCTCCTCACCCCAGTCCGCAGATCCTCCTCCTCGGCGACCCGCACGCTACCAGAGAGCCGTGCACACCTGCCGCTGCTCAGCCTCGATCTTCTGCTCTGACGCAACCGGAAACAGGAAGTTGCAGAAGATCGAACACTGAGCAGCCGCGCGTGTGCGGCTCCCTGGGAAAGCGCGCAGGTTGCCGAAAAAGAAAACCCACAAACCAAGGTGAGGAGAAGGGAGAGAGCCGGCCAAACACCAGGATCGACCGGGCAGGCAGGTAGTGGCTGCGGGGACCGTGCGATCGCTAGTGTTCCCGGCTCAAATTGGAAGGAGGGAGTGAAAGGAAAAAGGCTTATATGGATGCAGCGGGGACGGTGACGGGGCGGTGAATGGGATGGCAGTGGCGGTGACGGGGCGGTGAAAGGGATGGCGGTGACGGTGACGGGGCGGTGAAGGGATCGGCGGTGACGGGGCGGTGCAGAGGATGGTGGGCCGGTGACGGGGCGGTGACGGGGACAGATTTTTTCCCCGTGTCATTCTCTAATAGATAGGGAGCCAATGAAGTGACTTGAGGAGAGGGATAATGTGAGTATAGCAGCCCTCACAGAATACAGGAGAGAAGCAAGTTGCAGTGAGAGGTGTTGAGAGTGTAGGTAAGAGTTTTGGTAGTGTGCTCAGAAAGGAGAAGTCGGATTTTGGTAATATTATAGAGGAATAAGCGACAGGCTTTAGCAGTCTGTTGGATCTGAGGGGAGAAGGAGAGAGAGGAGTCAAATATGATGTCGAGGTTGCGAGCTGACAAAACAAGGAAGGAGGAGAGTGTTGTCCACAGAAATAGAGAATCCTCCCATTCACGGAAAAAGTGGGGTTGGGCAGAAAGATAAGGAGCTCGATCTTAGCCGTATTCAGTTTTAGATGGCGGTGAAACATTTGGGTGGCGATGTCGGACAGGCAGGCTGAGACTCGGGCCTGGATTCCTACAGAGAGGTCTGGTGTGAAGAGGTAGGTCTGGAAGTCATCAGCATAGAGGCGATACTGAAAACCATGGGAGGAGATTAGCGTACTGAGGGAGTGGGCATATAGGGAGAGAAGGAGAGGTCCCAGAGCTTTGAGGTACACTGATTGTCAGTGGAATAGCAGTGGAGGATCCACCGCTGTGTACATTAAAGTGCAAAGGGAAAGAAAGGAAGAAAACCAAGAGGGAACAGAACTCTGGCATCCTAGCGAGGACAACGTGTCAGAGTAGGTGATGATCAAGAGCAACAGAAGTCAACAGAAAGATCAAGAATGAGGATAGAGTAGAGGCCTTTGGATCTTGGCCAGGAGCAGGTCATTAGAGACTTTAGCAAAGGCGGTTTCTGTGGAATGGAGTGGGCAAAAGCCGGATTGAAGTGGGTCAAGAATATCTTGAGATGAAAGGAAGTCAAAGCAATGGTGGTGAACAGCACGTTCGAGTAGCTTGGATAAGAAGGGGAGGAGGGAGATGGGGTGATAGTTGGAGGGGGATGTTGGGTCTAGTGAGGGTTTTTTTGAGGAGTGGTGTAACTGCAGCATGTTTGAAAACATCGGGAACAGTTGCAGTGAAGACTGATAGGTTGAGGATGTGTCAGATAAGAGGGATGGCAGTGTGTGTGTGTGGGGGGGGAGAGATCAGATCAGAGGAGCAGGTAGTGGGTTTGGAGGAGGAGAAGAGATTTTCGGTTTCCAAGTCAGTGGTTCAGAAAAGGAGGAAAAGATGGCAGAGGTTGAAGGGAATTTGGCAGAATGGACAGCTGGAATGGGAGGATGTGGGAGAGGTGACCTGGTTGAAAACTCAAGGTGAATCTTGAGAACCTTGTCATGGAAGAACTCAGCCATAGCCTGGGGAGAAAGTGAAGGGGATACTGGAGGTGATTGTGGCAAAGAGACGGCGAGGGTTAGAGCTAAGAGAGTTAGTTAAACAGGAGTAGTATTCTTTTTTGGCAAATGAGAGGACAGTCTGAAAGGATGTCAGCAGGCATTTGAAGTGTCTGAAGTCAGCATGTGTGCGGGATTTAAGCCAAAGATATTCAGCAAATCGGGCGCAGGTAGCAGATGTTGGAGGTCAGCCAGGGCATGTTTTACATGGGGAGAGTGTGACGCAGTGGTTAAAGCTACAGCCTCAGCACCCTGAGGTTGTGGGCTCAAATCCCATGTTGCTCCTTGTGACCCTGGGCAAAGTCACCTAATCCCTCCATTGCCCCAGGTACATTAGATAGATTGTGAGCCCCCCAGGACAGACAGGGAAAAATGCTTGAGTACATGAATAAATTCATGTAAAACTGGGAGAACGGTATAGAAAAGTGAATAAATAAATAGTGTGAAGAGTTTCAGCCTCTGATAACCAGAGCTGGTATTGTGATGTCATAAAGCCTCCTTCCACCAATAAGAGCCAACCTCATCAGTGATGTCACAATGGCTTGATTGTTCTAGACTTGGCTCACTTTTACTACACTTTGATTTCTAGAGTGGTGCTGTGGTTAAAGCTACAGCCTCAACACCCTTTGGTTGTGGGTTCAAATCCACGTTACTTCTTGTAAATCACTTAATCTCCCCTATTGCCCCAGGTACATTAGATAGATTGTGAGCCCGCCAGGACAGACAGGGAAAAATGCTTGAGTACATGAATAAATTCATGTAAAACTGGGAGAACGGTATAGAAAAGTGAATAAATAAATAAAATGGGAGGAGCGAGGGTATCTAGAACTTCACTGACAGACTTGTATGACATAGTACAGACATGGGCAACTCCAGTCCTCGAGGGCCGGAATCCAATCGGGTTTTCAGGATTTCCCCCAATGAATATGCATTGAAAGCAACGCATGCAAATAGATCTCATGCATATTCATTGGGGAAATCCTGAAAACCCGATTGGATTCCAGCCCTCGAGGACCGGAGTTGCCCATGTCTGACATAGTAGTTGAAGGGAGGGATGAGACAGTGGTGGAGAGGGTGCCAGGGTCAATAGCCTGAAGGTTCCTCAACGTATTGGCAATGGTTGGCCTGGTCCAGTGGTTCCCAAACCTGTCCTGGGGGACCCCCAGCCAGTCAGGTTTTCAAGATATCCCTAATGAATATGCATGAGAGAGATTTGCATATAATGGAAGTGACAGGTATGCAAATCTCTTTCATGCATATTCATTAGGGATATCTTGAAAACCTGACTGGCTGGGGGTCCCCCAGGACAGGTTTGGGAATCACTGGCCTGGTCTGTGGGGGAGGAGGATGAATTGTGAATATTAACAGATGACAGTCAGAGAGGGAAAGAGTTGAGATGAAGAATTTGGTGTTAGAGCAGTTGGAGGAGAAGACAAGATCAAGCCGTAGCCATTCTGGTGTACAGGGGTGGAGCACATCTGGAACTAGAATGAAGATGTTAGAGCAAGAAACCTGGAACTGTAGGAGTCAGAGGGGTTGTCAGCATGGATGTCAAAGTCACTAAGGATGAGGGTTTGAAGAAGAGCCAGGAGTCTGTGAGGAAGGAAGAGAGAAATTTGTCAGGGGTTCAGTAAATGACTGCTAATTGGAGGGGTAGAGAAGCGAATAAATGGACCGAGTGGACTTCAAAGGAGGGAGAGCAGTAAAACTGAGGTAGAAGGAGGGGTTGATATCTACAAGATGGCAAGAGTAAGAACCCAACACCACCTCCACGACCAACTGGGCGAGGTATATGTGAGAAAAAGTAGCCTCCATGACACAGGACATGAAGGAGCAACGACAACCCAGAAAAAGGACACCAACCACAAAAAATGCTACAAAATAATTTATCCAGATATAAATCCTCTTGACTGAATGACGACCCAATGCAGCCATGTTTCGGTTAAACACCTGCCTTTGTAAGACTTCTACAAATAATGAGATATTTCACCACTTTGCACAGTGGAGATGAGCCCACAAAAGAGGAACCCTACGGACTACTGCGAACAAGTCCAACTGTTGACCTTGTCTATGTCTGAATATGAGCTGGATCAAGTCTTCCATTCCCTGGGTCAGGTTGGGCAGGGGATGCTGCAGAGATAGGTAGAATTTATTTATTAATTTAGTCGATTTTCTAGCCTGTTTTCCAAGAAGAGATTCTGGGTTACAATTTTACATACATAGTGGAAAGATAACAACAAAGTTACAAATTCACACACAGCAGATATATAGAACAACCGATAGAAAGGAAGAACGGCAACAGTGAGATAATTCCTAGGTGCTACGGGTAGGATTGAGTACATGTTGAAGGGGTAACGATAAGGCGATATGAGTATAGCAGCTGGAGATACAATACATTCGTTGCACAGGGCAAGTCCATTCAGTGCAAAGGACAATTTTAAGGCACTCTTGGAGAAGGCACACCTAGTGGGAAGGCAAGATCTTGTGTCGTTTGGCATCGGGTCAAGTGGGAGAGCACATACAGCGAGGTAGTATGATTTTGCTGGGGTAGAATTAGAGGTTAGGGGGTTCTTTAAGAGAGTCAGGTAAAGAGGTGAGTCTTTACCGCCTTCCTGAAGTTTAGTAGACCTGTCAGTGATCTGATGGTTGGCAGAGTCATTGTGTGATGTCAGTTGGCCGGGTTTATAAGTACAGTATTCCAAAAGGAGCCCTGGAGTATCGTCCATGCCAGAGGACCGTCATTCCAATCCGAGTTTTCCAAGTTTTCTTTAAAATTGGATAAAACGCTTATAAAAAATTTCAAAGCGATTTAGATTTATAAAAGTAGGCGTATAGAAACATATAATAGACAGACATAGATCATGACTAACTAGAAATTCAGGTAAAAGGGTGGAACTACAATTTTGTTAAAAAGAGGAACGAATAGGGGAAAAACTTTAACGGAAGGCCAATGTATAAACATCACAGAATTATGATGGTGTAAAGTAATGTCTGTCTGTCGTTTTGGTCTTAATTATTTATCAAAAGCGTTAAGGTAAAGGAAGCTTTTGAGGGAACTTTTAAATCTTTCTAATACTGTTTCTTCTCGAAGGTGGATTGCAGGGGAGCTACAACTGAAAACATTTCGGTTCGCCTCGTATTTATGACCTTTAAAGAAGGGATTGAAAGGAGTTGCTGATTTGTGGATCTTAGGGCTCCTTTTACAAAGGTGCGCTAAAATACCGCCTTCTTTTAAGCGGGCGGTATTTTTTTTTTGGCGATTACGTGCGCTAAAAACGCTAGTGCACCTTTGTAAAAGGAGCCCTTAGAGTAAGATAAATTAGAAGGGGCCATGAAAGAAGGGAAATACCCAGGTAGATACAAACAAAGGGTTCCTGGGTCCAGATCTCCATCACTGGTTCTGAGTTAGAAGTCCAACCGAGGAGGAGGAAAATGTCAGTCCTCCCCCTACCCCCAACAATCCTCGAGTTAAGATATTTTCTGTTGTCCGTGCACTGGGCATCGACTGCGAAACTGACCCTCAACTGCTCCCATCAGATCAGTGAATTGCAGGAATTAAGACCCTTTACTCCCCTTCCCCCTCCCCCTCCCCCCCGAGTGGCCAAGTACTCACTCATAGTCCTCGAGGCTTGCTTCCTCTGCTGAATCATTTTCACGTGATCCAGTGTCTTTTCTGCAGCAAAATACATTGGCAGATTAGCTAAGAATTCATTTTCAAGAGATAGCAATGCGTACTACACATACATGTCACAAGAGACTGCTTACTATTATCGCACAAATACAGTCATTGACCGCGAATGACATTATCAAACTACAGTATTTGCTTTTCCTACAAATCCAGAGCTGAATGAAAGTAGGTGCCTGGTTTCCACTGTAGAATAGTTGCCTAATAGGTGAAATATGTGCTTATAATTGTGGGAGTTTGTGATGCAGTGGTTAGAGCTACGGCCTCAGTACCCTGAGGTGGTGGGTTCAAATCCCTGGGCAAGTCACTTATTCCCCATTGCCCCAGGTGGGAGCCCACCAGGACAGTTAGGGTAAAATGCTTGAGTACCTGAATAATTTGTAATCCAATTATTGTGGGATATGCAAAATATAAATTATTTAAAAAATAATAATATTAATTTAGATTAGAGAGGTGCACAGGGACCGAATTTCACCCATCTCCACTGGACTCTCCTCCATCTCCGCCGGTCTCCATAAGTAATCTTTTCTATCCCCGCCTGTACCCATTAAAAAAAAAAAAAAAGAGGGTGGGGCTGGGAGGGGGCACTCGGCAATCACCAGTCACCACATGCACGTGCCTGGCATTCGATGAACACGACCTCTCAGTCCCGCCTCAAAAAGGAAATGGTAGTTTCAAGTTTATTAGGGTTTGATATGGCGCCTTAATGCCAAAGCGGTTTACAATATGAAACCATTAATAACAGGGGAAAGGACATATATATGTGAATTTGAATTGTCACGACATGGCACAAGAGGAAAAAGGGGAGGGTTTACAATTTCAAAATAAAAAAAAATTGAAAAGGTCATGGGAAGAACGATATGGAGAAGGAGAAGACTTAGATGATCCATTTAACTAAATCTCAAAAGCATCCTTATATAGCATCCGTGTATATAGAGGGTCATGGGGGGGGCGTCATCAGCAGTGGGGAACTTTTTTTTTTTTTTTAACGAGACAGATATTTTGCATGTGTAACACTCATCGCTAAAACTCCTTTCTTTTTTTTTTTTTAGACTAGCCAAGCAATGTTAGTGCATCAATCGTGTGGCTACTTTGCATGGGATTTTAGCTTATTTACATGGCTGGATCGGAAAATGGGCGATCCTCTTTTATTTTTTACTCCCCCCCCCCTCCCTATTGTTCTTTCCATTCATGTCTTCTCTTATATTCTAATAAATACAATTGTAGTTCTGTCCTTCTTACCTTATGTATCTGTTAGTCTGTAAGTCTGTCAGTTAAACCCATTATATTTAATGACTAAATTGGTATATGCTTATACCTTTTTTAAAATTTGTAAATCGCTTAGTAAAGTAAATAAGCAATTCATCAACATTTACGTGCATGATTGAGATGTACATGTTGATGCTGATTTACCTGGTTTCATTGGCAGTCTCAAACCTCTCTCTCAAATGTGTGCGAGGTGCATCGCCTTCATTTCTGCAAAACGAAATAGGTTCTACATCAATTCTAAGCTCCGACTAAGGAGGGAAATTATCAATATGGGCCTCATTAGGACATGTTATGTTGCCAGTTATTAGTAATGTGGTCTCATTGCAAAAAAATGCATAAATTAACACGTCATCATAATCATAGCCCACTGTGATAACGTCCTCCTTACTGTGAAGAGTTTCCATCTCTGGTAACCAGAGCTGATATTGTGATGTCATAAAGCCTCATTTCACCAATGCCTAAGAGTCAAACTTCATCAGTGATGTCACAATGGCTTGATTGTTGTATACGTCACTCACTTTTATTACATATAGCACATTTATTTTTTCTTTAACTAATGGGGTAAATTATCAATGTGAGCTCCTGCTAAGATGTGTTATTTTACTGTTAATCCCGGTTATTAGTAACTAGATCTTATTGCATCGAAAGAGATCTTTGACACAATCCTTAACGGTAGTCTGCATTGATAACTGTACTGTTAGTGGTTAATCATTTCTCTTGATCAAGCTAAGTTTCACTCTTTTCACATCATGGTCGTGGGTCATTTTTCATCACCATTCCCTTGGTGCAGGGATCTCAAAGTCCCTCCTTGAGGGCCGCAATCCAGTCGGGCTTTCAGGATTTCCCCAATGAATATGCATTGAAAGCAGTGCATGCACATAGATCTCATGCATATTCATTGGGGAAATCCTGAAAACCCGACTGGATTGCGGCCCTCAAGGAGGGACTGAGATCCCTGAACTAGACATAGGGGGTGGGCAACTCCGGTCCTTGAGGGCTGCAAACCAGTTGGGTTTTCAGGATTTCCCCCATGAATATGCATTGAAAGCAGTGCATGCACATAGATCTCATGCATATTCATTGGGGAAATCCTGAAAACCCAACTGGATTGCGGCCCTCAAGGAGGGACTTTGAGACCCCTGCCCTTGTTGCATGTCCCTTTGATGGGCAGTGAATAAGAACAACTTTCAAATATTTGGTTTTCAACAGGGCTATAGGGACAGTCACAACGTTGACCCACCACAGCAGGAAATAGTTCCCACGATCAATCCAACAAAACAGAAAAGTAAGGAAGTTTCAAGTTTATTAAAAATTTGTTTGATCGCTTTACATAAAATTCAAAGCGATTTACAATAAAATAGGGGAAACATTTAGGCATTAAAAACATAACGAAAAACACAAATGCAAATCGGGATAAGGGTAACGTGACCATTTATTTTTTTCATCAAAACGGGACATCTATTAATATTCAGTCCCGCCCCCAATCCCGCCCTAGCCCCACCCCAATCCTGCCCTAGCCCCGCCCCCAATTTCTTCCATTCATTTTTCATGTACACACAATATCTTATTATTTCATAATGGTAACCATAAAATTTTAAAAAACCCCACAAAACACCCTATACGCAGAGAAAATGTTAATTATTTATATTTGGGGGGGTTTCAACGATGTCACCTCAGTAACTATAGAAAAATAGACAAATATAGTGCAAAATATAGACAGCAGATATAAATTCTCAAAACTGACATTTTTATCACTAAATTGAAAATAAAACCATTTTTCCTACCTTTGCTGTCTGATGATTTCATGAGTCTCTGGTTGTGTTTCCCTCTGACTGTGCATCCTATCTTTCATTTCTTTCTGCACTCAGGCCCAACATTTGTCCCTTTCTATTCCCTCCCTCCTTCCTTCCTATGTCCTTAGTGCCCCCAGTACCTTCCTATGTCCTTAGTGTCCCCAGCGCCTCCTTTCTATGTCCTTAGTGCCCCCAGTGCCTCCTTCCCATGTCCTTAGTGCCCCCAGATCCAGTGTCAGTTCTCCTTTGTACCTTTGTTCCAGGTCTCCCTTTCTCTCTCTCCCTCCTCTGTTATGATCTTGCCTCTCTCTGCTCTTCCTCAGGAGCTCTCCCCCTCTGTCTGCACCTCCCAAAGTCCTGCTTCTGCCTCCTGTCTTTCCTCTTTGGTCCAGGCCTTTATCTCTCTAGAATTTCTTCTACTTACAACCCCCCCCTTCTCTGCCATTTTCTCTCCTTCCTTCATCCCTCCTTCTTATGTCCCCTCACTGCTTCCAACCTTTGTCCCACCCCCTCCCAAAAACCCTGCCGGCCTACCTCCCCCAGAGCCAGCCTGCCTGCCTCCCCCAAAGCCAGCCTCCCTGTCTCTCCCAAAGTCATCCAGTCTGCCTGCCTACCTCCCCCAGAGCCAGCCAGCCAGCCTACCTGCCTCCCCCAGAGCCTGCCTGCCTGCTTACCTCCCCCAAAGCCTGCCTACCTATCTCCCTCCCCCAAAGCCTGCCTACCTACCTCCCTCCCCCAGAGCTAGCCAGCCTGCCTACCTACCTCCCCCAAAGCCTGCCTACCTCCCTCCCTCCCCCAGAGCCAGCCAGCCAGCCAGCTAGCCTGCCTGCCTACCTCCCCCAAAACCTGCCTACCTACCTCCCTCCCCCAGAGCCAGCCAGCAAGCCTGCCTGCCTACCTCCTCCCCCCCCCTACCGCGGAAAACAAAAGCCTCCCTCCAGGCCCGATTTAGGTCCACCGTCGCTGCTCCTCTGCTGCAAACTACTCGAACCCGGAAGCCTTCTTCCCGATGTCAATTCTGACGTCGGAGAGGAAGTTCCGGGCCAGCCAGGCAGCGATTGGCTGGCCTTAACGTCCTCTCCGACGTCAGAATTGACATCGGGAAGAAGGCTTCCGGGTTCGAGTAGTGGCAGCAGAGGAGCAGCGGCGGTGGACCTAAATCGGGCCTGGAGGGAGGCTTTTTTTTTGTTGTTGTTGCGGCAGGGGAGGGACAGGAAGCGATCACCTGTCCCGTTGTCCCCGCGCACAGCTTCCGGACGCTGTCTCTGAAAACGGGACATTTTGGGCGTCCCAAAGCTGTGTGGGGACAACGGGACAGGGGATCCGAAAACGGGACTGTCCCGTTCAAAACGGGACGTATGGTCACCTTAGATAAGGGAGAACTACAATTTAAATAGGAAAGGAAATGAATAGGGGGAACACGAAAGGGAGGGGGAAGACATGTTGAAAGGGGAGAGAGGATTAAAGGGTCAGGGTTGCAGGAGAGAGATTGAATTTAGGAATTGAAGACATCTTTAAAAAGAAAGCAGTTTAGAGATGTTTCCACTCATAAAGAAACGTGATAGCAACCCAAAAGGGGATCCAACATGGCCCATGTTTCGGCGTACATAACGCCTTCCTCAGGGGTCAGTACTGTAGCCGTTGGGAATAGACTGAAGTTTCACCTGATCCTATTGCTGATCTACAAGTGTGTTCATTCTGCTGCCCCTCAATATCTCTCCTCGCTTCTCTCTCCTTTTCTTGATAAACTCATCATCCCCTTTTGCCCTCCCCGGACCCTTAGATCGGCTGATTAGAATTTACTGATTATACCTTCCATCAAAGAATTCTACTACACTAGAAAAATGAACTTTTCCGTTGTAGCTCCAACTTTATGGAACGCCATGCCACCTCAACTCCGCCTCGAAAATTCACTTGACTAATTTAAGACTAAACTAGAAACGTTCTTATTCCAAGACGCATACCATAGCATCTAAATATTTACTTTCCAACAGCCCGCAAAATAAATACGAACCGCTTTTAAGAAGCGATCCCCATTCCTTGAATTTATCCTCCCCCTCTTCCCTTTAATTAATTTGTTTTTAATGATGTAATTATTAACTTTCCCCTCAAGCTCATGTTCGTATTTGTAATTTGTCTATTTAATGTTCACATTTCCCCCCCCCCTACAAAAATTTATTTTAACCTCTCATTTTTAGCATTGTAAACCGGGCAGGTGCACGTCGATGGTCGGTATATTAAAATTAATTAAGCTTGAAACTCCCAGAGAACTCCTTTCCTCAGGAAAGTCGCTCTTAGCGTTATCCTTCTCCTCCACTGCCGATTCCAGACTTTGTTCCTTTCATCTAGTTGCCCCCTATGGCTGGATCATATTGCCTGAGTTTGTCCGCCAAGCCCCTTCCCTTCCCTTGTTTAAAAGCAGACTGAAAACCCACCTTCAATCCATAACCCTAACTCCCCACCAACCTAGACAGCAGATTATCCATCCCCCCTAACTGTATCCCAACTCCGGCATCCTGTTTGTCACTCAGTCCTCCATAGCCCCAGGTACGTTAGATAGATTGTGAACCCACCGGGAGAGATAGAGAAAAATGCTTGAGTACCTGATTGTAAAACCGCTTAGATAAACCTTGAAAGGCGGTATATAAAAACCTAAAACTTGAAACTTGTCTGTTTAGATTATAAGCTTCTTTGAGCAGGAACTGTCTTCTGTGTGACTCTGTACAGCGCTGCATACGTCTGGTAGCGCTATAGAAATAATTAATTGTAGTAGTAATATTGTCAGATTCTGCACAAGAGATGTGATTTCCGTATCCAATTTGGCACATCAAAAAAAAACTTTCATAGGCTCCACGGAGATATTTAAACGTTTCTATCATATCCCCTCTCCTACTTTTCTTCCAAAGTATACATATTAATATCTATGTCTGTCCCCCATATCCTTTATGACAAAGACACTAACCAAAGTAACATAGTAACATAGTAGATGACGGCAGATGAAGACCCGAATGGTCCATCCAGTCTGCCCAACCTGATTCAATTTAAATTTTTTTATTTTTTCTTCTTAGCTATTTCTGGGCAAGAATCCAAAGCTCTACCCGATACTGTGCTTGGGTTCCAACTGCCGAAATCTCCGTCAAAACCTACTCCAGCCCATCTACACCCTCCCAGCCATTGAAGCCCTCCCCTGCCCATCCTCCACCAAACGGCCATAGACAGACACAGACCGTGCAAGTCTGCCCAGTACTGGCCTTAGTTCAATATTTAATCTTATTTTCTGATTCTAGATCCTCTGTGTTCATCCCACGCTTCTTTGAACTCAGTCACCGTTTTCCTCTCCACCACCTCTCTCGGGAGCGCATTCGCAACATTCCATTCAGAATCCTAAAAAATAGCAAGATTCCAGAATCCCAAAGAGTAACAAAATATTCCGGAACCCCAAGGAGTAACATAGTAACATAACATAGTAGATGACGGCAGATAAAGACCCGAATGGTCCATCTAGTCTGCCCAACCTGATTCAATTTAAATTTTTTAAATATTTTCTTCTTAGCTATTTCTGGGCAAGAATCCAAAGCTCTACCCGGTACTGTGCTTGGGTTCCAACTGCCAAAATCTCTGTTAAGACTTACTCCAGCCCATCTACACCCTCCCAGCCATTGAAGCCCTCCCCTGCCCATCCTCCACCAAACGGCCATATACAGACACAGACCGTGCAAGTCTGCCCAGTACGGGCCTTAGTTCAATATTTAATCTTATTTTCTGATTCTAGATCCTCTGTGTTCATCCCACGCTTCTTTGAACTCAGTCACCGTTTTCCTCTCCACCACCTCTCTCGGGAGCGCAAACCACAGCTTCAGCACCCTGACGTTGTAGGTTCAAACCTGTGCTGTTCCTTGTGGCCCTGAGCAAGTCAGCTAATCCCCCCCCCCCTTGCCCCAGGTACATTAAACAGATTGTGAGCCCACAGGGACAGACAGGGAAAAATCCTAGAGTACCTGATTAAAATTCATGTAAACCATTCTGAGCTCCCCCGGAAGAACAGTATAGAAAATTGAATAAATAAATAGTGTGAAAAGTTTCAGCCTTTGATAACCAGAGGGTATTGTGACATCATAAAGCCTATGAGTCAACCTCCTCAGTGATGTCACAATGGCTCCATTGTCCTATGCTTGGCTCACTTTTGCTACATTTTACAGTGGTTAAAGCTACAACTTCAGCACCCTGTGATTGTGGGTTCAAGCCCACCCTGCTCCTTGTGACCCTGGGCAAGTCACCTAATCCCCCCCTTGCCCCAGGTACATTAAATAGATTGTGAACTCACAGGGACAGACAGGGGAAAATGCCAGAGTACCTGAATAAAATTCATGTAAACCATTCTGAGCTCCCCCGGAAGAACAGTATAGAAAATTGAATAAACAGTGTGAAAAGTTTTTATCTCTAGTAACCAGAGCTGAGACTGTGATGTCACAATGCCTCATTCCACCAATAAGAGCCAACCTCATCAGTGATGTCACAATGGCTTGATTGTCCTTTACTTGGCTCACTTTTACTACATTTTGATTTCTAGAGTGGCGCAGTGGTTAAAGCTACAGCATCAGCACCCTGAGGTTGTGGGTTCAAACCCACGCTGCTCCTTGTGACCCTGAGCAAGTCACTTAATCCCCCCATTGCCCCAAGTACATTAGGTAGATTGTGAGCCCACCGGGACAGACAGGGAAATATGCTTGAGTACCTGAATAAAATTCCTGTAAACCATTCTGAGCTCCCCTGGGAGAATTGAATAGAAAACTAAATAAATGAATGTGTGAAAATGGTAGTTTGCTCACCCAAATATTTCTGCCTATAGATTCCACTAGGAAGTTGAAAGAAATAAACTTTTGCATTCAGGTTGGGTTTGAGGTTGGGGGCGGGGAAAATGGGGTGGGAAATAAGTGATGGAGTCAGACTGAGGCGAGGTGATTTAGCAGAGGTTCCTCCAACGGGTGTCAAACAGTTTTCTCATTCTGAATCAGCTGGCTGGATAGCTCTGTAGTTAATCTGTGCTAACACAGACTCAGTTTCCTGCAAACTTTTAGCAGGCTGCTGCTCAATGTGAAGATGAAGTAAGCTCTTCTGAGCAGGGACCGTCTACTGAATGTTAAATGTACAGCGCTGCGTATGCCTTTCAGGGCTATAGAAATGATAAATAGTAGTAGTAGTAGTAGGATACAGATATTAAGTGCTTCAATGGTGACCTCTAGTGACTATTTGAAGAATGCACATAGTATAATTTTTCAACCCCAGAAGGTGACTGTGATGGATGCCCCCTGCAGTAGTGTATGTGGAAGAAAATGGGTGTTTTTCAGGGTGGAAGCTGGAAAATACTGGGTGTTTTTTAGGGAGAGGTGGAAAAAGTGGAGCCTTAAAGGAATACATTTTTTTAATGTACAAATTCTTGCAAGATCCTGAATATACCAAGGTCACATCAAAGCATTTCCCCTCAAATTCCCCAATTTGCATGCACAATTTAATTGAAAAACCAGCCAATTAGTCTAGATAATTGGGCCCCTAAAAATCAATTATTGGTGCTAATTGGGATTAATTTAAATATACACACTCATACTTAGGTGTGGAATCCACATGCAGCTCCAAAAAGGGGGCAAAGACAAGGGAGGGTTATAGGCCAATCAGAGTCATTCCTGCAATTTACACATACAGTTATAGACTAGGGGAGGGGGGATCTGTGCCTCATTTAAACACAAGCATTGATATCAGTGTTCAGTTGCGGCTAAACTGAGGCACAGATCCCAGCACTAAGTGCTATTTAGAGGTTGTGGTAAGAGCGGATAGCGTAGCTGGTTTTAAGAAAGGTTTTGATAAATTTCTGAAGGAAAAGTCCATAGTCTGTTATTGAGAAAGACATGGGGGAAGCTACTGCTTGCTCTGGATCGGTAGCATGGAATGTTGCTACTCCTTGGAGTTCTGGAATCTTTTGTTACTCTTTGGGATTCCAGAATCTTGCTATTTTAGGGTTCTGAATGGAATGTTGCTACTCCTTGGGGTTCCAGAATCTTGCTGTTCTTTGAGACTCTGCATGAAATCTTGATACTCTTTGGGGTTCTACAATGTTGCTACTCTTTGCAGTTCTAGAATCTTGTTGCGGCGGCCAAAAAAGCAAATAGGATGCTAGGAATTATTTAAAAAGGGATGGTTAACAAGACTAAGAATGTTATAATGCCCTTGTATCGGTCCGTGGTGCAACCTCATTTGGAGTATTGAGTTCAATTCTGGTCTCCTTATCTCAAGAAAGATATAATGGCGCTAGAAAAGTTTCAAAGAAGAGCGACCAAAATAGTAAAGGGGATGGAACTCCTCTCGTATGAGGAAAGACTAAAACAGTTAGGGCTCTTCAGCTTGGAAAAGAGACGGCTGAGGGGAGCTATGATTGAAGTCTACAAAATCTGGAGTGGAGTAGAACGGGTACAAGTGGATCGATTTTTCACTCTGTCAAAAATTACAAAGACTGGGGTACACTCGATGAAGTTACAGGGAAATACTTTTAAAACCAATAGGAGGAAATATTTTTTCACTCAGAGAATAATTAAGTTCTGGAATGTGTTGACAGAGGTTGTGGTAAGATCGGATAGCGTAGCTGATTTTAATAAAGGTTCCTGGAGGAAAAGTCCATAGTCTGTTATTGAGAAAGTCATGGGGGAAGCCACTGCTTGCCCTGAATCGGTAGCATGGAATATTGCTACTCCTTGGGTTTTGGCCAGGTACTAGTAACCTGAATTGGCCACCATGAGAACGGGCTACTGGGCTTGGTGGACCATTGGTCTGACCCATTTAGGCTATTTTTATGTTCTTATTCTATGAATGGCACTTAGATCAAAAAGTAGATCAGTCCAAATAACCAAAATTCTGATTTATTAATATCAATGACCTGACGTGGCCATGTTTCATCCACAGGCTGCATCAGAAGTAGTGACTGCAGGGAAAGCGACAAGATATAATCCCCTGCTAATCAGCATTTCTGTATCACACAACAAATCAAAACTTCTTGTTTATATTAAAACATGAAGACTTTACCTATGAGTATGAAGTGCTGCCATTTTAAACAAGAAGTTTTGATTTGGAAACAGAGAAGCATGATAGCAGATAAAGGCCAAATGGCCCATCCACTATCTCCTCCTCTCCCTATTGGCTAAGGCTCTTTACACCTGCATTGTGATGTCATAGAACTTTATGGTTATAAAATATTGTGACATGATGTCAGATAAAGGCCAAATGGCCCATCCAGTCTGCCCATCCACAGTAACCATTATCTCTTCTTCTCTCTAAGAGATCCCATGTGCCTATCCCATGCTTTCTTGAATTCAGACACGGTCTTTGCCTCCATGACCTGTACTGGGAGACTATTCCGTGCATCTGCTACCCTTTCTGTAAATACATATTTCCTTAGATTACTCCTGACCCTATCACCTCTTAACTTCATCCTATGCCCTCTCATCCCAGAGCTTCCTTTCAAATGAAAGAGACTAACCTCATGCAGGATCTCCTAGAGAGAGGAAGAGATAATGATTACTGCGGATGGACAGACTGGATGGGCCATTTGGCCTTTATCTGCCTTCATGTTACAATGTTCTATAACCATAAAGCTCTATGACCTCACAATGCAGGCGTAAAGATCCTTAGCCTATAGGAAAAGGAGATGCAAATGTTAAGAGAGAGGAGGAGATAGTGGATGCTGCGGATGGGCTGACTGGATGGGCCATTTAGCTTTTATCTGCCATCATATTTCTATAACCATAAAGTTCTATGACCTCACATTGCAGGTGTAAAGAGCCTTAGCCTATAGGAAGAGGAGATGCAAATGTTAAGAGCCTAAGCTAATAGGGATAGGAGGATATAGTGGATGATACAGATGGGCAGACTGGATGGGCCGTTTGGCCTTTATCTGCCTTCATTTCACAATGTTCTATAACCATAAAGCTCTATGACCTCACAATGCAGGCGTAAAGAGCCTTAGCCTATAGGAAAAGGAGATGCAAATGTTAAGAGGAGAGGAGGAGATAGTGGATGCTGCGGATGGGCTGACTGGATGGGCTATTTGACCTTTATCTGCCATCATGTTTCTATGAGCTGCAGCCTGTGACCCCTAGCTAAGCCAAGGACCACTATGACAATGGCTGATCTAGAAAGGGCATGAAAGGATTAGAAAACCCTTTATTGCAAAGAAACAAGCTTTGTTCTAGCCCCCATAACACTGACTTAACATGCTGCAAATATTTCTATGAATAAATGCGTTCATACTATAGTGTGAGCTTACCCATCAGCATCTCTGACTCTCCACCAGTCTGGATCCTTTTCTACAAGAATGTAGTATTTGTGGTTCTTGATTAGTGGGATATCAGATTTTCTCTGTGGTCGATAATCATACTCAGCTACCGCTATCCTGAGGGGAGACTTAGCCTCTCTGGGAATCGGTGGCAAGCTTGGCCGATTCAGTTTCTGCGGACGGAGAAAATTGGATTCTGTCAAACTGAGTATATCGCAGACGTAGAAGAAAAAAATGGACAGTCTATTTTAGTCTCGGGTAACCTTAATTGCATAGATCCGCCAGAGCAGCACTGTTTTCAGGGACCTTTTGTGGTCTACATTACACTGTGGAAAGTTAAGACACCATCCAGGACCTTCTATCATTGTGCCTCAAACTTGCCTGATTCGAAGAGCTTACACTCAGTGAGCCTAATCTACACATGGTCCCAAATGTTCAGGATCTCCATTTCTACTGCAGGTTTCTCCACCTCCATGAAGCGGGGCAGGAGCGATCTTCCTATGCTTCTGCCCCATGCAGAGCCATCAACAAAAATGGCTGCCATGAGTTCCCGTGGTCGCACGAGACTAGAGCGGGAACTCACGACAGCCATTTTTGTTGACAGCTCAGGAGCCTAGGAAGAGCGCTCCTGTTCCGCTTCACCGCAAGACCACCAAGTAAGGTGTGGAGAGGTTTCCAAGTTTCCAAGTTTATTATAAGATTTGATTAATCGCCTACTCCAGATTCTAAGCGATGTACAGCTAAAAATTACAAAGTTAGGGTAAACATACATAACTAATAAAAAATTAATATTAAACATGTTAAAATAGCATAAAAGAACATAACATAACATGACTAAACATAAGCAACAAGACTATTTAACATATATGATCAAAGAAAAGTAAAGTTATGGGAAGAAATACAATTCGATATAAAAGAAACAATGAAGGTAAAATAACATTGGGAAAAGGGGAAGAGATTTAATATAAAATGTAAAAATGAAAAAAATTCAATTAATCACTAAAAGCGTCTTTAAAAAGGAATCCCTTAAGTTTGCTCTTAAATTTGTCTAGAATTCTTTCTTCTCTTAAATAAATTGGCAAAGGCGTTCCAGGCTAGGGGAGCTGTAACTGAGAAAATGGAATGACGTCGTGTACCAATAACTTTTAATGAAGGAACAACCAATAGGTGTTGTTCAGTTGACCGTCATACTGGGAGGCAGGAGGAAGGCAGAGGTAGGTCAGAGCCAGCCCAAATGTTATTCGCAATTTTTCAATATTCGCAGGCTGGCTCTGCCCCTAACCCTCATGACTACGGAGGAGGAGGTGTACTTATGGTATTAGAGAAGGGCCCTGATTCTATAAAAAGCACCTGCCGTTAGGCACCTAGATCAATGATCTAGGTACCTAATTTAATTTTTTAATTGGTTCAATCTGCGCTGCTAATTGAACAGCGCCATTAAAAACCAGTTAAAAAATAAATTTTGGGGTTAGATACTTAACTCGGTAGGTGGCATGTAGGCATCTATACCGAGGTACCTACTGCCACCTACCCAAAATGTAGGTGTTGTTAGGGACAGAGTTTGAGCATGGAATGAGTTAGGTGCCGGTATTTAAGCTCAAGAACAGTGCCTAAGTCATAAGAACCTAAGAATAGGCTTACTGGGTCAGACCAATGGTCCATCAAGCCCAGTAGCCCATTCTCATGGTGGCCAATCCAGGCCACTAGTACCTGGCCAAAACCCAAGGAGTAGCAACATTCCATTCAGAATCCTAAAGAATAGCAAGATTCCAGAGCTGAGATTGTGATGTCATAATGCCTCATTCCACAGTGCCTCAGAGCCAACCTCATCAGTGATGTCACAATGGCTTAATTGTCCTATACTTCACTCACGTGAGAACATCAGAATAGCCTTACTGGGTCAGACCAATGGTCCATCAAGCCCAGTAGCCCATTCTCATGGTGGCCAATCCAGGTCACTAGTACCTGGCCAAAGTCCAAGGAGTAGCAACATTCCAGTATCTCAAAGAATAACAAGATTCCGGAACCCCAATGAGAGCAAGATTCCAGAGCTGAGATTGTGATGTCATAATGCCTCATTCCACAGTGCCTCAGAGCCAACCTCATCAGTGATGTCACAATGGCTTGATTGTCCTATACTTGGCTCACATTATCTTCCTTCATTATTTCTATTTTCTATTTCTTTGATTTTTGATCTTGGAAATGTATTACATATTTTTATTTTAATCAGGTACTTTAGCTAGATTGGGAGCCTTCGGGACAGATAGGGTCATTTTTCTCAAGTACCTAATTTCATTTTAGTTTGATACTTTGTAAACCGCTTAGATCAGTAAAATGCAGGAGCGGTAGATCAAATCTTAAATCAACATAAACATAAGAATAGCCATACTGGGACAGACCAATGGTCCATCAAGCCCAGTAGCCCGTTCTCAGGGTGGCCAATCCAGGTCATTAGTATCTGGCCAAAACCCAAAGAGTAGCAAAATTGCAGCATCTCAAAGAATAGCAAGATTCCGGAACCCCAATGAGAGCAACATTCCAGAGCTGAGATTGTGATGTCATAATGCCTCAGTCCACAGTGCCTCAGAGCCAACCTCAGCAGTGATGTCACAATGGCTTGATTGCTCACATAAGAACATAAGAATAACCTTTCTAGGTCAGATGAATGGTCCATCAAGCTCAGTAGCCCACTCTCATGGTGGTAGAAACGGACCTGGGTGAAAATCTGATGCTGCAACAGTGGGGCATACATATAATCCAAGACAGAACAATAACCGGGGGGGAGGGAGGGGGGATTGCCTAAAAAACTGCCCTGCGTCAGTTTAGAAACATCACATGTGTATTTACCCTTATAGATGGTAATGGCTATGTCAGGCCTTTTCTTTCCAGGCAACAAAAGGTATTTGGAATGCCACAGCGCACAAAGGGGGGGTCGGTGGAATTAGAGGAGGTATTGGTAAATAACCCACAAAAACATGGTTGTATACCAGTAGGGAGGTCCAGAGGTACAGTTCCTAAATGGGATCTAGCTTGAGCACAGATGTAACAATTACTCTTATTATGTTGGTCAGCTGTGAATTTCAGTGGTCAATCCAGGTCACTAGTACTTGGCCAAAACCCAAGGTGTAGCAATATTCCATGCTACCGATCCAGGGCAAGCAGTGGCTTCCCCCGTGTCTTTCTCAATAACAAACTATGGACTTTTCCTCCAGGAACTTGTCCAAACCTTTCTTAAAACCAGCTACGCTATCCACTCTTACCACATCCTCTAGCAACGCGTTCCAGAGCTTAACTATTCTATGAGTGAAAAAAGTTCCTCCTATTGGTTTTAAAAGTATTTCCCTGTAACTTCATAGAGTGTCCCCTAGTCTTTGTAATTTTTGAGTAAGCGAAAAATCGATCCACTTGTACCCGTTCTACTCCACTCAGGATTTTGTAGACTTCAATCATAGCTCCCCTCAGCCATCTCTTTTCCAAGCTGAAGAGCCGTAACTGTTTTAATCTTTCCTCATACGAGAGGAGTTCATCCCCTTTACCATCTTGATCGCTCTTCTTTGAACCTTTTCTAGCGTTGCTATATCTTTCTTGAGATAAGGAGACCAGAATTGAACGTAATACTCCAAATGAGGTCACACCATGGAGCGATACAGGAGCATTATAACATTCTTAGTCTTGTCAACCATCCCTTTTTTAATTCCCACCATCCTGTCTGCTTTTTTGGCCGCCACCACCGCCGCACATTGGACGGAAGGTTTCATCGTATTGTCTACAATGATACCCAGATCCTTTTCTCGGGCGCTAACCCCCAAGGTGGACACTAGCATCCGATAACTGTGATTCAGGTTATTCTTCCCAATGTGCATCACTTTGCATTTGTCCACATTCAATTTCATCTGCCACTTGGACGCCCAAGTTTTCCAATTTCCTAAGGTCCGCCTGCAATTTTTCACAATCCGCATGCGTTTTAACAACTTTGAACAGTTCGGTGTCATCTGCAAATTTAATCACCTCACTCATCATTCCAATTTCCAGATAATTTATAAATAAGTTAAAAAGCACCGGTCCCAGTACAGACCCCTGCGGCACTCCACTGCGTAAGTGCTTGCATCTAAGTGCATAGACCCAACATTTCAAGGTTATGCAAGTATTCAATAAAGGAAATAAGCTTCTAAGTTAAGGTGAACTGGTCTAGTAGAATTCATGGTATTCTGCTATGACATAACATAATAGCAAATTTCTAGACCCCATAGCCATAAATTCAATGCGGTTAACAAAAGATTATGGAATAGTATGATATACAGAAATCTAATTGATCAAGAATTTAGAAAAAAGAAACGTTTTCAAGAGTTTTCTGAAATATTCATAAGACGTGGATCTAATTAATAATGGACGGAAATCTTTGTCATAGCAAGCTGCTTGGTAGGAAAGACAATGCCCAGGATGGTTCTTACTTTTACAGCCCTTGGCTGACGGGAACGTAAATAGGGCGTGAGATTTTCTACTATTCTTTTGCGCCACAATATTAAATCTGTCGGCAAGATATAATGGGGTAACACCAAAAGCGACTTTATAATATAAGCATTCCCAACTTAAAGATCGCCCGGGCCTCGACCGGAAGCCAATGCAGCTCATAGTAATAGGGGGTAACGGGGTCAGACTTCCTCAGACCATAAATCATTCTTACTGCTGTATTCTGAACCAGGGTCAATCTAGCCAAATTTTTCTTAGTTCTTGTCAAATATACAATATTACAATAGTCTAGTACAGTGGTTCCCAACCCTGTCCTGGAGGACCACCAGCCAGTCGGGTTTTTGGGATAACCCTAATGAATATGTATGAGAGAGATTTGCATATAAGAAGAACAACTATATTTTCAGTGCAAGCACCACAACTGTGGAATAATCTACCTATTTATTTACGTAACGAAACATCACTAGACAAATTTAAACATGGTTTGAAAAGCATTCTTTATAGAGATGCATTCAATACATAAATAGATAATGATAATAAACACAATATTTATCCTTTAGGAATCAAATATGCAGAACCTCAAAGGAATCAAATATGTAGAACATCAACATAGAAATTAAAAGAGTTCTTTTAATCTTATATTTCTTTCTTTTCTTGGCGGTACTTGAGAGAGTCCAAAGGAGAGCAACGAAACTGGTAAGAGGGCTGGAACACTGCCCATACGCCGAGAGGTTGGATAGGCTGGGGCTCTTCTCTCTGGAAAAGAGGAGGCTCAGGGGAGATATGATAGAGACCTTCAAGATCATGAGGGGCATAGAGAGGGTGGATAGGGACAGATTCTTCAGGCTGAAGGGGTCAACAGGCACGAGGGGGCATTCGGAGAAACTGAAGGGAGATAGGTTCAGAACAAATGCAAGGAAGTTTTTTTTCACCCAAAGGGTCGTGGACACTTGGAATGCGCTACCGGAGGAAGTGATAAGGCAGAGTACGGTACAAAGGTTCAAACAGGGATTGGACGGATTCCTGAGGGATAGGGGGATCGTGGGATACTGAGAAAGGTTCTGGGATGTAACACAGGTATAGAAAGCTAAACAGGAAATAAGTATAGAAATCCAACCAGGTCGTGGATGTGCAAGACCGGAGGGTTAGGACTTCGATGGGAAGATAGGACTCAATGGGAAACCAAGGTGGCAAGGGGGCCCCTTCTGGTGACTCAGACAGGCCGTGACCTGTTCGGGCCGCCGCGGGAGCGGACTGCTGGGCGGGATGGACCTATGGTCTGACCCGGCGGAGGCACTGCTTATGTTCTTATGTTCTATCAAAACATCTTTTTTTTTTTCTTTCTTTCTCTCTTTCTTTCCTTCATCACTTTTCTCACCTACCCTACCCTTATGTATAAACCTTAATTGTTAAAAATTTTTTTTTTTTTTTTTTTTTAAATTGTAATTCCATTTTTTCTTTACCCACTTGTTTCAGTTTGTATTAATAAAACATAATGATTAGTTTGTATAATTTTGTCTTATTTGTATTTGTATTTGTCACCCCAGTTTTTTTTTATTGTACATTTCAATTATGTAATACGCATTGAAATATTTGATATTGCGTAAAATCAAAATTTAATAAACTTGAACTTGAAACTTGAGGTGACAGGCATGCAAATCTGCTCCATGCATATTCGTTAGGGTTATCTTGAAAACCTGGCTGGCTGGTGGTCCTGCAGGTGGTCCTGCAGGTGGTCTAGTGTCTGAACTAAAATGGTAAAAGCAGCGGCATCGAAGTAGGATCTGATGGTACGTAATTTCCATAAAGTATAATAACCCTTTTGAACCATTATGCTAGCATTTCAGCGCACACAGGTATGCAAGGTGCTTGATTATGGAATTTCATGGCATGCTGGAAGCTCGGATCGCACGAGCCTGCCTCTCTCAGCTCAGTTCTTTCTAAATGACAGAGGGAGCATGCAAATGATTTGCAATGAGTGGAATTAACAAGGTGAGCAAAGTTGATATGCAGACACGGGGACCGAGGCAGGATGCTGCGCTGCACCCAGGCGCAGGGAGGCAGACAAGTATTCCCTGTCCTCAGAACAGTGCCTGGAGAAGTTTTCAGTTCCTGTACAATAATTCCCTCTTCTCATTCTAATTTGCTATTCAAAGTAGCCTATTGTTAGGCAGCTGAAGTGAGGACACTAGAAACGAAAAAACCACGAGGACACAGCTTGTTCGGCTTCCGTTTTGCATAATTACAATGGCTCCCACAATGGAGGAAGGAGTGGCCTAACGCTTAGAGCTACAGCCTCCGCACCCTGAGGTTGTGGGTTCAAATCCCACACTGCTCCTTGTGGCCCCGGGCAAAGTCACTCAATCCTCCGTTGCCCCAGGTACGTTAGATAGATTTACAATATGCGCTCCACAGTTATGGAATACTTTACCTTCTTTTCTCCGCGGAGAACGAAATCTTGACAGATTCAAGAGCTCGCTGAAGTCCTTCCTATACAAAGATGCCTTTAAAAACGAAGGCGCTCTATTCCGCTTGTCTGATCTGGGGGGCGGGGAGTTGGGGGGATTGGGGATGTGGGGTTTTGGGGGGGGTCTGCTTTTGGGTAGGGATAGGGGGGGTGGGGCGCTTTGTAACCTGAGAGGACATAAGAGTCCAGTCCTCTTGGGGGAGGGGAGCCATGTTTTCTATATTTGACTTTTTGCCCGATGTTTGTACTTGTTGTAGTTTGTTGCTTAATAAAAAACAGATTTCACCTAAAAACTAAGGCGCTCTTTTATGAAGGTGCGCTAACCGATTAGCACATGCTAAACGCTAACACATGCATTTTAGTCTAGGGGCGCGTTAGCGTTTACCGCACGCTAATCGATTAGCACGCCTTGGTAAAAGAGGGGGTTAATCTTCAATTGAATAACATTTTTTTGTAAAGAAACATAAATCACAGGAGGCTCCAGACATTTCCACTATTAACCCAATTTATATTTGCCAGGCCTGTTTCTTTCCTATAATTATTGGAGTTCTACCCCGACCCTTCCTGTGTCATGTTTGTCCTTATTCGATCTTGTCTAGGTTCTTAATTTCTAATATTGTATCCCTGTTTTTAAAATGTGCATCGCTTAGAAGTATTATAAGCGATATTATCAAATTTTAAATAAACCTGAACCTGAAACCTGATAGATTGTGAGCCCACCAGGAGAGATAGGGAAAATGCTTGAGTACCTGATTGTAAACCGCTTAGACCAGGGATCTCAAAGTCCCTCCCAGAGGGCCGCAATCCAGTCGGGTTTTCAGGATTTCCCCAATGAATATGCATTGAAAGCAGTGCGTGCACAAAGATCTCATGCATATTCATTGGGGAAATCCTGAAATCCCGACTGGATTGCGGCCCTCAAGGACGGACTCTGAGACACCTGATCTAGCCCAGAGGTGGGCAACTCCAGTCCTCAAGGGACGGAATCCAGTCGGGTTTTCAGGATTTCCCCAATGAATATGCATTGAAAGCAGTGCATGCAAATAGATCTCATGCATATTCATTGGGGAAATCCTGAAAACGCGACTGGATTGCGGCCCTCAAGGAGGGACTTTGACACCCCTGGCTTAGATAATTAATAGTCGGTATATAAATAACTGACATAAATATATAAATCAATAAGACACCTTTGATATGAAAGCATCCAGAGCAGAATATCCGTGGGAAAGACATATGCTTGCATTTCATATACAAAAAGAAAGTGTGAATAGCTAGCACCCATTCATGTCATGTGTTATGCCCAACAAATGGTTCAACCCAATGCATCCCTTTCAATCATTTCTCCTAGAACAGGGGTGTCAAAGTCCCTCCTCGAGGGCCGCAATCCAGTCGGGTCTTCAGGATTTCCCCAATGAATATGCATGAGATCTATTTGCATGCACTGCTTTCATTGTATGCTAAGAGATCTCATGCATAGTCGTTGGGGGAAATCCTGAAAACCCCCACTGGATTGCGGCCCTCGAAGAGGGACTTTGACCCCCCCCTGCCCTAGAAGGAAAAGGCAGTTTGCCAATGGGTCGTGCTGCACGCAAGGCTGAATGCAAACAATCTGTGGTCTCTGACTCACCAGGTTTCCAGGAAGACGTTCCGTGATATTGGATGGACTATGCAGACTGTTATCTGTAACCACAGTGACAAATAAAGTATAAGGCATTTACTGTGACAGCAATCCAATCTCACTAGGCTCAGTGTTATATGTATGTCTAATAAACAATATGGGGACAAAACTATAATAAGTGGATTTCTTACTAGGCCGGGCGATAGAGGCTGAGTGCAGTGCTAGGAATAGTGGTAGTTTTAGCTCAAATAAAAGATTTTTTTACCAAAAATGTTGGTGCTTGTAACTAAGGAGGCATAGCTAGTGTGACCATATGGCTCCAGAAAAAAGGGGACGGATTGAGACATCCGGGTTTTACTTCCATTGAAAGCAATGGAAGTAAGGAGAACAGATTGAGACATCTTGGTTGCTTTCAATGGAAGTAAAACCCGGATGTCTCAATCCGTCCCCTTTTTTCTGGAGCCATATGGTCACACTAGGCATAGCCCTTGATGAAACCAAAAGTGAAACGGTTGGGCAGCCGTCGGGCACAAAGATAAGTGCTTTTCCTTTACAGCAGTGGTTCCCAACCCTGTCCTGGAGGATCACTAGGCCAGTCGGGTTTTCAGGACAGCCCTATTTATCTCCGAGAAGAAAACATAGTAACATAGTAACATAGTTACTATGTTTTCTTCTCCAAAAGAACTTAGATAAATTTAAAAGTAAACTTAAGAGCTTTTTTTTCAAAGATGCTTATGATATTTAGGAGTCTCAGCCTATTTTCATAAGGCTACTTCTTTTATTTCCCTCCTATTGTTTTTTTACCATAATCGTCCTTCTTTCTTTTATTATTGTATTTCATTACCCTGCCTTTCCCTTTGTTTTCCTTTTCTGTTTATTCTGTTAGTCGTTAATTTAATATGTTTTGTTCAGTGTCCATCTGTCTTTTATAACCCCTGTATTATCTGTAAATTGAAATATTTGTTCATCGCTTAGATATTTGAGTAAGTGATTAATCAAATACTTAATAAATTTGAAACTTGAAACTTGATAATGGAAGTGCCAGGCATGCAAACCTGCTCCATGCATATTTATTAGGGCTATCCTGAAAACCTGACTGGCCTAGTGGTCCTCCAGGACAGGGTTGGGAACCACTGCTTTACAGCACTATAGAGCACTTTATCATTTATAGTCAGAGCCTGTTGAAAATTTACAAAAAGATTTATTGCTCTTTGCTAAGATAAATGATGAAAGCACCACCCCAGCAAGGGCACGGATAGAATTACAAGTAGTGCCTTGGGTAGTGTGACCATATGACTCCAGAAAAAAGGGGACGGATTGAGACATCCGGGTTTTACTTCCATTGAAAGCAACCAAGATGTCTCAATCTGTTCTCCTTACTTCCATTGCTTTCAATGGAAGTAAAACCCGGATGTCTCAATCCGTCCCCTTTTTTCTGGAGCCATATGGTCACACTAGTTTAAGTGTTTGAGGTCTAGTAAGAAATCCACTTATTATAGTTTTGTTCTCATCATTTGTTATTTATATCTATTGGACATTTCTCTAACTTTCCTTATTTAGTTAATAAACAATATGGAACATCCCAGGCAAGCACAGAAAGCACCGTGTTACACTAACGCTCTAAGGCAGGGGTAGGGAACTCCGGTCCTCGAGAGCCATATTCCAGTCGGGTTTTCAGGATTTCCCCAATGAATATGCATTGAAAGCAGTGCATGCGAATAGATCGCTTGCGTATTCATTGGGGAAATCCTGAAAACCCGACTGGAATACGGCTCTCGAGGACCGGAGTTCCCTACCCCTGCTCTAAGGCTTTGAAACCGCGCAGCTTCCGCCATCAAGGGCTACCAAATTGTTGCTAGAGGCTTTTCAAATCCCAGACAAAGTGCCCGGTTTTGAAAAGCCATCCCCAAAAATGAGGACCCGTCCGGGGCAATCCGGACGACTGGTAACCCTAAAGACAAATGGTCCCGCCCCATTCTGCCTCAAGCCCATCCCCATTCCACCCCCAGCCCTGCTCCCACTAAAACCTCATCTCTTCTTCCCTGAGTTCGAGCCATGTCTGTAAGGCCTCCGGGCAGGCGCGGTTGCGACATGATGACATCACACGCACCCGTGTGACATCATTGCAGATGCTCAGTGGCTTTGCAGACGCAGCTCCGAGCTTGGGCCCTTCCAAAACTTGGACAAACTGCCGGGTTTTGGAAATCTGTCTAGGCACCCAGACTAGGGTTACTAGATTTTCCCGAAGGAAAATTCGGACCAATGGCCACACCCCCCAGGCCTGCCCAGATCTGCCCCATTCTGTCTGTGTCACTCCCCGTTCCGCCCCCCCCAGCCCTGCCCCCAGACGGCATCTGTGCATGTGCGGATAGGATGCAATGATGTCATGTGCGCGCACGCATGCACATGACATCACTGCATGGCGTCCAGGGATGCCACTTCCTGATGCGATTTTGACAGGAAGCTTTTCAGAACCCGGGCAAAGTGCCAGGTTTTGATAAGCCGTCCGGACCTCTGGACATGTCCAGGGAAATGGGGCCATGGGTCCAGCTTTTCATTCCCGAAAATCTGGTAATCCTACGAATTGCCAATCAGTGTTTAATCACGAATGACTATAACCTGCATAGAATGTCAAGCGTGTCCATATCTGTATCTGAATCCATTGCTGTATTTTATAAGAACATAAGAATTTGCCTCCGCTGGGTCAGACCCGAGGTCCATCGCGCCCAGCAGTCCGCACCCGCGGCGGCCCATCAGGTCCATGACCTGTCATGTTATCTTGATTTAGCCCTATAGCCCCCTTGTTTTTATCTAGACTCTTTCCATACTCTTATCTACCCTTATCTGTATCCCTCAATCCCCCTATCCTTCAGGAATCCATCCAATCCCTCTTTGAATCCCCGTAGCGTACTCTGCCCGACCACTTCCTCCGGGAGCGCGTTCCATGTGTCCACAACCCTCTGCTATTGCTATTAATCTGATTTATATAATCTGCTATCGTCTGGAATCCAAAACCAGGCTTTTGTCTTAAACTGATCTTCCTAGTGACCAAAAGTGTCAGTTTATTCCCCTATACCAAATTTGGTCCTGTTCCACCATGAGTTTTGAGAATAATTTTGTCCACAGACAGATTAAACAATACTTTGTTCACTATGGAGGCAATTAAAAGGATGAAATCTGTTTTCAGAGAATCAGATACAAAACTGAACAGTAAACTAGAGAATGGCATGGGGACAAATTTGTCACCGTCTCTGCAGGAACTCAATGTCCCCATCTCGCCCCCGTGAGTTTTGTCGCTGTCCCTGTCCCATTCCTGCAAGCTCTGCCTTAACCACACAAGCCTCAAACACTTATGATTTGAAAGCGTTTGAGGCTTGTGCAGATGAGGACGGAACTCAGGCATTGGTGGAATGAGGCATTATGACATCACAATCTGAGCTCTAGAATGTTGCCACTTATGATTTTAAAGGGTTTGAGGCTTGTGCGGACGAGGATGGAGCTCAGGCATTGGTGGAATGAGGCATTATGACATCACATTCTGAGCTCTAGAATGTTGCTACTTATTTTAAAGGGTTTGAGGCTTGTGCAGATGAGGGCGGAGCTCAGGCATTGGTGGAATGAGGCATTATGACATCACAATCTGAGCTCTAGAATGTTGCCACTTATGATTTTAAAGGGTTTGAGGCTTGTGCAGATGAGGACAGAGCTCAGGCATTGGTGGAATGAGGCATTATGACATCACATTCTGAGCTCTAGAATGTTGCTACTTATTTTAAAGGGTTTGAGGCTTGTGCGGACGAGGATGGAGCTCAGGCATTGGTGGAATGAGGCATTATGACATCACAATCTGAGCTCTAGAATGTTGCCACTTATGATTTTAAAGGGTTTGAGGCTTGTGCGGACGAGGATGGAGCTCAGGCATTGGTGGAATGAGGCATTATGACATCACATTCTGAGCTCTAGAATGTTGCTACTTATTTTAAAGGGTTTGAGGCTTGTGCAGATGAGGGCGGAGCTCAGGCATTGGTGGAATGAGGCATTATGACATCACAATCTGAGCTCTAGAATGTTGCCACTTATGATTTTAAAGGGTTTGAGGCTTGTGCAGATGAGGACAGAGCTCAGGCATTGGTGGAATGAGGCATTATGACATCACATTCTGAGCTCTAGAATGTTGCTACTTATTTTAAAGGGTTTGAGGCTTGTGCGGACGAGGATGGAGCTCAGGCATTGGTGGAATGAGGCATTATGACATCACAATCTGAGCTCTAGAATGTTGCCACTTATGATTTTAAAGGGTTTGAGGCTTGTGCAGATGAGGACAGAGCTCAGGCATTGGTGGAATGAGGCATTATGACATCACATTCTGAGCTCTAGAATGTTGCTACTTATTTTAAAGGGTTTGAGGCTTGTGCGGACGAGGATGGAGCTCAGGCATTGGTGGAATGAGGCATTATGACATCACAATCTGAGCTCTAGAATGTTGCCACTTATGATTTTAAAGGGTTTGAGGCTTGTGCAGATGAGGCTGGAGCTTGCAGGAATGGGGTAGGGACAGGAAAAGAACTCGCAGGGATGGGACGGGAAAACGAGTTCCCGTGGGGATGGGGAAAATTTTATCCCCATGTCATTCCCTACAGTAAACATTTGTAGAGAAGAAGCCTCCTTACATAATTCCCAAATGGCGCATCCGGGCGCAGTCTTGCAACTTTGATTGCAGCAAAGGAACTTGCCATTGGTGAAGAATCCCGGATGGTATTTGTTCAGTAGGTAGGAATTGTTCTTGATTTCTTAGAAAAGCAAAGAAAAGAAACACAAGAACTTCGAGCATCTGAAATTATCCTTTGTCTTGAAAGAACACTGTACAAAGGTGACGTATTGTTTCTTTACATTTACTGCAGATGAACAAAACCATAAAAAGCCCTATCATAAAGATACTCTCTGCATATTTAATAATAATAATTATTATTTTATTTTTATATACCGCCCTACCTCATAGTTCTAGGTGGTTCACATACAGTACAAAATGAATAAAAATACAGTGTACAGTGTATATATTACATTACATTACCGTATTTGCCGGCGTATAAGACGACTGGGCGTATAAGACAACCCCCCAACTTTTACAGTTAAAATATAGAGTTTGTTATATACTCGCCATATAAGACTACCCCTTCTTCCGCACACCTTCTGCACAACAAATAAAACTTAAAAGAACATCAGA